>NC_069682.1:76720362-77038695 GCF_023699985.2 Odocoileus virginianus
ACCACCACTGCCTGCTCTTCCTCAGTGCCAGTGCGTTTACGATGTTTGAGCTGGGAGTGCTCTGAAGGGATCAGGTGTTGGAAAATCTGTCCCCATCGATGTCATGAGCCCTGTGGAGAATGCAGAGTCCTTGGCAGGGGTGGATAAAAAACGAAAAGGCCCGTTACTCAGCCGTGAAAAGGGATGAAATCCAGTCATCTGGAGAGATGTGGATGGACCTCGCATCTGTCATACAGACTGAAGTGAGTCAGAAAGAGAAGAATATATTAATGCATGTGTGTGGAGTCTAGAAAAATGGTGCAGATGAACCTACTTGCAGGGCAGGAATAGAGACGCAGGCCTCCAGCGTGGACGTGTGGACACCGAGCAGGACGGGCGGCTGGGGCGGACAGAGAGCAGCCCCGATGGAGAGGCAGCACCGTTGTAAGACAGCGCGCTCGTGGGCACCGGCCGTGTAGCACCGGAGCCCAGCTTGGTGCCCTGGGATGGCCTGGAGGGTGCAATCGGGTGGCGCGGGGAGACTCCCGAGGGAGGGGTTAAGTGTATGCGTGTAGCTTATTCACACTGTAGCAGTCACACCCCAGTCAACACTGTGTGTGTGTGAAACAAGCCCTACATCTGTGAAGCTCTGAGGCTGTGCCACCTGTTAGCCTTCCGAGAAATCTAGCAAGGGGAGGCGGCTTGCGAACTTGCTCGCTAGGGCACTGAGGTGACTCTGGATGACTCATGGCCGGCATACTCTTCTTTCTGGCCAGCCCCCTCTGTGTTCCCCGGGACGTGCCTTCTCCCTGCTGCTCGGTGTGGTGGTGTCCGTGGGGAGCTTGCTTTCTGTCCGCTAGCTCACCGTGGTTCCTCTTTCAGGTTACAGAACTCAACAACGTGAAGAGCGTAGCTCGACTGCCAAAAAGCACCAAGAAGCACGCCATCGGGATTTATTTCAATGATGACACCTCCAAGACCTTTGCTTGCGAATCAGGTTTGTCGGCGGAGGGGGGGCCTTGGCTCTTTGCTCCCCAGCGGGCGCTGGGCAGCCGCGCTCATCTTTGGCGTCTCCGCAGATCTTGAGGCTGACGAATGGTGCAAAGTCCTCCAGATGGAGTGTGTGGGGACGCGGGTCAATGACATCAGCCTCGGAGAGCCTGACTTACTGGCCACTGGAGTTGAGAGAGAGCAGAGTGGTATGTAAAGAACATCCTCTCCTCTCTTTTCTTAAACTGATTTTTCTCCCTTTATAGTGAAACATAAGACATCTTGATGTAAAACTTTTGAAGTTATAAAAGTGTATAAAGGAAGAAGTAAAAATAACCTTTTATTTCACCTAAACCTCGGTTAGCATTTCTGTGTGTTTCTTAATATGTTTTTGGTGACGAATAGGACTGTATCTACATTGATAATATCAGCTGGAAGTTATGAGAAACCTGCTGTGTTTCTGTGTCAGTTTTCTTTGGAAGGTGCAGCAGATCATTGAATTTTCCCAGCATACTGTGATATAAGTACTATTACCTTCCATTTACAGATGAGGAAAAGGAAACTTAAAAGAGCTAAGGATCTGGCTTCAGGTCCAATAACTAGGGTTTGATTCTAGACCCATAGTCCTGGGCCTGTATTTATAGCCTACACGTTTTACAGTGCAGTGGGTTTTTGTCTTACTTTTCTTCTACTTAAAATTTTTATTGAACACTTTCCAGTGTTTTTAATAGAATCCAGACTTCCTGAATGTTTCATCAAGAGTAAACCCACCTAAAATCTGTGATTTTTTTTTTTTTTAACTAAAACACTTGAGCCAACTCTTTGAGCTCAACACTCAACCTGGGACTATATCACGATAAATAATAATGACCAAAATGTTCATGAACACTTCAACGAAACTCAGTATTGATCTGCAGTATGAGTTTGGAGGCAAGGAATCATTTCTTTGTCTCCAAATGCCTTGTAATAGCATAGATTGACTCCTAGAGCTCTGCACTAGCCTGTTGACTTGATCTACGAGGATATATCACAGCCGAAAAGGCGGAGGTCACCTGGCTTGACTATGAACACGACAGAGGTGGGATTGTGCTAACCCCTTCTATGGGGTCACAGTCCAATTGTTAATGAGAAAAATGCCCTCCCTCCCAACCGGAACTATGTCTTCATGACATGTTTACAGCTGGCGACTCTTTCAGATGCACCATGTCTGCCATCATCCATCTCCAGGGATGTGCTATTGATAAAGTCTGAGACGTGCTGGCTGATTCAGAGGAGCCTCTTTGCAGACTGGGAAATTGAGCTGCAGAGAGGTGAAGTCGTTAACCAGGTCACACAAACACGCCCCAGGCTTTTCCCTCCAAAAGCCACTAACTCAGAATGCTCTTGAAACCAAACAGAGGGGAAAACGTGACAGCTTCTGATTATTTTTTCGAGTGCCCAGATCAGCACTTGCCTTTCACATTTTATGTTTGCAAAGCTGTATTCAGAGAGCCCCCAAACTGAATTCACGAATTGCTTCGGGAATTGCCCTTCTGGTACCAATTTTCTGAGCCTCAGTTTCCTGTTCTGTCAAATAGGAATAAGAATACCTCTCGTATATAACTACTAAGGTTTATAACAAAACTCAGCTCTGTCTTCTGAGGTACTTTGCAAGATTAATTGTATGACTTAAAATTACTGTAATTAAAGTAGTCACTCTTATCAATGTTACTGTTATTCTTGGACAAGGTAATTACAGAACACAGTGAGTGAATTGGGAAAGATCTCTGTTATTGCTGTTGTTTAGACGCTAAGTCATGTCCGACTCTGCGACCTATGGACTCTCTTACTTTTTGCTTATTGATAACAGTCTTTCTTATTTCAGAACTCTCCAGGTAGAAATTTACTCCATTAGAGTTTACTTTTAAAATAATAGTTACTAGAAAGCAGCAAATGTTTGCTTATTGGGAGTTTGAAATAACTTAGAAAATTTGCAGAATAGATGCTTGAATACATTTGTAAACATAATCTTGACACTCCTATTTCTTAAACTTAACTAAAATCTATGAAAATTCTGTTGACTTTTTATTAATTTAGAATACCAGTGATATTATCCACTATCTTCTCAGATGCAGGCAATCTATTGTAATGGCAAATAGATAAAAATGTGTTTGCTATAGTAATAATATTTTTGTTCATAATTCATTCAAAATTTAGACTCTACAACTTCCTGAATTAGTGAATTTTGTAGAAATGTAACAGAAATACCATGGCTGTATCTGGAGGGATGAAAATTCAGTTGCAGTAATAAGCCAAATAGTTTATTCAGAGTAATCATGGTGAAATTTTAAGTCACATAAATAAGCAAATGAATATTTCTTTCCAGTATTTGGCTAATGAGAGCTCTTTGTTAAAATGAGTCCAAATCCATTGAAATTTTTCCAAATTGTTGGTCAGTTAAGTGCATAGTATTAGTTTTATTTAAATAATTTGAGATAGAATAGTGTTATGAAAATTATCAATTGATTAATATAACTTTAATATCAATAAACCATGCAACAATGATTTTGCACCTGCACCTTTTATGAACACAAAAGTGTGGGTGTAATTACCAAGTACTTGGCAGGAAAAAAATTGTTTTTAATGGTTTCATTGTTAGAGTCTCTTGCTGGCATGCAAACTTTTTATTATGTGAGCTAAAATATTTTAAAAATGATCTTTGCTCGTGTAAATAGTGTTGCATGTACACTGACCACCAGACTGTATCTTTCTGATGTTATTTAATGTAGTCTTCATTTAAAAAAGCATTTTCTGGAAGTGTTGATTTATGAGAAAGGTTTATCTTCCTGAATATTCAACCAAAACCTAGAATAAGAGCTTGAATTGTTTTGAAATGCCTCTTTGTTCCTACAGCGTCTGTGATGTTTTATTCCTGAGGATTGTAGACTAACCTTTTGTTTTTCTCCCAGAGAGATTCAATGTGTATTTGATGCCATCTCCTAACTTAGATGTACATGGCGAATGTGCCTTGCAGATTACGTATGAGCACATCTGCCTTTGGGACGCCCAGAATCCCAGAGTCAAGCTCATCTCTTGGCCGCTCAGCGCGCTGCGGCGGTATGGGCGAGATGCTGCTTGGTTCACCTTTGAGGCAGGGAGGTGAGTCTCATGGCTGTTTGTCTGTTTTTCCTCGAAGCTCACGTCACGTGAGGCCTGGGTTTTCCTGCGAGCACCAGCATGAAGCACACTGGGCGGTGCCTGGACCTGTGACTACACGATGCTGTGAACGGTGTGGTGGTGAAGTCGCTCAGTTGTGTCCGACTCTGCGACCCCACGGACTGTAGCCCGCCGGGCTCCTCTGTCCATGGGAGTCTCCAGGCAAGAACCCTGGAGTGGGTTGCCATGTCCTCCTCCAGGGGACCTTCTGGACCTAAGGATCGAACTTGTGTCTTCTGCATTGCAGGCGGATTCTCTACCAACTGAACCACTGTTGGTATATTCAGCATGGCTTGTTTTCCAGGGAGGGGGCTAATGTTTCATGAATGTGATGTGAAATTTCATTACACGGTTTCAGCCCATGCCAGAAACTGACGTTGAAGTAGGTACCAGTGCTAAAATTGTGCTCTTACGAGGTCATGCTGGACTGAGGCCAACTTCCTGGTTTTTGGAAAGCTTCTATTCGGACATGTGTGTTTCCTCACTGCACTAACTGTGGTAGATTATCACATTAGGGGCCGTTGACATTTTTCAAGTTGCAGTTTATTAAGTTTAATCTATTTTTCTCACAAGGTAATGAATGACACTAATATGATGAAGAGATTGATTTCATAACCTGCTTATTGTAATACCTAGTCAGCACTTTGGAGGCTTTTCCTGTTTCCTTTTCGAAGTTAATTTTGGAGAGAGAAGGGGGCACAGTAATATGTGGGTTGATCATTAGCTACAAACATGTTAGTCTAATCAGCATCTCATTGTCATTCTTCTTTCCTCAGAATGTAGGCTCTTCTTTTGGGAACTCTGCAGATTAAGTTTTATATTTTAGAATTTTAAATGACTAAAGTTTAAGAAATACAAGTTCTTCTGTATATGGCCTGATTTTAAAGTTGAAAAAAATCAACTTGTGACTTTAAAAGGGTTTTGTTTTTTGGATTATAAAGTAGACAGGTCTCCCCTCACAGGAGTATGGTACTTGACATAATAAGAGTAATGACATGACTTCTAAACACCTAAAACCCCACTCCATGTGAATATGTCACAGTAATGCTCCGCTCACACTAATCTGCTCACCTCACTATAAACAAAGCCCAATTACTTAAAATTCGCTTTTCAGAAATACGATCGAATCAGTGCGGTTACAATTACGCTAGACAGTGCTTAAAGCCTTCTGTCCCATGCAGCTCTTCTCTGGGCTGTTTACATTTTAGGAACCTGGAAGTGGAAATGATATAAACACATCAGTGAGTCTCTCGGAGACACAAAAGTTCTTCATCAACAAATAAAACTCCAATCTTTAGAGCAGTGGCCTTAAGTCAGAATCACTTGTTTATTACCCTTATGGGGAAACTTTGATAGAAAATCAAGAATTTGTTTGGGAAGGTGGGTATTTCTCCCTGTTTTGGTGTCAGAAATCATTTATTATCAATTTTAATATTTTTGGTCATGCCTTGCCACTCGTGGGAATCTTAGATCCCCAGCCAGGGATTGAACCCATGCCCCCTGTGGTTAAAGTAAAGGATCTAAACCACTGGACCACCAGGATTCCCTCCATAAACTGTAACCAGTGAAATATGGATATGAAAGGTGTTTTGTCATGGAAAGTAGACCTTTCTGTTGACTTGCAGGAGAGTTCTGCATTGATCAACATCTTAAGGGCCCATTTTGGGCAGCATTTATTCCAAAATTCATATTTTTCCATTTTTGATTCACTCTATTTACAGGAAATAGTAATAGGAAAAGGGTATTTATGACTTTTTGTTGTCATTTTCTAAAGGCTGAAAACAGTAAACCTTTGTAGTATCTCATGACTATTTGAAGCTTTTTTTCAAATTATCTGAGTCTTCCAGGTTTTTTAATATTCTCATAGCTTGCAAAAGTTTAACTTCATGTCGACATATAGCAGAACTGCCAGGGAGCTAGGAGATTATTTTAAAGACATATTTCTCCCAAGTATGGTAGGTTGAAAACCATAGAGATTTTTAAGCAGGGGTGTGTGTGTGTGTGTGATTGTGTGTGTTGTGTTGTGTGTATGGTATTGTGTTATTGTGTGTGATTGTGTGTTATTGTGTGTGTTGTGTGATTGTGTGTGTGTGTGCTGTGTGTATGGTATTGTGTGATTGTGTGTGTGTGATTGTGTGTGTTGTGTGATTGTGTGTGTGATTGTGTGTGTGTGATTGTGTGTGTTGTGTGATTGTGTGTATGTGATCATGTGTGTGTTGTGTAAGCATGTTCATGTTTTGTAAGTAATAGGACAGAGGTGGCCCTTGTGGACGTGGGGAGAGAATACGGAGCTCGGGTACAAGAAGTGGTGGAGGAAAAGTGAAAATATACTGAAGACGTGCGTTTCAAAAATATTCCAGTTGTCTCTGACCACAAGGCATAAACACTGACTTGGAAGATGAAAGCACTTTAGTTCGTGACCTTCATCGCTCTGTGTCTGTCCTTTTGGATGTTTCGTCCAAAACCTCCCTCCAGTGGTCAGATGCTGTGACACCCACAGCTTATCCCCAGTGTTGTGCCTCAGGTGTTGTGGGACCTGGAATGTGTGTTGGTTTTGAACAGCGTTCTTGCTCAGTGGGCGTGCTTGTGGGGCAAACTGGAGACCGAATGAATGGTCAGAAGGACAAGTGCTGGGACTGTGCTCTCAGGACCCGACTCCTTTCTCAGGCAGCATGCTGTGTGCATAAGGGGCCCTGGTTTGGGAGTCAGAGAAACCCTAGGGTCTGATCGCTGTTCTTTTTTCTGTAAACACTAAGTGGGAGCTGTTTATTTATTTATATATATATTTTTGACCTAAACGTCACAGCCGTTTATTAGGTCAGAAGTCTAGGCACAGCACGGCTCAGCTGGTTCTTTGCTCTACGATTCGCAAAAGCAAGATTTTCTCCAGGTTCCGGGGATGAACCTGCTTTGAGCCCTGTTCAGGTTGTGGGCTGAGTTCAGTTCCATATGGTTGTAGGACTGAGTTTCCTGTGTTTTTTTTTGTCAGCTGTCTGCACCTTCTAGAGGCTGCCCGCCCTCTTTGGTTCACAGTCCCCATCCTCCGTCTTGAAAGCCAGCAATGGAGTCTGATCAGTTTTTTATTAGCTGTTGACTGTGGACAAAGTGTTTAACTTCCCTTTTATGTTTATCTAAGTAATTAACTTCCTTTTGGGGTGATTGTAGGTAAAAGCAGCGATGCATATAGATGACCCAGAAGGTGCTGGGCTTCTATTAAACAGTCTCTTTGAAATTTTGTTACAATAACTTTTGGAGCAGGACTGGATTTGCAGGATTGAGACAGTATTAAATGCAAGGTGATATTACCATTTTATATTTTGCCTGAAACTCAAGTTAGAGGAATTTTTATAGTTACCATCAAGATGCTCACGATAATAAGATCATTCATGTTCCCCCAAGTGTGAAGATTTCATATCTGCCTTGCTTTATTAGTGAAGATAATTTTTTCCCTTGGCTATTTTTGGATGTGTTCAAAACAAGGCAATTTCACATTAACTAAGATAATTTTCTCCTTGTCTTACACTGACAGATGAACTGGAGTTAAGTCTCTCTAGGCAGGTAGTTTTCACCTATCCAGCATGCATCTGGAAAGACATCACAGCGTTCCCCCCTGGGACACAGGGAATCTTCCCGAAGAGCTCGGGCAGAATTCTGCTCCGTCTGGACAGAACCTGTGTTCGAGTTGAAACTAAGTGTTGTTCCTGTTGAAATGGCACCAAGGCTGACAGTGGGGTGCGTGTAATAGTCTAGGCTGGGAGTCGCAGGAGATGAAATTGGAGTTAATCTCATACTGGTTGTGGGACCCTGAGTCAATGAGCTGGCTCTCTGACTTCCATCAGCCGCCTGTGAAATGAGTATAATATTCTGTCTCTCACAAGATGACTGAAGATTGAGCAGAGGTGCACAGACGGACACCTGGCCTGGCAGGCACGAGGCAGTTGTATCAACCTAAAGGGACGCGGAGAGAAGAGAAGTTCACCGAGCCTCAGAGCCCAGGGCAGGCAGTACGGCTGGCTTCAGGCTCGGGTTGACCCAGAGGCCAGATGAGGATCCTAGGCTGCATCTCACAGTCCCGCTCCCTCTGGATGGCTTCACCCTGACTCCACGTGGGTCCTCCAGGAGCCTTGGCATCTTCTCACACCAGCAGCCGATAGAAGAGAAGTAGATTCTCATCAGAGGCTGACTCCGTGTCGGGGACTGCTTTGAGGACTCTGTGGAAAGCACGCAGGGCACAGATAGAATGGTGTGGTTCCCCCAAAGCCGGAAGGAGATACTGACACTATCGGAAGACATGTGAAGTTTAAAAAAAAACTAACAAAATGTGTCCAACAGAGTGTTTAATTATTGCTCAAAGCAATTAAAGTAAATCAGCTATTTGACTATAATTAGCAATATCACTCATAATGGTGCTGAGATACAGAACAGTGGTTCTCAACCAGGGGGTGATTTTGCCCCCAAAGGACACTGGGCAATGTCTGGAGACATTTTTAGTTGTCGCAGCATAACCTGTAGAGAACAACCCCGCACAGCAAAGAACTGTCAGGTCCAGGCTCTAGCAGGCACGTCAACCACTGAAACGGGTACTGATACTTAGGGAGGCCTTACTGTAAGGAAGGGGCGTCCCTGGTGCCTCAAATGGTAAGCAGTCTGCCCGCAGTGCGGGAGACCTGGGTTTGGCCCCTGGGTTGGGAAGATCCCCTGGAGACGGGACAGGCTACCCATCCAGTATTCTTGCCTGGAGAAGTCCATGGACAGAGGAGCCTGGCAGCTACCGTCCATGGGGTCACAAAGAGCCGGCTACGACTGAGCGACTAACACTTTCACTTAACTACGGTAAGAAAGTTGTTGCATTAAAAGTGTTATACGCACTATCCCATTTAAGTCATTTGCTGGTCATATAGACTAGGGGATATGATTATTCTCATCCTAAGAGGAAGCTTGGGGATCTGTGCAACTGATCCACAGGCACCAGAGCTGTGAGTAAAAGGTGGATTCAGAAACACGCTCAGGTCTTCTCACTCCCCAACCCTGAGATTCCTAAAGAAGGCTAAGTGTCACAGCTCTGCTAGGTTAGCCTGGTTCTTTCTCTTAAATAACTGTGTAAAATTCATTTTAATCAGAGGATAACTGCTTCACGATGTTGAGCTGGGTTCTGCTACACAACGGCGTGAACCAGCCATGAGTCCCATGCATCCCCTCTAGCCTGGTTCTCGGACTTACCAGGCGGCTCGACAGCAAAGAGTCTGCCCGCGGTGCAGAAGACTTGGGTTCAGTCTGTGGGTCGGGAAGATCCCCTGGAGAAGGGAATGGATACAACACTGTTCTTGCCTGGAAAATCCCATGGACAGGGGAGCCTGGTGGGCTGCGGTCCATGGGGCTGCAAAGAATCAGACGTGACTGAGCAACTGACACTTTCACAGCTGGTTCTTAATGAACTCTGCAGAGCTAAGGAGGAGAAGGCATCCTGCATAACCAGCACTTGTGCGTGCATAAATTATCTTAGTTTAATTCCAGAACCTCCTGTTTGTCCTGCTGATTCTGAGTGAGGCACTTTCAGTCAGGATCATTCATCTCTCCTGCGCTGCATTATCATGACCAAAGGTGGTTAAAAGTCTTCTAGATTCCGTTTAGCCCTCTCTTTTCCAATGTAGGCAAGTCTAACCATACCTCTGTGTTTTTTTTTTAAGAAACCCAGAGTTGATATATAATCTATAATAAAGAGCAATTGCAGAATTAATTGCTACTCATTGCCCCCGGAGATAAAGAACAGTTAGCCTATGGGGAGGGTGGGAGGCAGGGGAAGGGGCACATTGCTTATTTTATTTTTGAGTATTTTCTAGTCTTCTATTTGTTTCTTTCCACTTGGAAGCCCTGAAACATCAGTGAAGCAGACCAGCTGGCAGGGTCTCTGATTTTTTACGGGAAGATCCAGTTGAGGTGAAGTTGTAACTGCAGTCGTGTGCCCCACGGAACTTTCTTTGAACGTTTCTATGAAGCATGGCGCCAGGTGCCCAGTCGGTTTCCCTGTGAATTTCACGGCTGGCTGCCCAGTTCCCACGTGCCAGCCTCAGGCCCCGCCCCACCTCCTGACTGATTTTAATGGACGCCCTGGGTTCAGCGCCTGCAAGGATGGGGGGAGATCATGTCACGTGTGGCGGGACAGGGTGGATGATTACCACCCTGGACGCCTCTCTCTACTAGCCGAGGAATGTTTGTCTTGTGCTTTTGACATCGTTTTAAGAGAAACTTTGAAGTATGCCAAGAATAAGTGAAAATTGACATTGCATAGACACATTCTTTTCCTTAAATGGAGTGCACACACTGGTGAAAAAGACTTTTTTGGATGTAAAGGCATCTGAACAGCCTTGGAAAAGAAGTCATCTGTGTCTGGTGTATATCACTCTAAAAACAATACTAATTGGCAAAACGGTCTGTTTTAAGAGACTATTTAACATTTCATTGAAGAAGAAAATTTTATCTTCCTCTAATTGATGAGTTTAAGGTTAAAAAGGACCATTATTCTAATATAAATCTTTGGGTGTTCTCTATTTGTCTTCTTGATTCTAAGCTACTCAGCCATCTCTCACTTCTAAGTATTTTATAGAGCATATATTCTTTCTTCCTAAAGGATTGAAAGCAAATTAGCAAATAAAATGTACTCCATGTTTCCTACTATGTTGAACAGAGAGCTGTAAAATTTTTTAATTGGAATATAGTTGATTTACAGTGTTAATGCTAGTTTCAGGTGCATAGCAAAGGGACCCTGTTATATATATACAGAGAGCCACAGTTTCTTATCCTTTTCCCTCACAGGTCATTGTTCTTGTTTAGTTGCTCAGCCGTGTCCAACTCTTTGCAACCCCAGGGACTGTAGCTCTCCAGGCTCCTCTGTCCATGGGATTTCCCAGGCAAGAGTACTAGAGTGGGTTGCCGTTTTCTTCCCCAGGGGATCTTCCTGATCCTGGGATCAGACCCGCATCTGGTGCATTGGCAGGTGGGTTCTTCACCACTGAGCTGTCAGGTGAGCCCACGTAGGCCATTGCAAAGTATGTAAATATGCTTGATCCCACACAGTCTTGCTCAGAAGAAGCGAGATTCCTCTTTTGAAAGCAAACAGAAGCTATAGTTGTACTTATATGGCCATTCACTCTTCATTAGCATTGATCTAAAAAGTAATTATAAAAGTGACATGCGTTTTAAGTATTCCACGAGTGGAGGCATGTATGAAACCAGAAGGCACAGTCCCCTTTGTACTCCAGGAAGTAACCTCTTCAATCATCATCTTTAGTAGATCATTCATCATTGCACGTCTGTTCTCTGCCAGACACTGTGCTAAGTGTTTGGGTGTGAACACAGACAAGGCCATCGTAAGACGCTTAACCAAGTCCCCTTTATCTCTGAACTTCTATGGTTTTAGCATATGAAATCCCTAAAGGAAAGGATGACTTTCTTATGATCTTTGGGAAAAAAATTAGACACTCATCAATGCCTCCAGTCTTGTGGCCATCTTTAAAAAAATTTAAGGTGTATTTTTAAAAATTTATTTATTCATCTAGCTTTATTCAGGGATCAATGACATAGAACATCACTTAAGGCTAAGATGTACAAGGTGATGATTCAATACATGTATGTCTTGCAGAAGGATCACCACAGTAAGGCTCCTTACCACCTTCATCACCGGGTTACCAAAAGAGTGTGCCTGTGGGGGCCGGCTGCTTGCCGCTCAAAAGCCAACAGGCCAGGCTGGTGGAAAGGGAAGTCTGCTGTATTTCAGATGCCGGCAGCTGTGGGGGGCAGTGAGGGTGGTGGACGTCTGTCCAGCCCCCGCTGACACGCAGGGCTGAGAGCTTTGACAGAGGGAGCTGGGGGGCGGGCATGCCGAGCAGCGCGGTCACCTTCTCGTTGGCCGTCGGTGGTCTGACCAACAGCATCTTGACTGTCTCACAGTCCATCTTCAGTTCCAGGGTCTGTCTGTTCCTGTTTATTTGTGGCCCACTCTCTGAACTGTGGCCCCTCACGTCCTGAGTACCGTCTGGTCATCCGGTAGTTAACTTCTCCACCTGGGGTTCTGGAACCTATAAGACAGCTCACAGGATGTGGCCCAGAACATCACCTGCAGCCCGTGAGGAAGAACTGAAGGCCCTTGACGATGCTTGATGACTGCGTTGTTATTGTTTAGTCTCCTTTGACTGTTTTCCTTTGTTTCAGCACTTCTCACTTTTCTGATTGAACGTATTCTTTGACTAAAGTTTCCCACAGACAAAAGGCAGTCAGAGGACATGGCTGGAGGTTGGGGGGCAGGGACCATATGGTCCTGCTCCGTTTCAGCCTCACATAATTACCCCTTTTTGTGGTGGGAACACTTATGATCTGCTGTCTTCCAGGTATACAATACAATATTCCCCGTGATGGTCCCCACACTGTACGTTAGATTCCCAGGACTTACCTTCCAGCTGGAAGTCTGTACCCTTAGGCCAGCATCTCCCGTTTTTCTTTGCCCCAACCCCTGGTAACCACCTTTCTATTCACAGTGTCTATGTGTTCGGCTGTTTTAAGATTCCATCTATCAGTGAGATCACACAGTATTTGTCTCTCTTTCTCTGACCTATTTCACTTAGCATAATGCCCTCAAGGTCCATCCACGTCACAAATGGCAGGATTTTCTTCTCTTTTTTGTGACTCAGTAATAGTCCAGTGTGTTGTTTTCTTTATCCATTCATGCGCCAGTGACTCTAAGGTTATTTCCATGTCTCAGCTACTATAAATAATGCTGCAGTGAACGTCGGAGTGCTAACGTCTCTTTGAGATGGTGATTTTACTTCCTCTGGACATATAGCAGAAGTGGAATTGCTGGCAACTCTATTTTTTGAAGAAGCACCATCCCGTTTTTCATTGTGGCTGTACCAATCTACATTCCCACCCACGATGCACAAGGGTTTCCTTTTCTCTCACTTGTCATCTCTTGCCTTTTTCACAGTCGCCATTCTAACAGGTATGAGGCTGTATTTCATTGTGGGTTTGATTTCCTTGAGGGTCAGTGATGTTGGGCATTTTTCACCTGTTGGCCATTTGTGTGGTGAGACCGTTTGTCATAGGTGATGGCCCACTAGCATATGTGAGCGCTCTATATACGACAGTGCCTCAGGGTTCCGGTAAGGGGCTAGTGAAGATGAACCATCCCTTCTTCCATCACACACTTCCTGAGTGCACGCTAGGAGCTAGTGTGCCTCCAGACAGCGTGGATGTAGCAATAAATGAAACTGCTGTTCAGTTGTGAAACGTACCCTCTAGAGGAGACGAGATACAGGCAATAGCAAACATTAAGAAAAAGTAAAATAGATGTTAGGATATGTAAGCCCCACATGAAAACTAAGGTTATGGAAAGTGCCCAAGGAGGGCACGGTTTTAAGAAGGGCGAGACGACTGGCTCTGCTCGGTCAGTGGCGTATGAATAAAGGCCTGAAAGGGTGAGGGAGTGAGCCACGTGGAATCTGATGGGAGAGGATCCTGGCGCACGTAGGTGGTGCTGAGGGGGACGCGTGTGGCGGGAGCCTGGAGATCTGAGCCAGGCGGCTGGCAGGGCTGAGCGGGACAGGTGGAAGGGAAGCGCCGCGTGACGGAGGCGGAGACGCGGCAGGGTCAGGCCCTGTGGGGCCCGGTGGCCACGGACAAGAGTCTGGCTTTTGGTCCTGATCACATGGGAGCCACGGGGGGCTGCACAGTCTGAAGAAACGGTCCCCGAGGCCGGTCTCACTGCCAAGCCGGCTGCAAGTCCAGGGGTTCCCGTACCACCCAAGGTGGAACCATTTGCTGGGATGACTCAGAATTCACTGAGAGCTGTGAAGTTCATGGTTCATTTCAGAGACGGATGCAGACTCACGTCAGCCGGGAGAGGACGGGCAGACGGTGGGGAGCAGGGAAGCAGGTGATGTGGAGCCAGGCCTGTGCCACCTTCCCCGTCTCAACGTGTGACAGTCACATGGAGCTCGGCCAGCCAGGGACGTGCCCCAACCTGTGGCAGTCAGAGCTTTGGCTGGCCCTCCGTCACTCCGTCATGGTCTGAGTCGTTGATTGCCCGGGTGGGGGGATCTCCATCTCCAGATGCACAGAGGCCATGTGGCCCAAAGCTCATTCCAAACCACGTTGTTACTCTTTGCCTGGTCAGGAACCCCAGGCAAGCCAAACCCCTGACCTCCCAGGAGCCCATGGTGAAGACCAGAACTCTTTTTGGACAAGATTAAATTCTTGGCTTAGGAAAGGCGGGGCAGGAGGAGAAGGGGGCGTCAGAGGATGAGATGGATGGCATCACTGACGGGTTGGACATGTTTGAGCAAACTCCGAGAGATAGGGAAGGACGGGGAGGCCTGGCGTGCTGCAGCCCGTGGGGTCCCAGAGGCAGACCCGACTGAGCGACTGAGCAATGACAAGTTCTTGGCCACACGGGGAGCGTTAAGCAACGAGGTGACGTGGTCTGGTTTCCTTTTTTAAAACTAGACTCTGTCTGACTGAAGCCAGTTAGAGGAGCATCCTGGCGACGCTCAGGGGGAGGGGCGGTGTGGCTGTGACGACTCTGGTAGCAGTGAGTGAAAGTGGCTTAAGAGTTTTGAAGCTGAAGCCCAAGAAAGTTACTCACTGGTTGGATGTGGGTTAGGAGAAAAATAGAGGTGTTCATGACCCCCCGGAAGCAGCTGAAACTGCAGAGCTTCCCAAAGTGGGGGTCTGTGGAGGTAGGCTGACAGTACATCAGTTTTGGACACGTTATCGTCAAGGCTTGTTCAGCAGTTTCCCTATACTCGCTTTTCATCTCGTCGGTATTAGTAAAGCTGATTAGTAGTGCTGGAGAAGAGTCTTGAGAGTGCTTGAGAGTCCCTTGGACAGCAAGGAGATTAAACCAGTGAGTCCTAAAGGAGATCAGTCCTGAATATTCATCAGAAGGACTGATGCTGAAGCTGAAACCCCAATACTTTGGCCACCTGATGTGAAGAGCCAACTCATTGGAAAAGACCCTGATGCTGGGAAAGATTGAAGGCAGGAGGAGAAGGGGGTGACAGAGGATGAGATGGTTGGATGACATCACCAATTGGATGGACATGAGTTTGAGCAAGCTCTGGGAGATAGTGAAGGATGGAGAAGCCTGGTGGGCTGCAGTCCATGGGGTCAAAAAGAGTCAAACACGACTGACCGACTTAACAACAACACAGTGTCTTGAGATAGTAGCATTTCATTTCCAACCGGCTCCTTATAAACTGCCATATCCAGAGGGATGAGGAAAAATGCATCCTTGACAGAAAGACTTAGATTGAGGTCTTGGCTTAGCACAAGAAAGCAAAAAAGGAAGAAAAAAGTCGTCATCTTTCTTTGATTTTGTTTCCATGTTAAGTGTTTGAGAACAGATGCGAGTAATAAACTGCCACCCTCTCGTATTCTAGCCATGTGGTCTGGCTTTGGATAGTTCATTTTCTCCCCCACAAACCTTCAGGCCCACACACAGGAGGGTTAGAACATATATCTGATCGTGTCTGTGTGCGTGTAAGGGGACTGGTCACAGGAACTCTGGTGATGCTGAAGACGGAACCCGGGAGAGAGGACAACAGATAGCAATGCACACTTGGGACTGGGCCTTTGTCTTCATCCTGCTTGCTTGGTCGTTAAGGCGTTGCTAACACTTCAGGATAGACACCAGTACTTCCTGGAGCTGGAGAAACGAAACACAGGACGTTTCCCACCATCGTCTTTGGGGTTTCTTTAACAGATCATCTTTTTTAAATTGTGTTTCTTCGTTTTTGGCCGTGCCGGGTCTTCCCTGCTGCTCGCGCTCTCTCGCTGGGCGAGCCGGGGCTCCTCTCTGGCTGGGGTGCCCAGGCCGCTCATCGCAGTGGCCCTCTTGTGTCGGAGCGGGCTCGGGAGCACGCAGGAGGACCTCTTCAGGAGGAGCAGCAGGAGGCTTTAGCAGCCGTGGCCTCCGGGCTCTGGGCACAGGCTCAGTAGTTGTGGCGCATGGGCCTGTTTGCTCCGAGGCATGTGGGATCTTCTTGGATCAGGGATCAAACTTTTGATCCCACGTCTCTTGCCTTGGCAGGCAGATTCTTTACCACTGAGCCACCAGGGAAACCCCCTCATTAATTCAATGAAAGTGGATTCTTTTATTAAAGGGAAACTTCATCTCGCTGAGTTCATGTTTCTGTTCTCAAAGGAAGAGGTTTCCACTGCTGTGCTCTCAGGTGCCTGCCAGCCTCAGGCGTGAGCGCCCCCGGCCACACGCCTTCCTCTCCCAGGCATCTGACTCTCACATCTTCGCTGTTGTCCTGGGGTGCAGTCACCTGCGTTTCCTTTGGGGCTGTGGTTGTGCCTGTCTTGTGATGTTTTCCCTGAGGACCTCATCTTCATTGCTTTTGCCATTTTAAAGAGCTCAAGTAGCAGCACCGAATCCTAACTAAGTGTTTACTTGATGTCAGGTCCTTTGCTAAATATAAAACAAGATTTCCCACCGCCCTCTGAAGTTTGGGTGAGTTTATTGCTCACATTAGAAATATGAGGCTGGCTTCAAGAGGCCAGAGGACTTGCCCAAGGTCACAGCATCCGAGGGAGCTGGGACAGGGAGGTCCTGTCTCCTGCGGCACCAGAGCAGGACTCTGCAAACTGGATGTGATCTCCCTAAAACGCGAGGTGCTTTTAGGTGATAGAGACATCGTGTTAACTGAATGTGACTCTTCCAGGGATGGAGTAATTTTCTTTACAGTTACCTTTTTGATTAAATTATAGAGAAACATTTCAGTGGGTTGCCTGCATGTCTTTTTTTTCCTCTTAATAAATTCTTCCCTTTATTAGGAAAGGGAGAAGTAACACATTTCATGCCACATGTGTTGAACAGTGCATCTTCTAACAGTTTCTAATTTACCTGTGTTACTTAGAGGTAATATGAACCAGTCAATCCTAAAGGAAATCCACCCTGACTATTCATTGGAAGGACTGATGCTGAAGCTGAAGCTGCACTACTTTGGCCACCTGAAGTGAAAAGCCAACTTATTGGACAAGGCACTGATGCTGGGAAAGATTGAAGGCAAAAGGAGGAGGGGGTGGCAGAGGATAAGATGGTTTGACAGCATCTCCGCCTCAAAGGGCATGAGTTTGAAGAAACTCCAGGAGATAGAGGAGGGCAGGGAGGCCTGGCGTGCTGCAGCCCATGGGGTCAAAGAGGCTGAGACACTGACCAGTAACTGAAGAGTAAGCAAACTCTCAGCTTGAATCTTTGACGGGAGGCCCTAAACAGAAGGTGATGACTTACTAGCTTTATTTTCATTGTATTCATGTTCTTGTCTTCTTTCAATTTATGGCAGAGCCTACTGGTTCATGATATGGATTTGATCATCCCATTTACAACGTATTTGTTTAATAGAAAAAAAATGAATCGATTTAAAATACTGAGTAGGAGATACAAAGGTTTGACAAGCAAGTGAAAGCTGTGTACTGATGTTCACAGAGCTGTCCCCTGCTCAGCAGCCCAGGTGGCGTATCTTGTGTCTCCCGCGTTGATTCCATGTGTCAAGGGGGCCTGGGTCCAGTCCTCAGTAACTCCTTTCCTCGTCCGGCCTGCTGTCTCCTCATCTATGCTGCAGTTACTTTGTTCTCTTGCTCAGTTGCTAAGTCATGTCTGATTCTTTTGTGACCTCGTGGACTGTACCTACTAGGCTCCACTGTCTGTGGGATTTTCCAGGCAAAAATACTGGAGTGGGTTGCCATTCCCTTCTCCAGGGGATCTTCCTGACCAGGGTTCGAACCTGAGTCTCCCGCTTGGCAGGCAGGTCCTTTACCATCTGAGCCGCCAGGGAGGCCCCCTACAGTTATTTACTGGGCACCAAATATAGGCCAAGGCCTGTGGTGCGTCCTGGCGGGAAAGCTGTGAGTGAGTCAGAGAACAGTCTCCATCCACGGGGAGCTTCCATTCACGCGCTTGTGCATTCCATGTGTCACATCTAATGCTTTTAATGAAGTCAGGTGACAGTCACTATCATTATAGTTACTTTTCAAATGGACAGTGCAGGCCTAGGAAGGTTTACGGACCCGCCCCAGGCCTCAAAGCTGGTGAGGGGCAATCCCAGCCAGGTAGTCTGGAGCCCAGGTCTTTACCTCTGCCCAGCCTCTTCCACACTGCCTTGATACGTCCTTATCGCGTATATGAAGGAATGAATTTCCCAATACTTTCTGAGCTCTTGGTTTTTCAATGATGATTCTTAACCAGTTGCATAATCCATGGTTTGGAGTAGCAGACATGGCATTTAGGCAAAGTCGTTACTGAGGATGCCAAAGCTCTAAGTGCTTCTCTATGGACACAGTGTTCTTGTACCCAAATCCTTATCCTCTCGAAGGGCAGAAGGTCCAACTTAAACTCCTTATTTTTCTTTCTCTGGGTGTGCGTCAGCTGGTTTCTGTTAGTGTATGGCCGTCGGGAAAGAGTGCTGGGGCGTCTGGGACATTAGCTAAAGTGCCCAAGGTCACAGTCAGCGGGTGGAGAGGAGTCGGGACCGTTGGTAGTCCCCACTTGTGCACGTGCAGGTCTGCGGCGGGTGAACGGGAACGTCTTCGCCCCGCCTTGTGTCTTCTCTGGAGCTGCGAGGGGACGCGGCCGTAGGAGGTTATGTAAGACCATCATGCGAGGGGACGCGGCCGTAGGAGGTTATGTAAGACCATCATGCGAGGGGACGCGGCCGTAGGAGGTTATGTAAGACCATCACTCCTTTGATGTGCTTTCCTCTTGACTTCCTTTCCTTTCCTCCCCACTCTCCCATTTTCTTCTGACTTGCCTTGGGGAGTTGGCCCATTATTTTACTGAAGGCCCCCAGCAACATTTTTAATGCTTCGTAAAGCTGCTTATGAAACAGCGCCAAACAAATCTTTTGGGTTGGGGGCAGAGTGTGAATGAAATAAAAGAACTTGTGGGTGGAGGTTTGCAGAGACCTATGGAAGAGCCTCTGAGGTCAATTTTTGTTCATTATCCACACTTTCTGGGCCACGCTGACCCCGGAAGGGCACATGCCTTTGAGTGTTCGGATGGATGCAGTGCAAACCAAAGGCCTAACTTCTGGTCTATTTAGTGGCCTTGAGTGCATTTTCATCCCCTTCATGCAGACTGGTGGCCTCCTGGCCAGACATGGTCCTTAAGTGGTATTTTGACCTTGGAGGTTAAAACAAAGCTTAGAGAAAATGGAAAAAGTAGCAACATTGAAAACTCAGATTATTCCTGTAAAAATTCAAGATTTCTGGTTTCTCTTAAATAATCAGAAGTGTGACTGCTCTGCTCTCACATTTCCCGTGTAAATGCCCGACCGTCTGTGAAGCTCTGTGTCGTGGGAGGTCTCTGTCTCCATTCATTCACGTTCTTCGTCTAAACCCCGATGGAATTTGAGGTTGTGACTCCTGTTACTTTCTGTAAGTGGTGAGTGTGTATGTATAAGTGTGTGTGTGTGTGTGTGTGTGTTTGTATGTGTGTGTGCGTGTCTTTCAGATCCTTACGTGAAGGCAAGGAAAGTCTGTGTACTTTCAGGAGTACTTGATGCTCTGTTTTGATTTCGTTTATTTCTGATCACGATAATCATTGAATCAAATGTCACTAAAGGATGGTTGTGGTGGATTCATGATGTTAACCAAAAGGAGACACTGGATAAAGGAATGATTTTTTTCCAAGAGTTCTTGCCAATTAGTGAGTCATAATATAAATTAAGCACTTCACCACTAGTCTTACAAGCAGAAGAGAAAACATCAGCATTTTATAAGTTGACAGATGAATAGATAGCTAGATGACACCTAGATGATAGATTAAATAGATCAACAGGTATATTTGGTCACAGCCTAAATTCTGTTACTGTGGGTTGCAGTTACAAAAACCTTAAAGCCACTGGATCATCAAGTTTTAGAAACACAGTTGCAGGTTTGCTTTTATATGAATCAATCATCCTGTAAGTATTTCCCAGTTAACAGGAACCTTCATACTTTCTGAAATCAGGGTTGACATCTAAGTAAGTAAATAAATGATGACCTCTGCCCTAAAAGATACAGAAGGCCACTTCTTTCACTTAAATAATTGATTGCAGTTACCCTTCTCCTAACAAGGTGTATTTCCATATTTGGTGGAAAAAAAGAAGTGTGAAAAAAAATTAAAACCTTGCAGAACTAAGTGCCAAGTAGCAGAGTCAAATTTCTATGTGGGTCAAGCAGTGGATAGCAGTGAGGAGGGAAGTATTTTAGGAAGTCTTCAGGAGCAAAACGGGACTTGAGAAAAATGCTTTGAATTTTAGTTTTTAATTCTTTGAATTAAAATGACAATTAAAATCACGTGATCAACCTCATAAGCTGGTTTTTACGTTAGCTTGTTGAAAGAGCCTTCTAATTTTTCTCTTTCTTCTTAGATGTCCATACTAGCGAAATTCAAGCCAGCAGGTTTTGACCAATTAACATACTCTATGCTATACATGCTGAAGACTGCCATATGGCCGGGATATTGAGCCAACTGTAGATAATTAGATGAGGATAAAGCTTCCTTTTTTTTACTGCACTAATTGCATAGACTGGAATAGATAAAATCATTAACAGTAGTTTGGGTCGAAAATCGGTTTGGTTTCCATGCTGTGTTAAAAAGTTCTTTTGATGTGAGCCTCTCGATGTGAGCAAGACTCGGGCAGTCAGGCCAGTGTTCAGTTTTCAGTAAGAGTCTCAGCGGTGGAAGAAGAGGGATTGTGTCTTAGAATAACCAAGTAATTATTAATAATTGTAAATAATGTAATAATTGAATAGTGTTCTTTAAAACAAAAACAACCTTAGTTTACTGTTGATATCATTAATTATGTGTACCCACACCACTGTATATATATGTATTTTATGTGTGTATATACAAATATATATATATATATATACACACACACATACTCTTGCAATGCAGGAGACACAGGACACATGGGTTCAGTTCCTGGATCAGAAAATCCCCTGATGAAGGAAGGCGGCAACCCACCCCAGTATTCTTGCCTGGGAAGTCCCATGGACAGAGGAGTCTGGTGGGCTATACAGTCTATGGGGTTGCAAAGAGTCGGACACAGCTGAGTGACTAAGCACACGTAGAAAACACAGACACACATGTATCCCCCCCCACACACATGCACACGCATGCACGCACATGCACACACACGCGCACACACACACACACACACGCACACACACACACATACAGCAGCTAAAACACACTGGCTTCTGGTCTAATTGTATGTACCATTCTTCCTTATCAATACAGTTCATTTCTGTTTTTTAACAGCCTGAGATAGAGATGATTCCCCTCTTAATCCCTAACATTAATGATGAAACCCACATGTCTTTCCTTGAGTTTCCTCCGTCTCTTACATTCCACGCATTGATTCAAGTTATGTCTATTTAAAATACTCTTGGCTATGTTTGGTTTATCACATGGAGTGAAAACCTGGAGTAAAATTGGATCAGTGGTTTTGGGAAGCAGAGGTGATTTCAGAAATAAAATCATCCTGCAAGCCACTGTCCGTAAAGAGGATCAGGTCAGAATCTGAGAGTCATAGAACCCTTTCTCACCTCTGAGCTGCAAGGCTCCATTGCTGGTGAGTTTCTGAGTTGTGAGCTGTGGTGGGAAGGCCTTGCCTGGCGTCCTCTTTGACAGTCTTGGGAAGTAGAGGGATTGTACTAAAAGTCCAGAAGCGATTTATTCATCAACCTTCAATAAAACCTTCAGGACGAAAAACACGGGGCACCAAGACGTTGGCTTGAGGTGCTGGCTCCCTGCCCGTGTGTCTGTATTAATAACGAGTCGTCGACGCTTCGATTCCAGTTAACTCCATTCAGCACACGTGAACGGGAATCCTGATCTCATACAGAATCAGTGAAGCTGATCTTGGGCTGTTCCAGGCTCTGGGAGCATTGAGCTTGGAGCAGCTGGTTCTCAGAAGCTCTCTGTCTTTGTCTTCACAGGATGTGTGAGACTGGTGAAGGGCTGTTTATCTTTCAAACGCGAGATGGGGAGGCCATCTACCAGAAGGTCCACTCGGCCGCGCTGGCCATAGCGGAGCAGCATGAGCGCCTGCTGCGGAGCGTGAAGAACTCCGTGGTACGTCTGGGAGCCCAGCGCGCGCTGCGGCGGGACGGGCTTGGAGGTTCTGTGCTGAAAATACGATCGGTGTTCTGGGGGCAGATGCTTTCCTCCTATGCTCAGCAAAGTGTTACTCGGATGCCACGCACCCCTGGAAAGCTCCAGAGCGTCACGTGGGAGCACGAGAAGCATCCGCCCGCCTGTCATCTGCTCACACACTGTATGCCTCCCTTGCAATGCGCGTGTTTAATCAGTGCATTCCTGCAGCAGAATGCTGTCCACCGAGTGAGTTCTCACTGGGAGACTGAGAAGTCTGAGAGCAGGGTGCTGGCGGATTCTGGGGGGACACTTCCTGGTTTGTAACTGGCTGTCTGTTTACTGTGTCTCAAATGGCAGAAGGGTCAGGGGTCTCTCTGGGTTTCCTCTTGTAAGAGCGCTCATACCGTTCACGGGGGCTCTGCCCTCAGGACCCAGCCCCTGCCATATACCTGACTGTCTAATAACATCACTTGGGGGCTAAGGTTTGAACATATCAATGTGGGGCTGGGAACACAATATTCAGTCCATTGCAGTCTGCATATATATACGTTAAAATCCATTTGGCTTATGTATGGACAGCTGTAGACACAACTCCATGAGTTATCTACCTCTGAAAGTGAAAGTCGCTCAGTCGTGTCCTGACTCTTTGCAACTCTAAGGGTATACAGTCTATGGAATTCTCCAGGCCAGAATACTGGAGTTGGGTAACCTTTCCCTTCTCCACGGGATCTTTCCAACCCAGGGATCAAACCCAGGTCTCTTGCATTGCAGGCAGATTCTTTACCAACTGAGCCATCAGAGAGGCCCATACATGCTTAGAAGTGTAACAGAATTTGTAATTTCAAAAGTCAGCAGTGGTCAGAGAGAAGATGTAAGTGACAGAAGAGAGCTGAGAGGACACTCACGACCAGACAGCTGTGGACATGAGACCGCGGTTTCTGTGTAGGAGAGTTCTTAATGTTTTTTCTCTATAAATCAAGACTTTGAGTCTGTATAGTATCTTCCAGTTTGTAAGTGTTGGAAGTTAATTCCAGTTAAAACCAACAAAAATCAGTAACACTTTGTAGGACAAAGAAAACCTATTTGTAAGACTCCATCCTGCCCACAGCCGTGTGTTTGCTGTCTCTAGGGGGTAAACCTTCATAGTCATCAATGTGTAAAGATACACAGGGACTGTGCTTTGTATGGAGAATTGTGATTCATGAGTTTCTTCTTTACGAACAGTAAATTTACAAAATCTGAAGTGAATGTGCAACAGTTAAATAATGCAACTCATGAATTGTGACTGCAAACACATGCATAGAGAGTCACATCTGGGAAGGAAATCTGCAGAACCAAAAGGAACTGGGTTGGCATGGGAAGGTTAAGGCAATTTGAAAAGTCTGTGATTTAACCATGTGGGGTGGTTGGATTTAAAGAGGGGAAAAGCATGCCAGTAATATGATCCGTCCCCAGGCAGCCAGGGATTATTCCCTAATGACTTACGCGTGCCGTGATGTGGGATTTTAGAGCAAGGATCAGCAAATTTTTAATACAGGGTGAGATAGTAATATTTCAGGCTTTCTGGACAAAGACGGTCTCTGCTCCAGCTCTTTAGCTCTGCCATTGCAGACCAAGTGAGAGCATAGGTCATGTGGATTCAAATGGACATGCTGTGTTCCAAAGGAAACTTTATTAACAGACGGCGAAATTCAAATTTCACTTGGTTTTTCACATATCATGAAATATTCTTCTGATTTCCCACTCAACCATGTAGAAATGTTCCTTTTGAACTAACAGAGTCTTGGCATCCGTTTTCCCATATTCTTCCCAATTCTGGAGATTGCGGTAGAGGTGGATGGATGCATGGATGGACGAATAGAAAGAAAAAGGAAGAAGAAAGAAAAGAAGAAAGAATTCAAGTCATTTTGAACTTACAGGGCGACGTGTCACTGCATTAAAACTGTGAGCTTCTCAAGATGCCTTTAAATGTCTAAAGGTTTTTTTTAAGATTACCTTTTTGTAAAGCCATCAATTAGCATAAATCTGTCTGTACTTGAAAGGGAGGTTCTGCACACACATGTGTTTCCATTTATAACCTCATTACTTCCACTAAAAATTAATCAGAAATATGAGTAATTCAGATCATCCCTTTGCAAATTTAACTGTAATATAATGTTGTTTGCTCTTAATTTGCTGTATGCTTAACAAGCTCTATGAAATGAATGTGATTTTAAAAGTATAAACATCCTGTTTTAAATGGAAATGAGTAAACTTCAAAATGGGATCTGAATCTCAAGGGAGTTAAAAGTGGGGATTGCAGAATGCTTAAAAATCAACATCCTTGAATCGATCTCTGATTAGCGGAGAAAAGAGATACTGTGCTAAAATGAAATGAATTGAGATGATGCTGTAATATTTCAGTTATAGTCTTGCGTTTTCTGCTCACTGGGAGAGGGTCCGCAGATTGGGTATATTTCGACTAGGCGTTGCCGTTATGCCACTACTGGCTGGCATCTCTGAGATAGTGAAGGTCATAAATGGAGAAAGATGGTGACGCTGATCTCATTAGGCAGCCCTAAACCTAAATCTCAATGACAGTTTGCTGCTGCTGTTGTAAAACTCCCAAGACAGAATGCTTTACCCATGACAGCTTGAAATTGCAGCCTTGTGTGAATGGTTTGAATCAGACTTATGGCTCTGAATCCCAGAAGTCATAAAGAGGAGACATGTGAGTCAGATAATAACTATTATTTTTATTTGATTATCATCACTGTTATTACTGTGATAGGCTGAATGATGGCTCCCCGAGGATCTTCCACATCTTAATCCCTGGAGCTTTTGAGCATTATCTTCTATGGCAAAAGGGACTTTGCTGTTGTGATTCAGTTAAAGCTCCTGAGATGGGGAGATTGTGCAGGATTATTCCAGTGGCACAGTGTCATCACCAGGTCCCTATAAGAAGGAAACAGAGGAGTCGGAGTCAGACAGAAGTGACGTGGCCATGAAAGCAAAGGTACAGAGAGAGATTTGAAGCGTCTACCCTGATGGTTATGGAGACAGAGGAGCTGGGGCCCAAAGGTTACTGATGACCTCTAGAAATTAGAATGAGGAAGGAAGTGGGCACTCTCCCGGAACCTCCAACAGTGACCAGGACAGCCGGCACCGTGAGTTTAGCCCAGTGAGAACCTTATTTCAGACTTCCAGCCTCTGGAGCCATTGGGGATATTTCTGTGTTGTTTTAATCCCAAGTTGTTACAATAGCCAGAGGTAACTAATACAGTTACGATTGTATTAGTTTATCATTGAAATACAATTATTAAAATTATAATAATGTATGCAATTTTATACAATTACAATTTTATTAGTTACAATTGTAGTCACTGTTGTTATTCACCGTGTCCAGCTCTTTGCGACCCCATGGACCGCGGCACGCCAGGCCTCCCTGTCCTTCCCTGTCTCCCGGAGCTTGCTCAAACTCATGTCCACTGAGTCAGCGATGCCATCCAACCATCTCATCCTCTTTCACTCCTTTCTTCTCTTGCCCTCCATCTTTCCCAGCATCAAGGTCTTTCTAATGAGTCAGTTCTTCGCATCAGGTGGCCAAAGTGTTGAAGCTTCAGCTTCAGCATTAGTCCTTGCAATGAATATTCAATTCAGGGTTGATTTCCTTTAGGATTGATTGGTTTGATCTTCTTGCTGTCCAAGGGACTGTCAAAGGTCTTCTCCAACACCACAGTTCAAAAGTATCATTCTTGGCATTCAGCCTTCTTTATGGTTCAACTCTCACATCCATACATGACCACTGGAAAAACCGTATCTTTGACTATATGAGCCTTTGTTGGCAAAATGATGTCTCTGCTTTTTAATATGCTGTCTAGGTTTGTCATAGCTTTACTTTCAAGGAGTGTCTTTTAATTTCATGGCTGCATTCACTGTCTGCAGTGATTTTGGAGCCCAAGAATTACAATAATTACAATTTTAATATTATAATAATGAAAATGTGTTGCGTCTCTACTCTGTAACAGACAATAATGCACGCGCTTTGTGTGTACTTTCTGACCATCACAATGACCCTTGGATCAGAGGCCTGAGCTTGGAAGTAGCAGGGCTCAGATTTGGATCAGGTGTGCTGGGACAATCCCCACTTCACGCTTTTTCTCAAAATCAGGCATGTTTTCTTTGCCCTTCATGAGATCTGCTCATTGCCGTTAATAGCTGACACTTAAAAGTTAAGATATTTCACATAAAACTCAGATTTCTGTATCATCTTGAAAAGGGAAAAGGTCCCGCAGCTCTCGCCCTGATGCGGCCACCATCGGAGACGCCCCCGCTTTGGGGGGCCGGGGTCTTCAGTTCTCCAAGGCCCCCGCCTCCCCCTGGCCCCCCGGCAGGTGGCTCCCGGCGCTGTGGCCGGTGAAGTCCTGTCTGTATCACTACACGTGTCCGCTTCCTGTTGCTAGGTGAGAAAGCCACAAACTGCGCCCCAGAACAGCACACACTTATGACGTCATAAGTGGTCGCCGCGCGTCAGGAGTGCTGACGTGGCTCACTTGGGCCCTCAGCCTCAGATTCTCACAAGGCTGAGCTGCTGTAGGCCCCAGCCTGCGGGATCTCACGCCGGATGGTCTGCGGTGGAGCGGGTGTAATGATAACAGAAACAAAGGTCACAATAAGTAGAGTGACTTAAATCACCCCTCCCCCAGTCCACAGAAAGGTAGACTTCCACGAAACCGGGCCCTGGCGCCAGAAAGGTTGGAGGCTGCGGCTGTCGTCTTATCTCAAGGTTAGATTGGGGAGTGCCCTCTCACAGCCTCGTGGTTATCGGTGGAAGCTAATTCCTTGGGGCTGCAGGATTTAAGCGCCCCAGTTTCCTGCTGGCTGGTGGATGAAGGCCGTCCTCGCTCCCAGAGGCTGCCCTCCATTTCTCGCCGTCTTCCTGCTTGTTTCATCGAAGCCAGCAAAAAAGACTCCCCTTCACCCTGAGGCCCACGACCCTATGTGGCCCCATCGTGGTCGCGACATCCCGTCACCCCACAGGGGCTGTTAGCTGGAAGCGAGTCACAAGTGCTTCCTGCGGTCGAGGAAGGGAACTCCACAAAAGTGTGCACACGTGGAGGAGGAGATTGGGGGCCACCACAGCGTGCAAACTTCTGGAATGACGTTTAGTGTTCCTACTTTATGGTGTTTTGCTAATAATACTATTTATTTATAAAGCCTCTGCTAAATGACAGGCTCTTCAGTAACAGCAGCCATACCACTTGTCAAGCTGGACACTTTACTGACCTTTTCTCTATAATCATGACAGTATCTCTGTGAAGTAGATTGATTCACTCATTCTCATTCATTTGTTCATTTACGAATGTTTACTGAGGATGTAATCTGCTTTGGGGCTTCCACAGTGGCTCCGTGGTAAAGAATCCGCCTGCCGATGTAGGAGATGTAGGTTCGATCTCTGGGTTGGGAAGATCCCCTGGACAAGGATATAGCCACCCACTCTGGTATTATTGCCTGGAAAATCCCATGGAGAGAGGAGCCTAGTGGGCTGCTGTCCATGGGGTTGCAAAAAGAGTCGGACACGACTTAGCAACTACAGCAACAACAGTCTGCTGTTGTGTGCTCTAGGATATAGTGGTAGTCGACAGGCAAAGCCCATGATCCCACGGGACTCGTCATTCAAGGGAGGATTATTCATGACCCTTGACCTGGAAGGAATCTCTCCAGATGCTCACAGTGGTGAGGTCACTTGCCTGCAGCTGTAGAGCTCATTGCTGCTGGAGCCAGGGGTGCAGGATCTTCTCTCTGGTTCTTTTTCAGACTTGTTATTTTATATTGGAGTAGAGCCGATTAACAATGTGCGATAGGTTCAGGTACTCAGCCACGCACACATGCATCCGTTCTCCCAGACCGATGAGAGGGGCGTTGATGTGGTTCTTAAATGTCTGCCTGTGGCCACAATGCCTTTCTCTCCAGAGGGTTTTAAAGCCCTTCTGTTTCTCTTATGTCCACAGGGTCTTAGCATTTTCAAATTACCCTGAATATCAGAGTACCTTTCAGAAATGCGTATCAACTTAGAGTATATCTTACAAAATTACTGTTACAACAAACCCGGTTTCTTTTGGTATTTTCGGCACCAGATAGCTGTCCTCTTTCTCGTAACTCTCCCCGCTCTGTTTGTGAATCCAGTGTGCTCTGATTCACTCTAAGGATGGCGCGGAGGAGGGTGGGTGGGCCTGGGGTGTTCGGGGAGGACTGACTGGTGATGAGATGGGGTGGCTGGAGCTGTTTGCTCGAGAGCTGGCAGCTGTCTCGCTGGAGCGGCGACAGGGAGACTCTGTGGGGACACTTCGGGACTTCCCTGAGCGCCCGGCTATTTTTGCCACCTTGGAGATCAGTGCTGTGAGAGTCTAATTTTGGAGTGAGGAGTGGCAGTGTGTGGGAGGTCCCTCATTCCTTGACCCGGCCTGTCATTTTTAGAATTTCCTTCAAGGTGAGAGGGACGCGGTGGAGAGTGACTGCAATCTGGCGGTTCCCTGGGTGGCTGTAGGTTTGGGCTCCCCAGGGGTGACATTGAGGCCCCGGAGTGACGTCTCCCCCTTCCTCTGCAGGCCCGACTGTGCCCCCAGGTTTGAGAGTTTAATCCAAGCTGTTTCTGCGTTTCCTCTTTTTTCATTTGCTTGTTTAACTGATAGATTTATTTCCATGTTTGGTTTTGCAAATAAAATTTGATAATGATTTGTAGAATTCAAGTGAAACTCTTTTACAGTTCTGCAAACCAAAGTAATTTATATTCAGCCTCATTTAAAAAATTATAGTCAGCACATTTTTGAAAAAAAAATATGGAAGACATCAAAGAAAAGCATAGGATCAATTTCACTACTTCTCAGACTGAAAAGTCTGAGCTTTTTGTTTAGGGATTGTTATTCAGGGACTGTTATGCTGGGATTTTTATGTGAGGACTTTTATGTATGAACAAGCTTTTCACTACTTTGTCCCCACCCGTCTATCCACAGAAAGTCAGTTTTTGCCTCTTTTTGTGTTTATAGACTCTAGTTAATTGGGTTAACTTACAGATTCTTTTTTTTTTTCTTATAGCGTTTTTCTTAAAGCAGTTATCAACTTTTTTTCACTCCTAAAATAAATCCTTTCTATATCTTGGTAATATTAATTATAGCTCGAAAATATTTTGTCAAATACCTATCTGTTGCGTGCAAAGTAGGTCTTATAGAGGACATAAAATAAATTGTGAAAAAAATCTTTTGCATCTTTAAAGAAACTTGAATTTAGATAAGTTATGAATTTAAACCCTTCAAAACATGCAACAGTATAGTCCTGTGATTCAATTTGCTGTAGTCCCTTCAGAGGGCAATTTGTCCCTCTGATCAGGATTAAACTGATCAGAATTGAATTCAGGGACTCCCCTGGTGGTCCAGTGGTTAAGACTCCATGCTTCCACTGAAGGGGTCACAGGTTCAGTCACTGGTCATGGATGTTCCACGTGCCGAGGTGCAGCCAAAACAATGAAAACTTGAGGCAGCTTTTTACTCAGCAACAGTACTTCCAGGGATTTACCCTAAACATGCACCAGCAGAAGCAAAGATAATGTGGACACGCCTGGAGGGAGTCACACAGATGAGGAAAGGCAGGACAGCAGGCAGAGTGGACACACTCATTCCCGCCCTGAGCCTCACACGTGCTTTGTGAGCCCTGGGAGTGGACGTGTGGCGGGAGACTACCGTCCCAGGTTGTACTGGTTGCCTTTGGCGAACAGGACTGTGACTCGAGGGTCTGGGAGGGGGCTTTTCTATCAGTGTCTCACTGCATACTTTTCTCTGACACTGATGTTTTAGACCGTCCGCATAGTTCTTAGACGTTTACTCGCTTCTGGCTCTGCTGGCCCTGTTGCTGCGAGGCCTTGGTCTCTACCTCCAGCGAGTGGGGGCAGCTCTGAGCGTGGTGTGGGGGCTTCTCTCGCAGAGCACAGTCTCTAGGACACGCAGGCTCCAGTAGTTGCAACTCCCAGGCTCTAGGCACAAGCTCAACAGCTGTGGTACCCAGGCTTAGCTGCTGCTCTGCTCGGGGGTCTTCCTGGACCAGGGATCGAACCCATGTCTCCTGCAGGACGCTCTGCCTCTGAGCCACCAGGGTAGCACCTGTAATAATTTATAGAAACAGTAGCTGAACTGCTGGCCTGGGCAGAATGAGCTGATACACCGCTGAGAAAGAGGAAGGGCTCTCCCCCTGAACTGCATAGCGGTGCTTGGTAAGAAAGAACAGGTTTTGAAAGCTTGGCAGGGACGTTTCCAGGTGCTAGATATGTGGTCTCCATCAAGGGATAAGATGATCTTTGCGGAGAAGTTTGTGCCTGAGCTGAGTTTTTGGATGAACCAGAGGTAGCTGTGAGCGACTGCTGCTGGAGATAATGGTGACTGGGAAGTTCGCTGGGAACTTACTTTGTGCCAGGAACTCTGCTGAGCACTAGACATGTATTAACACCTTATCTTGACTCTTTAGCTTGGCTCCACTGATGGTGGGTACTGTCATCCCATTTGTATAGCCAACGAGTTTGAATCGTGGACATGCAGATTGAAATGATGGTGCCAAGATTTAAACCCAGGTGTTCATAGCTCCAGTATCTACAGGTTAGCTACTGGGCTCTTCTCAGCAAAAATTAATTTTTTTCCCCTCTGAATTCATTTATTTAAAGATAGAATGCAGCTATTTGAAATCATGGAACACAGTATCAACACAGAATAAAGTTGTGGAATTGAATTGTTATATTTCATTTCTATTAATAAATATATTCAAAGGAGCAAATGTAGCTTTTAAGATTTATTGTTACTAGTGGCACAAGGTAACTAAGAGTTTGTAAGTTAAGAGTGATACTGCTTGATTTTCAAGTTAAAAGATAATAATAATATTTCAGTTAGATGGCAGCAAATGCAAAAGCACGTTTTGAACTATATAATACACGTAAGGTGCCAGGTACTGGTGGCTCAGGGGTGAAGAATCTGCCTGCCCATGTAGGAGATGCGAGTTCGATCCTTGGGCTGGGAAGAGCCCCTGGAGAAGGAAATGGCCACACACTCCAGTATTCTTGTCTGGGAAATCCCATGGACAGAGGAGCCTGGTGGGCTACAGTCCGTGGGGTCACAGAGAGTCAGACACGGTTTAGTAACTAAACAACACCACTATATAAGGTATTGGCACAGATGGTATTTTTAAAAGACTGAATTAGGTCCTTGTGTTTAAAGTGGAAGATTTCACATAAGACACATGGTTCTGTCTTTTGAGAAAACGAGAATATCTGGTGATCCTGTACCTGCCTGAGTCAAAATTGAATAGCAGCTCTCATTCTGAGATGCTGACTGCTCTTCCTTTTTTTTTTTTTAAATTTTATTGATTTATCTTATTTCTGGCTGTGCTGGACCTTCATTGCTGCGGCGGCTTTCTCTTGCTGTGGCGAGTAGGGGCTGTCCTGTGCCTGCCTGGGCTTGTCATTCCTTGGCTTCTCTTGCTGTGGAGCACAGGCAGGCGTGCGGGCTTCAGGGATCACAGCACCCGGCCCAGTGGTTCCGGCACGGGCTCCAGAGCCCAGGCTAGGGCCTGTAACACCCGGCCCAGTGGTTCCGGCGCGGGCTCCAGAGCCCAGGCTAGGGCCTGTGACGCCCGGCCCAGTGGTTCCGGCGCGGGCTGCAGAGCCCAGGCTAGGGCCTGTGACACCCGGCCCAGTGGTTCCAGCACGGGCGCTAGAGCCTGTAACACCCGGCCCAGTGGTTCCGGCGCGGGCTCCAGAGCCCAGGCTAGGGCCTGTGACACCCGGCCCAGTGGTTCCGGCGCGGGCTCCAGAGCCCAGGATAGGGCCTGTGACATGCGGCCCAGTGGTTCCGGCGCGGGCTCCAGAGCCCAGGCTAGGGCCTGTGACACCCGGCCCAGTGGTTCCAGCACGGGCGCTAGAGCCTGTGACACCTGGCCCAGTGGTTCCGGCATGGGCTCCAGAGCCCAGGCTAGGGCCTGTGACACGCGGCCCAGTGGTTCCGGCGCGGGCTCCAGAGCCCAGGCTAGGGCCTGTGACACGCGGCCCAGTGGTTCCGGCGCGGGCTGCAGAGCCCAGGCTAGGGCCTGTGACACCCGGCCCAATGGTTCCAGCACGGGCGCTAGAGCCTGTGACACCTGGCCCAGTGGTTCCGGCATGGGCTCCAGAGCCCAGGCTAGGGCCTGTGACACCTGGCCCAGTGGTTCCGGCGCGGGCTCCAGAGCCCAGGCTAGGGCCTGTGACACGCGGCCCAGTGGTTCCGGCGCGGGCTCCAGAGCCCAGGCTAGGGCCTGTGACACGCGGCCCAGTGGTTCCGGCGCGGGCTCCAGAGCCCAGGCTAGGGCCTGTGACACCCGGCCCAATGGTTCCAGCACGGGCGCTAGAGCCTGTGACACCTGGCCCAGTGGTTCCGGCATGGGCTCCAGAGCCCAGGCTAGGGCCTGTGACACCTGGCCCAGTGGTTCCGGCGCGGGCTCCAGAGCCCAGGCTAGGGCCTGTGACACGCGGCCCAGTGGTTCCGGCGCGGGCTCCAGAGCCCAGGCTAGGGCCTGTGACACCCGGCCCAATGGTTCCAGCACGGGCGCTAGAGCCTGTGACACCTGGCCCAGTGGTTCCGGCATGGGCTCCAGAGCCCAGGCTAGGGCCTGTGACACCTGGCCTAGTGGTTCCGGCGCGGGCTCCAGAGCCCAGGCTAGGGCCTGTGACACGCGGCCCAGTGGTTCCGGCGCGGGCTCCAGAGCCCAGGCTAGGGCCTGTGACACCCGGCCCAATGGTTCCAGCACGGGCGCTAGAGCCTGTGACACCCGGCCCAGTGGTTCCGGCATGGGCTCCAGAGCCCAGGCTAGGGCCTGTGACACCTGGCCCAGTGGTTCCGGCGCGGGCTCCAGGGCCCAGGCTAGGGCCTGTGACACCTGGCCCAGTGGTTCCGGCGCGGGCTCCAGAGCCCAGGCTAGGGCCTGTGACACGCGGCCCAGTGGTTCCGGCGCGGGCTCCAGAGCCCAGGCTAGGGCCTGTGACACCCGGCCCAATGGTTCCAGCACGGGCGCTAGAGCCTGTGACACCTGGCCCAGTGGTTCCGGCATGGGCTCCAGAGCCCAGGCTAGGGCCTGTGACACCCGGCCCAGTGGTTCCGGCGCGGGCTCCAGGGCCCAGGCTAGGGCCTGTGACACCCGGCCCAGTGGTTCCGGCGCGGGCTCCAGGGCCCAGGCTAGGGCCTGTGACACCCGGCCCAGTGGTTCCGGCGCGGGCTCCAGAGCCCAGGCTAGGGCCTGTGACACCCGGCCCAGTGGTTCCAGCACGGGCGCTAGAGCCTGTGACACCCGGCCCAGTGGTTCCGGCGCGGGCTCCAGGGCCCAGGCTAGGGCCTGTGACACCCATCCCAGTGGTTCCGGCGTGGGCTCCAGGGCCCAGACTAGGGCCTGTGACACACAGGCTTAGTTGTCCCACAGCATGTGGGATCTTCCTGGACCTGGGGTCGAACCTGTGTCTCCTTTATTGGCAGGCAGATTCTTTACCACTGAGCTACCAGGGAAACCTGCTTTAGCTTTCTGCAGTTCCTGTCATCTCTTGTTGTCTCTGGGCCCTGGATGGGACAAGGCCTCTGTGTCGCCATCATCTCGGGGCTTGGCACAGGGTTCACTGACTGAATGAACAAAAGAGGGTCGAATAGATTTTATGAGCACAGGAAAAAAGAGAAATGAAACCAGAATCCCAGATCCCATCTCCCCTCCGATGCCAAACACGGCCCAGGCTCCAAGTGAGTCTGCTCTGAGAGGCTGCTTGAAACAGTCCCAGAGGTTATCAGTTTCCGTGTACAGCTAGGCAAGGAGGCATAAAAAGTTACAGAAGCGAAGGGAGGGCTCATCCTACTTTATGCACACGGCCGAGAATTCAGACGGCTCTGAGTGAACGGATGCAAATCACTTTCCTTCTGTGAAAATAACCGTTTGAGCACATCTGGAGCTCACCAAAATGCTGTATTTGGAAATTTGGCCCCAAACGCTGGATTCCACCAAAGGCCTCTTTATCAAAGCTGTGGGCGACAGTGTTGGCGTCGTCTCAGCTGGAGTTCTGCTCGCCAAGTGGTGTCATGGCTGCGTTTTTTCCCTCCGCAGTCTTTCTCTCTTGCTCACATTGTCTTCTCTCTCCTTCTCTTTTGTAACACTCAAGGAGTAAGCCTCTGTCCACTCTCTTTCCTTCACAGTTCAGTCATATTCTGTTTTGTCTCAGTAACATTTCGATGGTGGGGACACCCTCAATTTTGCTCCAAGAATTAGAACAAGGGAAAGAGCTGGAGAGAGCTAAGACAGCTCTTTGAGTCATGCCTGCCAAACATCTGGCAGAGCTGGTCAGGGTTTGGCGGTCCAGGGGCGCAGGTTTCCTTAGAAAGCCCAGGATGGCCACCTGTCTTGCAGACAGTCGTTTTACACCCAAGAGAGGCGCCCTGGGATGGTGGGGCTCCGGGGGCCGGCAGAGTCCCTGCGAGCTTCTGTCCCTCAAGCCCCCAGTTCCCAGCTCCGTGCGCCTCCTCCAAACAGCTGTCATTTCTCTAAGCTCTGGAGCTTTCACTTCCACAAGAAAATGTATTTCCAGACTTCAGTGAACAGGATGTGAGCCCATCCTTAAGGTCTTCTTGACACCCTCAGCGCTTCCTCAGGAAACGCTCGGGGTTCCGCCCTGGGCCTCGGCTCTGGAGGAGAAGGCCAGGTCTCACGCCCTGGCCGGCATCCTTCCCAACCCTGTGTCCTTGGGCAGGTCACGTCACCACTTCTCTGTGTGTCCCCCCTCCTGTGAAAAAGGAGGCTATGTTAGTACTCACCTCGCTGGGGGGGTTATAGCGTGAGATTTGCCGGCATCGTGGCTGCAGCTGCCAAATACACGTCAGCCTGAGGTACTGATGCTGACTGGGAGCGTAAATGAACTCGACTCCAGCACATTTTGTTAAACGTTGTTTGGAATATAATCGCTTTACGATGTTGTGTTAGTTTCTGCTCTACAACCAGGTGAATCAGCTCTATGTAGGGTGTGATCCCTGGGTCGGGAAGATCCCCTGGGGAAGGAAATGGCACCCACTCCAGTATTCTTGCCTGGAGAGTCCCATGGACAGCGGGGCCTGGCGGGCCACAGCCTGTGGGCTCGCGGAGAATCGGCATGGCGGGGGACTGGGCGCACACGCCCCCGTCCTGAGCCTCGCTCCCGCCCCCACCCCACCCCCGGGCGTCACAGAGCGCCGCGCCGAGCGCCGCGTGCTCAGCAGCGGCCCGCTGGCTGGCTGTCTTACACGTGGGACTGTTTATATGTCAACTCTACTCCCCCATTTCGTCCCACCTAAAGTTGTTTTTTAAAGAGACTCTTGGGATAAAGCAGAGCCTCTTAGCGGTCCGCTGGGGTGGAGGTGGGCAGGACAGAGCAGGCGGGCGTCCCCCGAGAGCTGTCCGCTCTGGACTTTTGGCACAGCGCTCTCATGGGAACCGTGAGCTGGCACCTAACACTGTTCAGCAGGTGGGAAAACAAGGAATGCGCAGCACCGGCTGGGTCAGAGAGGGTGAGGCTGCAGCTGACGGGGGACCAGAGCGGCTCCTCACCCACGGCCTGGTTCGCACATTCCGTCAAGCCCGCCAGCGTGGCCGCCCGTGACTCGGTCACGCAGCAACTGTTACCAAGTGCCTGGTGTGTGCTGTCGTGCAGGTCACGCCCTGTGCGGGCTGTGTGAGCGCAGATGAGGCGGCTTCTCCAGGGGAGGAGAGCTCTGATCGCAAGTGGCTCTGCTCTCCTCTGTGGAGGAGGCGGCGCCGTTGTGCGTGCAGACAGTGATGGGATCCCAGCTGGGCTCTGACCTGGCGCCCTGGCCATTTACTATACAAGGCGGAAAAGGCCGCCCACTCCGGCCTTCTTGCCGGGAACGGTCCATGGACAGAGCAGCCTGGCAGGCTGCAGTCCCTGGGCTCGCAGAGTCAGATATCACTCAGCGAATAGACACATGCACACACACCTGGGGAACAGAAGATCTGTGTTTTATTTATTTTTAATTTCCAGCTCCCAGCAGAGTGAATGGCGTATAAATGATGCCCAGGGTATAGAAATGCACACTGTGAGGAAGCACATGAATCAAAGTGCCAAGTGCAGAATTCGCTGAAAGCAGTGAGGGGAGGCAGGGTGCAGGCAGGGGGCGCGTGAGTGGAAAACCGAGTTGGAGGCTTCAACTCATGGAGGGACAATTAAAGTTGGAATGAGCAGCTCCATCTGGCCTGGTGCGCTTTATTTTGTTTAATTTTCACAACTCTCCTTGGAGATGGGGGTTGGTATTTGAATTCTATTTATCTTTACATAAGTACATGTATGGAAAATTTAACTAACTGCAAAAATATGATCACATTGGTGGCGATGTGTGCTGTTTCTGATTTTCCTTTTTATTGTTGGTTTCCATGCCCCTTTCCCCTGTTTAGCAACTCCTGAAGCTTAAAAGTATGTCCTTACTTTTCCACGCTTTCCTCTGTACTCAAGTCATGCTATGTAGAAATGTATACCTACACCCAGAAGATTACATACACACTTAGATACCTACACAAGACATGAGTCTCTGGGGATCCTTGTTGCTTTTATAAAATCATGATCATTTTACACATTTAAAAAACTGCACCCTAGTTTTCTCACTCAGCAATAAGTACTTAATGGGAATAGTTGAAAGTCATGTAGCATAGGTCTGACTCGGGTTGGCAAACCATGGCTGATGGGCAAAATCTAGTCTGTGCCTGTTTTCATGAATACGGTTTTAGAACACAGCTGTCCCCATCCATTTTTATATTGTCATGGCTGCTTACAAAGGAGGGGGTTCTCAGCCACCGCAGAGACTGGACAGCCTGAAAAGCCAAAGGCTGTTAATACCTGGCCTTGACAGAAGAGTTGGCCAACCTTGGTCTCATTCATTCTTTTTAATGGAATACATTTTATTGGCAATACGATCAAGTCCATTTCACAGAGGGGGATCGGAGGCTCCATGGCTCACAGTCAGCAAGTGAAGAGCCAGGACAGGACCAGGAAGCCCAGGATGTGTGTCAGTGGGAACTGAAAGGCTGAAGGATGTTTGGAGGCTCCGGTAGGAGAGAGAGGCTGTCTAGGGCTCAAGTGTGAGTGTGGTTGTGGTGTGAGTGGAGGTGAGAGGTGCGGGAGCAGGAGAGGGGGCCCCAGGGGTAGTGGTTCCCCGCCTTCTGTGGGAATCAGAGTCCCCGAGAAGGCTCACACAGCCCCAAGCGGTTGGGTTCCGCCTGCAGGGTTCCTGAAGGTCTGGGTGATGCTCTGGGATCTGAATGTCTAACAAGTTCTCAGGTGATGCTGACGCTGGCCCAGGGACCACACTGTGAGAACAACGACTCTAAAGTGACTGAGAATTTGGCTCCTTGGTCCCTGGAAGAGATGACAGGGGAGCTAGAGTGCAGTGTTCGACCGCGTGCTCTGATACCCTTTATACCCACAGAAACCCGCAGGCAGACTTACATCAGCGATCGTTCAGTGACCATCTATGGTGCTGAGAACACAGGTGTCAATACAGGTGTAATTGCCTGCCAGTCTTCACGTGCATCTCAGCACCATGTGTTCATGGGGTTTCATTGTTTATGAAAGCAAGAACATGTGGTTACGCTCTTGTTGGAGAAAGCTGCCTCCTTTTAAGACCTCATTCCTCCGCCAGCAGGGGAGTGCACCTGTCCAGCAGGTGGAGGAAAGATGGGTGTGAGAACCTCTCTGCGGACCTGTGTACACCTCTAGGACGATTTACCCCTTCTCATCAACCTGCAGTGATTACAGGACTTGTCCCACAGTGATTACAAAACTTGTTCAATGGCGTCTGTACCTCTGTTCCAGAGGGTTTGGTTCCCAGCACTTAGCATAGCAATTAGCATTTTAAGCGGTTTGTATTGATTAAATGAATGCACTTCATCAAGCACGGAGAATCCCAAAGAATGCAACAAAGGTAGTTATCTCAATGAATTACTCCCAGCACGAAACCAAACAAGATATATCTGCTAGCACTTTACAAGGGTGTTTGATATACCTTAGAAATATAGATTTATCAAACTGGGTAAATAGATCGCATGCTACACAAATACACACTTGATTTTTATGTCTTAAAAAAATATTGTCTAAGACTGTTCTCTTTTAAAAGAGACATTTGATATGGATTTTGTAGGAATAAACTTAATGATTTAAAGCTTCTGTTCAAAGCATGTTTACTGCTTATGAGGTATTTGGAGTACTTCTCTCTGGTTAGAATTTTGAAATTTTGTTTAAGCTTTGTTGGGAGCTCTTTTCTAGTCTCCTTTAAGTTTCTCCTTGGTTTCATTTTCTTGTGTCATCTGGAGAGGATCAGGGGGATTGGGGTTGGGGAGGAAGGGATCTATAAAGTGACAGTGTGTGAAGTGGGAAGAGATTTCTTCTCTACAAGCTTGTTCTTGCAGGAGTGGGGGGTACTTACACATTACTCAATGCTTTATTCATAGTTTCAAAGTTCTTTAATGCATGGAATGGTATGCAACAGAGGGTGGGAACTATGATTTCTCTTGAGACTTCAAAAGAAGGCTTTTGGATTAAAAGATTTGATTTGTATGTGATAGAAAATGCAAATGGTACAAAAGGATGCACCGTATGTAATCAACCTCTTTCCCGTGCTTGATGCCTCTTTGGTCCCCAATTTATGTTCTTGGAAGTGAACACAGCAGCTTCATTTGCATCCTTCCAGAACATTGTATCACTTAATAGATACAAATGTATCTATTTATTAATAGGTCCATTCATTTTATGAGTACCACACCCTCTTAGGAAGCAGCACAGCAAAGAACAAGAAAGAGCCCTTGTCTTCAGGGAGTTTGCTCGTTATTGTGGGTGATGCGATGATCATGGCAGATGATAAACAGACCTGTATCAAGAGTTGGTGAGTGCTCTGGGCATGGCAGTGTAGCGAGGGAGAGGAGGAAGGGGATGAGTTGCTCTGATGAAGCAAGACTCTGGCAGAGAGAGGAGGGAAAGAGAAGAAATTTCCAGGGCCAGTTGTTCTAGGCAGAGGGGACCACACTCGCAGAGGCGTTGAGGCAGCTCTGTTCTTTGCTTGTTCAGGTCCAAAGCCATGACTTTGGAACATGAAGGAGAAGAGGGCTAGGAGGTGCTGTCCAGAAATAAGTAGGTGCCAAGTCCTCGAGGACCTTGCAGTCGTGGTCCAGGCTTTGGATCTTGCGTGCAGTGAGTTGGGAGATCACCGGAGGGTTCTGAGTAATGGCCCACTGCTGTCTTTACTATTGAAGGGGGCACTCTGGCAGCTGTTTGGGAAAGACTGAGGATGGGTGAGGCGAGAGTAAAGGACGAAGCCAAGCTCAGGACTGTTTCCATCATCAAGGCATCCAGGATAGCTGTAAGGATGTGCATTGGGTGGTGGGGGGGGGGGTAGCAGGTGGAAAGTGGAAGCTGGGTACCCTCTGAAGAACAGGGTTTGCTGATGGCTGGACTCTCATGTAGGATAGGGTGTAAACAAGGTACTCCCGAGGGTTTCTCTTCTTTGAACAGAGCAGCGGGTCAAATGGAAGAAGCACTTACCCGGGAAGGGAAGAACTGCAGAGTGGAGCCTGAGAAGCGATGCCTTGGGCTTGTGTGTGTTCAGTGAGCGCCTCGCTCTGCTGGGCCCCTGGGGGCTCAGGCGGTGAGGCATCTGCCCGCCACGCAGGAGACCTCGGTTCAGTCCCTGAGCCAGAGCCTGCTGGCCGTTTGGTGGAGGTGGGGAGCAGGCCGTGAAATACGGGACTCTGAGGTTTCAGGAGGAGAGCAGAGTCACAGACACACGTTTGAGAAGCATCAGAGTGGATCGATGGCGTTCAAATCTGCCCCCGTGAACATGCATACGTGAGTAACTGCAGCCCTGTGAGTTTAGAATTGTTCCACATCACTTCAGAAAAGGTCTACATTTTGCTTTTTAATGACTAACCTGTTAGTCTGTTGCATAGGTATACAGTAATGTGAAGATAAGACTGCTTCATTTAAAAATAATAAAAAAATTACCAACTCATCTACTCTTCTGAGGTTACTCACATTTTAAAGTAATTTTTGAGTCAGTCTAAAATTCAATTTGACATGTAAAATAATATTAACATTTTAAAAATTAAAAAATACTGGTCATTGGAATAATTGTAGTAGAGTGGGTCTTAAGGTAAAAATTATAGTTAGTAGGGAAAAAATGTTATAAAAGGAGATTTGGTCACAATTTAGTCCCTCCATCTTATCTGGTAAGTTTAAAATGGTTAGGAAAATGAACAAGTATAGTGCAACCAAAGTATGGGCTGTGATGCAGACATTAAGATGACAGCACAGAAGATGGCAGCACTGGGAACATTAAGACACACTTACAATATATGAGACGAGGAAAAGCGGACAGTGTGACCCTGTACACATTGTCCTATGCTCAGTCTCAATATATGAGATGAGGAAAAGCAGACAGTGTGACCCTGTACACAGTACCCTATGCTCAGTCTCTCCTTCCTGCCTAACTTTCCTCGACCCCGAGGACTATGGCCCGCCACGCTCCTCTGTCCTTAGTTTCCCCGGCAGGAACACTGGAGTGGGTTGCCATTCCCTTCTCCAGGGGACCCTCCTGACCCCAGAGATCAAACCCAGGTCTCACGCTGCAGTCAGAGCCTTCACTGTCTGAGCACCACTAACGACTAAAGGAGGTTAAATAACCAGCCTGGGGCCAGACCTCGACCCGTTTCCCGACTCTAGAGTGGGCTCTTGACATAGTGGAAAACTTTCCCCAGATTGATTGGTCCAAAGTGGATGAATAACACAGGACGTGAATGCGTGTGCGCATGCTCGAGCCTGTCCAACATTAATTAGACCCCATGGACTATAGACCCCACGCTCTTCTGTCCTTGGGATTTTCCTGGCAAGAATACTGAAGTTGGTTGTCATTTTCTCCTCCAGGGGATCTTCCAGACCCAGGGATCAAACCCAAGTCTCCTGCATTGCAGTTGGATGCTTTATCACTGAGCTGCCAGGGAAGCACTAACATAGGACAGTGGTTCTCAAAGTGTGGTCCCTGGAGACCAGTACGATCTGAATTATCTGGAAACTTGGGGAAAATGCAAATCCCCCATCTACAGTGGGGTGGGGACCGAAATCTGCATTCTTGTTAAAGCTGGAGAGCTCACAGGATGGCTGACCCAGGGACCAGAAAGCGTAGGTAGCATCTCTTCTCAGATGTGATTTCCACAGGAGGCCAGTAGGCAGGAGGTGAGGGCATCGCTCAGGAGGCTCGGGGAGACCGCGAGCTGAGGGCGGCATCACTGGTGCAGCTGGGTTTGGGTGGAGCGAGAGAAAGACCGAAATGTGGGTTTCTTTTAGAACCTCATTTTACTTTTCCTCTCTTGGACTGAATCGTTCCCTCTGATTCAACTTTGCCCACATGTTGTGCTTAAAATACCCAGAGAAAATAAGTTGCTTTATATATTTGTCCCTAAACTGAGGCTACTACCAGAATCAGAGGAGCTTTGGAAGCCTCTCAAGCCGAGCAGACAGTCGGCGTCGATGTAGCTGTGACTCACAGCACAGCCTTATTGACATCGTGTCCCTGGGCAGCGACTTCAGGACGTGGTGGAGACAGTGGAAGTCACGGGTGGTTTGCGTACGCAGGGTGGCCACTGGCAGAGGCCCCACGGGAGTTAACTGGAAGGCGCAGCCTGAAGGGAGCTGAAGAGTCTGACGAGGAGGGGTTGGGTCTTGAAGTCATCGTCTGTCTTGTGATGACTTATGCTGGCTTCTGAACGGCTCCAGGACGTGCCACAAACGCAGTGTATGAGCATCCTCGTGATGGCTTATGGCAGCAGTTACCTCCTGTCGCACTGGTCGGTTCTGCAGAACACAGTGCTTTGTTGTGAAACCAGATGGAGCCCGGGGAAGGGCGCCTGGTGATGTGTGTCGTGCTGTGGCTGAGTTTTGGCCCCTGGCCCGCGTACCTGGTCGCAGACTCATCAAAGGGCCCCCAGGCAACAAGGAAGCGTGAGCCAGGCCAAGGGAGGGGCGGGAACCAAAGGGTGGCTGGCACACAGTGGTCCTTAGAGGGCTTTCTCTCCCAAGAGGGCGGCTACGGTTTGCCAATTATTAGGAGAAAAGGGGCCTTGACAATGAGCACGTCCCTCACTGGGTTTTGGGAGGTTTTTAAAAGAATCTGTTTGTGGTGTTGACTGTGACAGCAATGGGGGACCATGTTTCAGCCAGTTTTTACTCAAATTTAAGTGTGACTTCTGCTGCGACTGGCTGCTGGTGGTGGTGGTTTAGCCTCTAAATTGCATCTGACTCTTTGTAACCTCATGGACTGTAGCCCACCAGACTCCTTTGTCCATGGACTTTCCCATGCAAGGATATTGGAGTGCATTGCCACTTCCTTCTCCTGACCCAGAGATCGAACCCCCAACTCCTGTATTGGCAGGTGGATTCTTTAACACTGAACCACCTGGGAAGCCTTTGGCCAGAAGTAGCCACCAACTACCTCATTACATCATGCTTTATAAAAAAGAAATAGTCCACATTCTACTATCTGATTTTATTTTTTTGAGGACAGCTATATTGAGACATAATTCACATACCATACGATACACCCGTTTAAACCATACAATCCAGTGGTGTTAATATAGTCATGGAATTGTGAAACCATCAACACAGTCAACTCCAGAACATTTTCATCACCCCAGAAAGAAACCCGTCTCCTTATCCATCATCCACCCAGCTTTGGGCAACCACCAGTATACTTTCTCTGCATTTTCCTGTCCTGGACATGGCATATAAATAGAATCATATGCTATGTGGTCTTTTGCAAGTGGCTCTTTCACTCAGCATCATGTTTTCCACTTCTCCATGTTGTGGAGGGGAAGCTGGTGGCCCAGTGGTAAAGAAGATACCTGCCAGTGCTGCAGTGCAGGAGACAGGGGTTCGACCCCTGGGTCGGGAAGATCCCCTGGAGGAGGAGATGGCAACCCCCTCCAGTATTCTTGCCTGGAGAATCCTATGGACAGAGGAGCCTGGAAGGCTACAGTCCATGGGGTCGCAAAGAGTCGGACAGGACTGAGCGCGACTGAGCAAGCATGCATGTTGTGGCATGCTTCAGGACTTCATTACTTAAAAAAAAATTATTATTTATTTAGTAGGTCGTGGTAACAGCATGCAGGGTCTTTAGTTACGGCATGTGGGATCTAGTTCCCCGACCAAGGATGTCACCTGGCTCCATGCAGTGGGAGCTCCGAGTCTTAGCCGCTGGACCACCAGGGAAGTCCCTAGTGCTTCACTCCTTTTTATGGCAGCCTGTTTCTTTTTCATTTCTTTGGTTTTACTGTCGTCTCTCTAGGAAGGGATTTTCCCCGGGAAAGGAGACTGGGCGGTTCAGACACGAGAGGCCACGCGTCCCGTGTCTCACCGTCATCTGGAGCACAGTCGGGTGGGAACCCTGGTCTCCTTCCCGTGATCGGCCCCCGGCCACCCCCAGCCAGCGGCACAGCGCTAGCTGTGTCCTTGAAACCCCACCAGCCCCGTCCGTTGACTGATTATCTCAGGCCGCCGGGCAGTGTCAGAGCTCACTCGGGCTGGGCGGGGAAGAGACCCCCGCGCATCCTGTCATTTGGGGGAAAGTCTGGGTGGTGAAGTCAGAGAAGGCATGTGTTTGTCACCGAGAAGCCCTGTGTCTCTCCCCTGGCAGGATCGTGAGCCGACACTCTCGAAGAACGAATAAACGTGCTGCTTCTGCGCACCACGTGAATGGCAGAGTACAGAGTGACTCCGTCTTGTCGCCATGTTCTCCACAGTCCTGAGAACCGCATTCACTTAACCTGGACCTAAAGCTTCAGCAGGAACTCAGCTCCAGGCTGCTTTGCTGGGTTGACTTAAGATTTATTCCCTGCTCCCTGGGCAGGCCTGGGTTCTCTGGCCCATTGATTCCTCCATCCTGTATTTGTTCAGCCTTTGGGGGTCCCAGTTAGGTGCTGGGGACACAGACATGAAAGATGTAATCTCATGTTCTCGGAGCGCATGGGCTACAGGAGGAGGCAGGCTGCAGTCACAACAGCGAGAGGATCAGAGTGAGAACAGGTCTGTGCGTGCTCAGTCGGGTCTGAGTCTGTGACCTGTTGACCATAGCCCGCCAGCCTCCCCTGTTCATGGATTTCTCAGAGAGGAATACTAGAGGGGTTTGCCATTTTCCTCCAGGGATCTTCCTGACCCAGGGATCTCTTGCGTCTCCTGCATCAGCAGGCGGGTTCTTTACCAGTTGAGCAGCCGTCTGGTAGGAGCGCCTGGTGTCATTGCTGGGGGAAGCGTGGTCAGGAGGTGGTTCCTGAGCCGCCTTCTGAAGGGCAGACAGCTGTTAGCCAGGTGAGGAGTCGGGGGAGTCCTCTGGCCTAGGAATCAGCATTTGCTGTAGTGAACCTTCTGGAATCAGAGGTGGAGTCCCTGCTACAGTGAGGCGGGGTAAGCAGGGAACCTTCTGGAATCAGAGGTGGGGGTCCCTGTGGCAGTGGGGCGGGGTGAGCAGGGAACCTTCTGGAATCAGAGGTGGGCTCCCTGTGGCAGGGGGCAGGTGAGGGGGAACCTTCTGGAATCAAAGGTGGGGTCCCTGCTGCAGTGAGGCAGGTGAGGGGGAACCTTCTGGAGTCAGAGGTGGGTTCCCTGTGGCAGTGGGGCAGGGTGAGGGGGAACCTTCTGGAATCAGAGGTGGGGGTCCCTGTGGCAGTGAGGCAGGGTGAGGGGGAATCTTCTGGAATCAGAGGTGGGGTCCCTGTGGCAGTAGGTCGGGTTGAGCAGGGAACCTTCTGGAATCAGGTGGGGTCCCTGTGGCAGTGAGGCGGGGTGAGGGGGAATCTTCTGGAATCAGAGGTGGGGGTCCCTGTGGCAGTGGGGCGGGGTGAGGGGGGCATCTTCTGACTGGTGCTTCATCGCGTGACTTCCCGAGTCTTCTCAGGCTTCGAGAATTCAGACATTTTTGCAGTGTTAACTAAGAAGACTCTTCTTAGCACTTTTCTCCAAAGACAATTAAAACGCTCCTTTCATAAAATTAGATGTTCTTTCAAAGGTTTGAGGAAGAAAGAGACCAGGCTTTGTTAATGTTCTCTATGACACATGACATCAGTGCCATTTTATTTTTGTTCCTAAATAAGCGTTCTAAAAATATAATCAAACCATGCTGGGCTGCAGAAATATGCTCACAGTAAAGTAGTGAGTAATTTGAAGTGATGGCTACTTCCCAAATATTTTCTTTGTATTAAAAATATTATTGTCTTAACTATAATTGCTTTATATTAAGAAAAGCAGATAATCAGTACGTTGAATATTTGGTTCTTTTCCTCTCTTTATTTTCTTGTACTCCATGTTCATGAGGCTGAATGTCATCACAAGTCACTGGTAAATTGGTTTTTTTGTTTGGTTGGTTGGTTTTGGTTTTTACTTTTAAACTTCGAGACTTTCATTTCTGCAGAAGTAGAAAAACAGCCACAGAACTTTTCTTCTAGCCATTGTTTTCAACTGTTTACCCTTTTGATTTAACAGGACATGTTTAGGAAAAAAATGTCCCCACAAAATCTAGTGCTATATAATCACTTGGACACGTTTAGATAAGTGTGCTACTGTGGTAAAGAGAGAATTCAATCCATCACATGTTAATGCAAGATATGTAAATTAGAATTGTCTTTGGAGTCGGTCTCATCAGGCTACCCTTGTATAGCTCAGTTGGTAAAGAATCTGCCTGCAATGCAGGAGCCCTGGGTTCAATTCCTGGGTTGGGAAGACCCCCTGGAGAAGGAAATGACAAACCCACTGCGGTATTCTTGCCTGGAGAGTCCCATGGACAGAGGAGCCTGGCGGGCTAATGTCCATGGGGTTGTAAGAGCCAGACACAACTTGGCAACTAAACCACCACCTCAGCCCCAATGAGTTTTGGTTTCCAGGGTGTGAAGTCTTGTATTATTTTGGCTTTGTTGAGTGCTTGTGCAGATATTATGCCTGAGACTACTATGATAATGAGACGTATAGAGTGGGGAGTTTCAAAAAATCTTTTGGTGGGCATTGCAGTTTATACTCATCATAATAATATACTTCATTTTCCAATAATATACTTCATTTTCCCTGTGTCTGGTTTGTCTAGGCAAGTGCTAAGCAGGCATCATCTCACTGAACCCAAATGGATAAATATTTAATACCAGCTTTTCTCAGATGAGCAATTAAGGTGGCATTCCACTAGATAGAATGGTCTGCGGTTCACTTTTCCTTGATGGTACAATATGTCAGTGTTTCCTTTTCAGTTGAAGTAAGTCTGCCGTCCTCTGATTTGCAGTTCCCATGTACTGCAGTGTGTCTCTGCAGTTAGCCAGGCCCTGAGACATGGAGGCTTATGTTGCCCATAGTTTTCCGTGAGTGCAGGCTGTCTCCTAATGCCCATTCTTGTCTAAATCCATCTATTTCTGGACACATTTTTATAAGACTGGGGTGGGTCATTTGATATTCAAGCAACTCCAGGACATCAAAGAGTCACTTCTGTGTTATGACACAATAAAAGGATGTCATGTTTGTGTCCAGATCAGGGCTTGGGGAGGGGAGGCTGGACAGCTGCCCCAGATCACACCCCACCCTCTCTTCTTCTTGCCTCGTCCCCGTATGCCTCTAGTCAGGCCCCGCTCATCCCGCTAAGCTGCCTTCTCTCAGAATCATCCCCCAGTGCAGTCGGACAGACAACTGACTTCCCCCCGAGGACCTGGAGCCTCACACTGTATCTTTTAGGATGGATCCTCTTAGATACTTGGAGCCAAAAGCCACAGCTTCCTCTGTCCCCGTCAGTATCTGGAAGGGGATCAGCCACTTGTGGAAGCAGACAGAGTTTTTCTTCTGCTGGTGATAGCGTGAGTGCTCAGTTGTGTCTGACCCTGCTGCCCCATGGACTGTGGCCTACGGGGCTCCTCTGGCAGTGGGGTTCTTCAGGCTCGGATACTGTAGCGGGGTGCCATTTCCTCCTCCAGGGGTCTTCCTGACTCAGAGAGGGAACCCCAGTCTCCTGAACCTCCGGGCTTGGCCGGCAGATTCTTTACCACTGGCGCGACCTAGGAAGTCCCATGCTAGTACTAAAACCCAGCTCCTATCAGCTTAGACTGAGAAGTAATGGGCTGGTTTAAGTGAGAGGTCTCCGGCTAGCCTCTGGGTTCAGGTAGGAGCCAAGGCCTCCGTGGAACTTGTCAGGACTTTCCCTGGCTTTCTTCCTCAGAGTAGTGTCCACTGACTGCCTTGTGCTTTCTTACTGTGCCAGGATAGACCCCAGGCCCGTCTCCTGTCCCCCTATCAACCCCACGAGAAAGCTCCTACATTCAACTCCAGAAGTATCTCCTCTGTACCTACCATGTCAGGAAATAATCTAGACCCTGGGATTCAGCAATGGCTGAAGCAGGCAAACACCCTTAACTTACCTCTCTTGCTTGTCTCTTCCACTAAAGTTCTAATAAATGACCCCAGGGATTGTGTCTTACTGGCCTGACTCGGGTCTCTGGGCCACCCCAGAATCCGTAGTGGGGTCCGCCCACCTTGACCAGGTGGGTTAAGCTGAGTCGCGGGAAGTTCTCGCCTGGAAAATCAATGCGCTGCTGCCACGTGCGAAGAAGCGGCGCTGCCAAGTCAGCAAAGCGACAGCTGTGCTCGCCCACGGGCCAGCCCGCCGGCTCTGCATGGCCGGCTCCGCGGCCCTCGAGCTCCCGGGTGGGGCTCTGTGGGTGGAGGGCCCCCCGGGTGGATCTCCCTGGATTGGGGCTCCTCAGGTGGATCTCCCAGGGGAGGCTTCCCGGGTGAATCTCCCTGGGGGCGGCTCCCCGGCTCGGCCCTCGCAGCCCCGGGTTGCTGACTTGCCCTCTGTTCCTCCGTCGCAGCTCCAGGTGAAGATGAGCGAGCGGGCCGCCTCGCTGAGCACCATGGTGCCCCTGCCTCGCAGCGCCTACTGGCAGCACATCACCCGGCAGCACAGCACCGGGCAGCTGTACCGCCTGCAAGGTGAGCGGGCCGGGGGCGGGGCGGAGGGCGAGGGCGGGGCACCGGGGCAGGGGGCGGGGCGAGGGCGGGGCTCCGGGAGGAGGCGGGCTCCGGGGCGGGGCGAGGGCGGGGCTCCGGGAGGGGCGGGGAGAGGGCGGGGCTCCGGGAGGGGCGGGCTCAGCCCTCATGATGCTGCCCACACAGGTTAGTCCCCTCCCCCCCCCCCCCCCCCCCCCCCCGCCCCCGAGCCCCGTGCTTCTGAGGCAGGGGCGACTAGTTAGGGCTGAGACCCCGCCTATCATGTGGGAAGGCCGAAAATGAAACATCCTCAGGGCAGTCTGGACAGAGTAGATGTCACATGAAGGAGACACTCATTTTACAATTCTTATTTTAACTAACCTAACTCCCTTTCATCAAAACAAGTCGGCGTTCATCAGAAATGACTGAAGACTAAAGGTCTTTCCAGGGCCCTGACGGTGTAGTAATAATTTTTAAAATCTTCAGTTCAGAGCAGATGTTTTAGATGCTGTTAGCATATGGCTTGTGCGCTCCTTGGGTTTATAAAGCTACCTCTGACAGTGTCTGCATCTGTCTGCATAAAGAAAACAACTCTGTTTTCCAGCATATACACAACTTCTTCAACCATAACAACAAAAAATGCAAATTTACTTGCATGCAAAAAGCCCATATGGTTGGAAAACCATACATAGCTGAAAGAGTCTGGGATCATCACCAAGGACTAGTGACCACACTAATTCCAGAAAAACAGTGGTGATAATGTTACCTCTAGACATGGAGCAGAACAACACAAAGCATCCACAAAGGAGAAAAATCACCTTTGAGAAGTTTGTGTTGTTTTTGTCAAATACAGCAAGTCACAAACCAAACAGCTCATCAGAATTGGACTTGGGTTTGTCTGATAAGCCTTTATATTTAGGTTTGTTATTTATTATTTTTATAATCCAGCACTCAAAAGTAATGAGATTCAGGCACACTTTGGATATATATTAGCTTCCCTGGTGGCTCAGAGGGTAAAGCATCTGCCTGCAATGCAGGAGACCCGGGGTTCAATCCCTGGGTCAGGGAGATCCCCTGGAGAAGGAAATGGCAACCCACTCCAGTTTTCTTACCTGGAGAATCCCATGGATGGAGGAGCCTGGTGGGCTCCAGTCCACGGGGTTGCAAACTGAGCAACTTCACTTTCACTTTTGGTTCCAGACCATCATGAGAGAGAGAATATTGTGATAAAGCGAGTCACATGAAATTTTTTGGTTTCTCAATGCATATAAAAGTTATGTTTACATTAGTCTGTGGTCTATTAAGTGTGCAACAGCTTGTATGTCTAAAAAGATGCACATACCTTAATTAAAAAACACTTTATTGCTAAAAAATGCTAACCATCATCTAAGTCATATAAGCCTTCAGTAGGTCACAGTAGTAACATCAAGCATAACCAATCACAGGTCATCAAAGCAAGTATAATAATAATGAACAAGCTGGAGATGTTTCGAGAATTACCAGAATGTGACACAGAGACATGAAGTGAGCAAGTGCTGTTGGGGAAATGGTTCCAACAGATTCACTTAGCATATGATAGCCACAAATTTGCAATTTAAAAAATATTTAGGGACTTTCCTGGCCATCCAGTGGTTAAGAATCTATGCTGCTTCCATTATAGGGGGCATGGGTTCCATCCCTGGTTGGGGAACTGGGATCCTGAATGCTGCATGATGAGGCCCAAAAATACTCAATCATAAATGTTTAAAAGTTAACAAAATGCAACATCTGTAAAGCATAATGCTGTGAAGCAGAAAACGAGGTCTGCCTGCAGTGAAGCAGAAAACGAGATCTGCCTGCATTACTATAAAATTAAGTGCAAGTTTATTGGTATAGATTTTACAAATGAACACAGTAGTAGTACTTACAAGACAGTAATTTAAAGACAGTGATTACTTAGTTTCTGATGAAGTAAGTTCCAGTGATAGCAAAAAAAAGGCCACGGAATTCCTGCAGAGATGATGGATTATCAAACTTTGTGACTGGTAATTTTATAGGGTTTTGAAGGTGATTCTGTTCTAGCATTGAAGATGATAATTAAAACTATGATTGTTTGTTACGTAGTATAACCTTCATTGAACCCAAGCTTCCAATAGAATTCTCAGATTTTTCCTGTTTTGACTGCACGCTAATACTCAATGAAATATCCTGTTATCTTAGAATATTTCTGTGCACGAGAATGGCATTGTAACTGCTTCAGTGGTTTTTTTTTCTGCTTTATGTTTTGTATCAATTTTTCATCAAATTATTTATTTTCACATACTACTTTTGTTACCTATGTAGGAATTAATGTAAATGTATTTTATCTTGATACTTAATTTATAACCAGTGTTTCTGAGATAGTACCTCATCAGCATGTTCTGTGTAGATTTGTCTATATTTGTTTTATCTTGGGATTGCTTTTTAGTCACCAGTATTCATTGAGATACGGTGCTAATATGTGCTGTGTATATATTGAATAGCTTGGAAACTTAATTTACCACTAAATTTGATAGATTTAAAAAAAAATGTTCAGACTACATAGAATCATCTCACATCTCAGGGGTGGTCATCCACACGACAAATAAATGGGAAACGTTCACCTGTCCCACCTATGAGGCCTCCTAGTGGCTCAGTGGTAGAGGCCGCCTGCAATGCAGGAGACTCGGGAGACACGGGTTCCACCCCTGGGTTGGGAAGATCCCCTGGAGGAGGAAATGTCTACCCACTCGAGTATTCTTGTTGAGAAGTTCCATGGACAAAGGAGCCCGGCGGGCTATAGTCCTTGCGGTTTTAAAGAGACAGGACTGAGCAACTGAGCACCCATACATGCATTCCACCTGTCCCACCTGCCGTTCTTCCTCCTGCACCCCCAGAAAAAAAATGAAATGGAGAAAATGAGTAACATCGTGGCCCTGTGTGTTTCACACGATGAGGTTACACAGCGCATTGTATCTTCTTGTTTTGCTGGTATCCATGACTTGTAATACCTCTGGCCAATTCACCTACCCTAGTGTATTTCAGACTGATTCTTTTCTGACAGATCCAGTGGCTAACCTTGGAAATCATACAGACCTTTATGAGGGAATGTATGCAAGAGGTTTGAGAAATTTTTTCTTCTCCAAATTTAGTGCTAGAGAGCCACCTACTGGTTGATGTTTGGACTTACCGCTTTATTACTGCTGTGAGGAGAGGAGCGTGCTGTGTGTGACACGCCCACGTACACTGAGATGTGCTCATCTACCTTCGCTGCTTCCTCCGCCCCATTTTCCAGTTTTCAAAACTAAATTCTCTTCTCTGCTTAGGCACTTGCAGAATTAACATGTGAGGTTCATCGTGAGAACTGGGAAAAAATACATGACATAGATGCACTCAACCATATGTTGAGCCCTGTATTCACAGAATTCTTCTAAGAATTCATTGTATAAAATGAGTCACCTTTTTCCAGTTGTCTTCTATGTTGTCCTAACCCTGGTTGATATTACCCTCCTCCAAAAAAGTACTAGGATCCAATAATTGGGGGAAAAATCAGTCTTTTAGTCGCTCAGTCATATCCGACTTTTTTGCAACCCCATCGACTGCAGCATGCCAGGCCTCCCTGTCCATCACCAACTCCTGGAGTCCACCCAAACCCATGTCCATTGAGTCGGTGATGCCATCCAACCATATCACCCTCTGTTGTCCCCTTCTCCTCCCACCTTCAGTCTTTCCCAGCATCAGGGTCTTTTCCAATGAGTCAGTTCTTTGCATCAGGTGGCCAAGTATTGGAGCTTCAGCTTCAGCGTCAGTCCTTCCAATGAATATTCAGGACTGATTTCCTTTAGGATGGACTGGTTTGTGCTACATGTTAAATTCTTTAGGAGATTCAGAAAGGAAATCAGTATTTTCAAGACTCTGAGATGTCCTTCAGTAAAAAACAAATCTGTTTAATCTTGGTTAAGCCAGAGCTCTGCAAATTTGAACATGCAATCTTCTCTCTCCTTTTTTTATATAAACTAATGTTAATATACCACTAGTAAAGTGCCAGGTTTGTTCCTTTCAAGGGAGATAGGACATACTCACCGAATATCTTTATAAAAGCTATTGTTTCTTGAGGACCTACTGTGTTTCTGTCTTTGCACTAGGAACTTGATGTGGTGGTGGTGGTTTAGTTGCTAAGTAGTGTCTGATTCTTCTGCGACCACATGAACTATATTCCGCCAGGCTCCTCTGTCCCTGGGGTTTCCCAGGCAAGAACACTGGAGTGTGCAGCCATTCCCTCCTCCGGGGGATCTTCCCGACCCAGGGATCGAACCCAGGTCTCCTGTGCTGCAGGCCGATGCATTACCGACTGAGACAGTAGGAAAGCCAGAACGTAATATACATGATCTCATTTAGTCTGCAAAGCAGCTCCCCAGGAGTATTTTATTCCTTTGTGCTGCTAAGACACAGAACTTAAAGGAATTCAATTTACTAATTACTCAGAATTTCAAATTACTAATTTGAAGTTAGTAATGTGTCCAAGATCACCTGTGTTGTGGAATTGAGGCTTTCGTCTCTCCATTCATTCATTATTTGATCAATGTTAGTTGAGCCTCTATTTTATGCCGAGCATTGTGCTAGTTGATGGAGCCACCCTGGGGCTACTACACAGGCTTGTTCCTGCGTCCTACTGGTTATAGTCGGAAGGAGAGCCACAGTCAGTAATTACACATGCATATTTAATTTCAAATTTGGTCCATGTCATATTGAAAAGGAAATATTTGTAGTAAAGAATGGTAAAGCAGAGTTGTCAGTTTGGAGAGGAAGGTGACAAAGGGACTTCTTTAGAGAGGCTGCCCCATTTATCCCAAGACCTGGTGTCTGAAAAGAGGAGTCCTGTCAATAGCCAGGAAAAAGCATTATCCACAGAGAAATCAACATATGCAAAGGCCCTGGGGCGGGAAGGAGCCTGGGTGTTCAAAGAGCTGAAAGGAGGTGGTGTGGCTGGTGCATAAAGGCTTTTAGGAGAGAGCTGGGTATGTCCAGCTTCCTGCAGTGTTCTTCTTAAACTCCCTCACCTCCTTCTTTAAGTTAACATCTTAGGAATTCTGGCTTAATCCTAAGGCGCTGCATTTCTCAACATGTTTAGAACCCTTCTGTAGAAATTGCCTCTGAAGAGTGTCCCTTGTTTCAAAGCAAAAATGAGAAAAACATAGGCACGTGTATCATTGATCCAGTGTGATTTTGGATAATCTTAGGAAATCAAGGAGCAGCATCAGATGCCTGTCTCACTCTATGGGCGCCCTCCTTGTCGCCTTTCCTGGCTCATCTGGCAGCAGTTAGAGTTGGCCAGAGACTCCATTTCAATGAAGGCAGAAACTGAGACCCTTGGAGGTCAATACTTGCCTGAGATCACATGGCCAGTGGGTGGACGGGCTGACGTAAAACTCCAGCATTCTGATTGCTGGTTTAGGTGCCTTTCTTTTATTGTATATGCTTGCCTTTGGGTGCAAATTATGCCACCGGGGGTGTTTCCAAAGTGAATACCATGTGATGGAAATAGCTCCTCCGGAGGGTTGGTTCCAGGTCATGCAATTTACATTTTTATCTTAAGGAGGATAGGTTTTTTGAACAGTGGTTACTTTGGAGGGCTTAACCTTGGGTTTTCTTTCTTTTTTAAAATTTGTCTTTTATTGCAGTATAGTTGGTTTACAATGCTGTATTAATTTCTGCTGTACTGCAGAGTGATGCAGTTATACATGTATGTGTACGCATTCAGTTTATACACACACGTGTGTGTGTGTGCTAAGTCGCTTCAGTCGTGTCTGACTCTTTGTGACCCCCTCGACTGCAGCCCGCCAGGCTCCTCTGTCCATGGGATTCTCCAGGCGAGAGCACTGGAGTGGGCTGCCACGCCCGCCTCCAGGGACCTTCCCGACCCGGGGGTGGAATCCAGGTCTCTTTTGTCTCCTGCACTTGCAGGCAGGTTCTTTTACCCCCGGCGCCTGTGCCTTCTTTAATACTCTTCTCCGTTATGGTCTGTCACGGGCATCGACCGTGGCTCCCTGTGCTGTACGGTAGACCGTGCCGCCCCTCCTCTGCTCGCCCCAGGCTCCCACCACCTGTCCCAGCCTCCTCCTTGACACCCCAGTCTGTTCTCTATAACGCTGGTTTCAGTATGAATTCTAACACAGCTACGTACACTGTGTGCATCTAGTAAGGGAGAAGTAGCTTAAGATCCCAGCAAATTAGAAAGATGACTGATAAGCCGGGGTCTCACGCTCGTGTGTCTGTAGGGGCCAGGAGGACACGCCAGCGTGGGTGTGGTGGGCGCCCTGCTAAAGGGGGAGTGCAGGCCGAGGGAACGGGCCTTCAGCTCTTCTGCAGTTCCTCAGATGTCGACAGCGATTCCGCGTGCTCTGTGCCCCATGCAGGCCAGGGAACGGGCCGTCAGCCCTGGTGCAGTTACTCAGATTTCTGTGAGCGATCCCGTGTGCTCTGTGCCCCATGCAGGCCAGGGAACGGGCCATCAGCCCTGGTGCAGTTGCTCAGATTTCTGTGAGCGATCCTGCGTGCTCTGTGCCCCAACAGGCCAGAGGACAGGGCTTGGCACACATCGTGTGCACAGGCCAGTGCCAGCGTGTGACCTCTGTGTGTGACCTTTGCACGCATTTGTGTGTGTATGTGTTGGAAAGAGAGTTGAATTCATGTGTAAAATGACTGGGAAGCTGGGAGGAATGATCTGTAGTGATTGGGATATTTAATATTGTAACTTCTCTAATAATAGTCACCGCTATATGTACCAGTGACTATATGACTACATACATAGTTTTCTTATGGTTCAGATTTGAGGCTTGCAAATATCTGAAGTCACGATTTCTTACGTCAGAAAGGGACTAGACGGGGCTGTGATGGAGCCCAGGGCTGTTGGGATGAGGAGATGCGCTTAGGGCGTAGGGCCAGCGCCACCGCCAACCTCCCTGCTCGGTCCCGCGTTCCGAGCGCGTGTTGGTGGGGCGGGCACGCTCTGCTTCGCTGGGGTGCCATTTCCCTGTGCTGTTAGACTGGCTTGATCTCCGAGTTTGGTTCCAGGAAGTCTGAACTGTGTAGGTTTTGCTTCATTTGCCTCTGAGGGCTGTTCACCTGATCACCTGATCTGCGTTGTAAATTCCTTTGCTTGTGGTAACCCTTGATCGCTCAATGTGACGAGCCCACTCATTGGAAAAGACCCTGATGCTGGGAAAGATTGAAGGCAGGAGGAGAAGAGGGCGACAGAGGATGAGATGGTTGGATGGTAGCACCAACTCAGTGGACATGGATCTGAGCAAATTCCGGGAGATGGTGAAGGACCGTGGAGCCCGGCAGGCACAGTTCACGGAGTTGCGGCGTCAGACTTAGCAGCTGGCCCACAGCAGCCCTCAGCCAGCAGGTGGCAGTGGAACGCCTCTCATGTTGCTCAGGTCAAGCGCTCTGTCCGCAAGAAGCGGCCAACTGGCCTCCTGCGCAGATCCAGCTGCTGTGTGTTTCTGTTTACAACCTTCCATGGGAAACTCCGGAGAAGGCAGTGGCACCCCACTCCAGTACCCTTGCCTGGGAAATCCCATGGACGGAGGAGCCTGGCGGGCTGCCGTCCGTGGGGTCGTGGAGAGTCGGACGCAACTGGGCAGCCTAGCAGAGCAGCGTGGGAACCCTCACGCCATTCCTTACAGATTAGCTGGTTGGTGTTGTGCTGCAGGCAGTGGAGTTCGGCAGCTGCTGTGAGACCACACTCCACAGAATCTAAAATACTTCTGGCCTCTTATAAAGTGCGCCAGCCCGTCCTGTGTCACAGCGGAGACTCACGGTGGCCTTGTGTGACTTCTTCCTGACCTGGCCTTCCTGACGTCTTCATTGTCCTTGCTTTGGAACTTAAACCTGAAATAATAAAGGCTCTGTGTCTTTTAAGAGGTCTTCCTTTACTGCAGGATTTCCTAGCAATAAATACAATATTGTCTTATTTCTGGCCTGGTTTCCAAAAGGTGTTCTCCCCAAAAGATTCCCCACCCTTGATTGTATCTCGTTTTCCCTAAATCTTTCAAGTGTAGGAGTTAGTTGATAAAGATAAAATGTTAAGGAGGAGGTTGTCCCTACTTGCTCCTGGTTTGATCACGTTGTTGTTGGTTAGTAGCTAAGTTGTTTCCAACTCTTTGCGACCCCACAGAATGTAATTGCCAGGCTCTCCTGTCCCTGGGATTTCCCAGGCAAGAATCCTGGACTGGGCTACCATTTCCTTCTCCAGGGCATCTTCCCGACCCAGGGACGGGACCCGTGTCCCCTGCATTGGCAGGAGGGTTCTTTACCACTGAGCCACCTGGGAAGCCCGGTTTGCACATAGCCAGTGCAAAGGCCACATGCGAGTGATGCATTAATCACACTGTCTTTCAGGACTCTGCTTTGCATATCCTTGTGAGTAGCCTCTGGGGGGAGAAACATTCTGTATCCTATGTTACTTATTTCGGTTATACAGAAACTTGTGATGAGCTAACCTGGTTGTGGGCTTTCTTGAAATGTAACTGCTGATTTTGAAATCTCTTTTGGAAAAGGTGTCAGCAGCCCTCTGAAGCTTCATCGAACAGAGACTTTCCCCACCTACCCATCTGAACACTGACGGGACTGGCAGGAACCGCCTGGTGACACGGGTGAGATGTGTCAGCGACAGATTCCCCCGGCCGGGCAGAGGGCGCCCAGGACGCCGTGCCGGAGAGCGGCTCCACGTCCTGCCTACCTGTGTGGTCCTTGGGACACTCTGCATCACTCTGTCTTTTTCTTTTCTTCCTGTCTTTTTTTTTTTCCCCTTTTCTTCCTTAAAAAAAAAAAAAAATTAGCATACTTGAAACCTGCTCTATAGATATCGACCTTTTGTTCCCTCTTTTACGGCCGGACAGAAAGGAACTGACGCCGCTAAGTGGTTTTTCTATTGTAGATCCCGTGTCCCCTGCACCGCCCTGAGTTTATCCTTTTGCGGATTCTTGTGATTTCTTTTCCTTCTGAGTGTTTCAATTGTGTGACAGTACTGACAATAAAATGGCTCTTAATTATTTGTTATTTGTTCATACCGTATTCCTCAGTTATTAATATTATGGTTCTGCTTTACTATGGGCCATCGTATTTTATTATATCCCCACTTAGTTAAATCAGTGCTTTGACTCAGTATGACCCATTACATTAAGAAGTCACCTTTCCAAGAACCCTTTATATTATTTGCCAGGGTTACAATTTCTTACACCATCTCCCGTCTCCCTCCCTTTTAAGAAAGCTTTTATTTTGTTCCGTGTACCTTCCGAAAACGTTTTAAAATAAAAGATTGTTCTTCACCCATGTGGTCTTGGGCTTCTGGCTGTATGGATTTCTCGGTATCTCCAGTGTTTCTGAAGGTGTGTGACTATCTTCCTTGTGAGCCCTGAGCATCGCCTCTGATAGACCCAGCCGTGTAATGTGTTTGTTCACTCATTCATTCAGCTGTCTGTGCTGAGCGTCTGCTCTTCCCAGGGCCCTTGCGAGGCAAAGTCAGGAGACAGAGAGATGAAAGGCACAGCCTCTGTCACCAAGGACCTTACATGCAGAGGAGCGTGACGAGGAAATAAGGACATAATCCCAGTACAGTGTGGTATCTGCTGAATGGGCCCCCAGAAGCGATGTGCTTCTAAAGAGATGGTCACTCTGTTCCCTAGACTTTCCCACTGGGAAAATGCCAGATGGGAATTGAGTCTTGTGAGCTTCTGAGGCTAGACTTGCTATAAAGCTATATGAGGGACGGGGTCTGTCTTGGTCTCAACTCTATTCTCAGTAGCGTTGCCAGATAAAATATAGGATCCAATTAAATTTGAATTTCAGATACACAATAATTTTTTTAGCATACATGTATTGCATGGGATGTGATTATACTTAAAAATGTCCATTGTCTAGCTTAGATTAAAATTTGACTGGATGGTCTATATTTTTCCTTACTGAATCTGGCAATCCCATCTTCCAGACCCTAGAACATAGCTCATGCTTAAGAAATATACGTTGAACCCATGGATAGAGGAATAAACCCTGATTCTTGGGATGGAATTCTTTCTACAAGGGGAAGCAAATTTACATTGATTGCATATGTTCTCAGTGCCAGGCATGGGGCTCGGTCCTTCCAAAATGATTATTTTCACTGGGGGGAGAAAAGTGTTTTTACTAAGTCCCAGGAATGCTCCTTCCAAAAAGTGCATAATTTCCTAAAACAGAGATTGACCAATGAAACCCCGAAGGTCTTGCTGAAATCCTGCCTCCATCTGAGGTGGTTGGGGTTTCCAGGGACACTGCTGGTCGGATGTGTTCTTCTCGGGGGTGGAGAAACACTGGGGGAGGAGGACTGAGTTCAGCTGAGGATTAATGAGTGGGTGAGGGACACAGTGACTTCGCGCTGGTGGTTCTGCGGGGGCGCGCTTGCTTCTGTGTTCTCTTCGCATCCTTCTCGTTCACCCTGCTTTTCCCAGATGTATTTCTGGTCATCTTTTAAAAATTTGGTTTGCCACACACGTTTGATAATTCGCTCACTGTTCATTTTTCCTGACTCTATCTTGACTCTTAAGTATTTTTTTTTTTTCTTGTTGAAAACTATCTCATAAGAGGTTCTCCCTGATTCCCAGGGCCTTGGCAGCCAGCATGGGGGATTAAGTTAAAGAAGTAGATAAAGGAAATGGAATTAAGGAAATAATTATAATTTTAATGAAGTCAGGATTGTTGAAGCAAGTCTACAGCTAATGAGAGTGTGAAGAAATGTTGCTGAATGTAGTTAACTATAAGCTAGAGACTCTTTCAGGACTTTTCAAAAAAGAAACATTGACAAAATGGAGTTAGAGTTCTATTAGATTCTCCTAACAGCTTCTATTTATTGTCTCTGCTATTCTTAGAGCTTTACTTGTGTTATCTAACTTAATTCAATCTCAACAGCTCCATGAGGTAAGTATAATTATTGTTCCTGTCTAACATAAGAGACTGGTCCTTACGGAGTTTAAATAATCTAAAAATACGCCTAAGATCTCTTACTCTGTTAAAAGTTAAACCGAGGCAGATTAAAACAGTTTACCTGGGGGACTTCCCAGTGGTCCAGCAGTTAAGACTCCTGGCTCCCACTGCATGGGGGTGGGTTCAAACCCTGGTCCAGGAACTAAGAGCCCAGAAGCCTCATGGCATGGCTTTAAAAAAAAATTTACTTGAGTATCCATCTCTTGGGATCAGACTGCTGCTGCTGCTAAGTCGCTTCAGTCATGTCTGACTCTGTGCGACCCCATAGACGGCAGCCCAGGAGGCTCCCCCATCCCTGGGATTCTCCAGGCAAGAATACTGGAGTGGGTTGCCATTTCCTTCTCCAGTGTGTGAAAGTGAAGGCACTCAGTCGTATCCAACTCTTCGAGACCCCATGGACTGTAGGCTATCAGGCTCCTCCATCCATGGGATTCTTCAGGCAAGAGTCTTGGAGTGGGTTGCCATTGCCTTCTCCAGGGATCAGACAGCAGCAACCAAAGATAGTTAGGAAAGCTCGACGGACAGAAGCTGGTGGGGTGGGGGGTGCAGTTTTTATAGAGAATACTTGAAGGCGAAGCAAGGAAATCATTTGACTGTGGCTGAAGTGGTTGCCTTCTCTGGGAAAGGCTCATTGGCTGTTTGTGACGGCTTGATCCCGAGTTTCATTCTCTTGAATCCTAGTGCGCCGACTCCGGCTTGCGGTTTTGCTTTGCTTGAGTAGGCTGCCAAGGACCACCCCGTCCAAGGGCCTTCCTGTTGACCATGTCAGTGGCCGCTAAACGACAGGCACTCTGGAGCCCAGGCAATCTGATGCACGAGGCAGCCGCGCCAACTGTGTATCCCTTACCTGTGCTGCTCTAGAGGGCAGCAAACATTTTCTTACTCTGCACAGAAGTTAAATAAGCAGGGTGACAATACACAGCCTTCACCTACTCCTTTTCCTATTTGGAACCAGTCTGTTGTTCCATGTCCAGTTCTTTTGTGTGTGTGTGTGTGTGTGTGTGTGTAATAAAGTTTTATTAAAGTATAAAGGAGATAGAGAAAGCTTCTGACATAGGCATCAGAAGGGGGCAAAAGAGTACCTCGTTTGCTAGTGTTAGCAATGGAGTTCTATACTCTCCAATGAACCCAAAGAATGTCTGGAGGTTGTAAAGACCTCACCAGACCTACTCCCATAATTTACATTTTAAGATAACAGAGTTGGCCAGAAGATTTAATCCAAAGATTGTCCTCAGTCAGGATACATCTTTGTAAAGACCAGAATTTACGTTTTAAGATAACAGAGTTAGCCAGAGGGTTTAATCCAAAGACTGTCCTCAGGCAGAATACATTATTGTTATATAATCCTAAGGAATGTAGAGGAAAAAAGTAAAAACGTTTGTCCTTTCTTCCTCCTTGAATATCCCAGACCTCTCTCTCCTTGGGGACCCCTAGACTTCTTATCCACCTGCCTAGGAAATGACTCTCATTCCCCCCTTTTCTTTTAGGAGAATTATGTTGCCTAGGGAAAAGGGGCGTCGTTCTCATTCCATAACTGCTTCTGAGCTGACAAGGGGCGTTGTCCCTAAATTGGTGAGGCAACATATTCTCCTAATCCTCATAGTGAGGATGTCTGATCCAGGGGCCCCAAGTAATCGTTGGAGGAGGCTCTGGCACTCATAGGAGCTCGGACAACTATTTGTAAATTAAAAGCTTTTAGACGGTTAGAAAACCCCATTACACAGTTATAGATGTAAGGCAAAATAGTCATTAAACCGAGTTAAAATCAAAAGTCACATTATGTCCATAGTTACATCAGTCTATCTTAAGGTTGTTAGATGTCATCAGTTTAAGAAGAGGTATCACATGTGATTGTTGAAGGTATTTGCAGACTTGGAGAAAGTCCTTTCCTTGAAGTGGAGATATCCACCATGGGACACCTTTCACGGATGAAGAAGGGAGTGGTCCACAGACCCAGCAGTTAGACTGTGGAATGCAGCATAGGAGTGAGCCCAGGACAGGAAGGCATTGTCTTGAGGATCAAACGGCAGACTCAGGATTTCTGGAGTCAGCAGAAGTAAGCTCACATAGATTATCAGGCCCATCTTTTGGCTCGTCCAGACAGTCCCATTATGGAAGCCGATCGGGAAGAAAGTCTCCATGTCCAGTTCTAACTGTTGCTTCCTGACCTGCATACAGGTTTCTCAAGAAACAGGTCAGATGATCTGGTATTCCCATTTCTTTAAGAATTTTCCAGAGATTATTGTGATCCACACAGTCAAAGACTTTGGCATAGTCAATAAAGCAGAAATAGATGTTTTTCTGGAACTCTCTTGCTTTTTCAATGATCCAGTGGATGTTGGCAATTTGATCTCTGATTCCTCTGCCTTTTCTAAAACCAGCTTGAACATCTGCAGTTTCATAGTTCACGTACTGTTGAAGCCTCACTTGGAGAATTTTGAGCATTACTTTACTAAGTAAAGATGTGTAAGATGAGTGCAATTGTACAGTAGTTTGAGCATTCTTCGGCATTGCCTTTCTTTGGGATTGGAATGAAAGCTGACCTTTTCTAGTCCTGTGGCCACTGCTGAGTTTTCCAAATTTGCTGGCATATTGAGTGCAGCACTTTCACAGCATCATCTTTCAGGATTTGAAATAGCTCAACTGGAATTCCATCACCCCCACTAGCTTTGTTCGTAGTGATGCTTTCTAAGGCCCCCTTGACTTCACATTCCAGGATGTCTGGCTCTAGATGAGTGATCACACTTTCATGGTTATCTGGGTTGTGAAGATCCTTTCTGTACAGTTCTTCTGTGTATTCTTGCCACCTCTTCTTAATATCTTCTGCTTCTGTTAGGTCCATACCATTTCTGTCCTTTATTGAGCCCTTCTTTGCATGAAGTTTTCCCTTGGTGTATCTAATTTTCTTAAAGAGATCTCTAGTCTTTCCCATTCTGTTGTTTTCCTCTATTTCTTTGCACTGATCACTGAGGAAGGCTTTCTTATCTCTCCTTGCTATTCTTTGGAACTCTGCATTCAAATGGGCATATCTTTCCTTTTTTCCTTTGCTTTTCGCTTTTCTTTTCACAGCCGTTTGTAAGGCCTCCTCAGACAGCCATTTTGCTTTTTTTGCATTTCTTTTTCTTGGGGATGGTCTCGATCCCTGTCTCCTGTACAATGTCACGAACCTCCGTCCACAGTTCATCAGGCACTCTGTCTATCAGATCTAGTCCCTTAAATCTATTTCTCACTTCCACTGTATAACCATAAGGGATTTGATTTAGGTCATACCTGAATGGTCTAATGGTTTTCCCTACTTTCTTCAATTTAAGTCTGAATTTGGCAATAAGGAGATAACCTCAGATATGCAGACGCCACCACCCTTATGGCAGAAAGTGAAGAAGAACTAAAAAGCCTCTTGATGAAAGTGAAATAGGAGAGTGAAAAGTTGGCTGAAAGTTCAACATTCAGAAAACTAAGATCATGGCATCTGGTCCCCTCACTTCATGGGAAATAGATGGGGAAACAGTGGAAACAATGTCAGACTTTATTTTCGGGGGCTTCAAAATCACTGCAGATGGTGATTGCAGCCATGATTTAAAAGACGCTCACTCCTTGAAAGGAAAGTTATGACCAACCTAGATAGCACATTAAAAACAGACATTACTTTGCCAACAAAGGTCCATCTAGTCAAGGCTATGGTTTTTCCAGTGGTCATGTATGGATGTGAGAGTTGGACTGTGAAGAAAGCTGAGTGCCAAAGAATTGATGCTTTTGAACTGTGGTGTTGGAGAAGACTCTTCAGAGTCCCTTGGACTGCAGGGAGATCCAACCAGTCCATTCTAAAGGAGATCAGTCCTGGGTGTTCATTGGAAGGACTGATGCTGAAGCTGAAACTCCAATGCTTTGGCCACCTCATGCAAAGAGCTGACTCATTGGAAAAGACCCTCATGCTGGGAGGGATCGAGGGCAGGAGGAGAAGGGGACAGAGGATGAGATGGTTGGATGGCATCACTGACTTGATGGACATGAGTTTGGGTCAACTCTGGGAGTTGGTGATGGACAGGGAGGCCTGGCGTGCTGCGGTTCATAGGGTTGCAAAGAGTCGGACATGACTGAGCAACTGAACTGAGCTGAAACATTTTCTTTAAAGGGCCAGAATATAGATATTCTAGACTTTCAGAATTGCAGAAAAAGGCATAGACAGTGATCCTCAAAGGAGATGCATGGCCATGTGCCAATAAAACTTTATTTACAGAAACCAGTGACAGGCTGGAGTCGCCCCCGCTGCACTTGCCCATCGCTGGCCAGACCCTCAATGCTGCCTTTCATCAGTCTCAGGGCTTTGGCAGAAAACATGAGAGAGAGATTTAAACACTTTAATCTCTGGCCTTAAATTAGAGAAACAGTCATTGGAAGTTATTTTGAAATTTCTTTTTCTAATCCTTAACCTCCTTGGTGAACACCGGAGTGAGAAGGGTAACATTTCAAAGCTGTGCTGGATTTGTACATAATGCAAACTGAATTCTTAAGCGTTTCCACCAACATTGCAAGTAAACTGAAATCTAAAGATTAAACTATATAGTTTTACTTAGAGTTGTTTCTATTTTAATTGTATGATGAGAAAAGTGACTTCTTCTTTGGCAGAGGTGTTGAGAAGGGGGTGGGGGTGAATTTTGTCCTCCCCTTTGCATGCTTATTTTATCCAGGGCTGAACCTGGTGGTTCAGGTGTAATGCAGGAGATTCTTCTGTCTCTGGGTCAGAAAGATCCCCTGGAGGAGGAAAGGGCTTCGCACTCTAGTATTCTTGCCTGAAGAATCCCATGGACAGAGGGGCCTGGCAGGTTACAGTTCATGGGGTTGCAAAGAGTCAGACTAAGCACACAGCACGCACAAAAAGACCTTTTACCTAACTTAAAAGGCAGAATGATGAGTAGTCATTAAAATGCTTTCCAGGTAAGACAGCTTTGGTTTCTGTGCTTCATTTATTCATTTATCAAGTATTTATTCTCTCCTCTCTGGATATCCCAGCTTAGTGGTAGTTGCTGAAAATACGGTGTGAATAAAACAAGCAGTGTGTCTGCCTTCACAGTGCCTGATCCAGAAGCCAAATTATTTAAGCCAATTGCTTAGGAAACAGAAAAATCTAAGGAGAACATTCCTTTATATAAAGGGGCATTTTATGGTTTTTTAGGGGAGAGGGCAAACAATCTTGACCTTTCAGAGGTACTGAAAGATACAGTTGTTACTGTACCAACTTTTAATAAAAATTTTTCCTTTTAGCCTCAAAGTAAGTCCATTTTGCAATTCCCACATAAACTCAGTACTTTCATTCCTATTGACATTTTAAGTTCTTTTGGTGAAATGCTGGAGGTAAGGCTGCCCATCTGATGAAAGTCAATAGTGGCTGATTTCAAAGCACAATTTTGGCTCACGCAGGGGATTTGAATCAGCCAAGGCAAGACCAGGTGCTGGCCATTCGCCTACACGCGTGCTGAAGAAGACAGCTCCGCCCACATTCTGCTGTCCGAGCCTGTAGTTGGCAGCTGTTGGCAAGAGACGCTCATCTCGCCGGGCCGAGGCGGAGCCGAGGAATCTCTTTTCAGTCGGTCTCTCTGGGCAATTCCGGCGCGGGTGGTGTACCTCCCGTTTTAAGAAGCCTTACGGAGACAGACCTGGGGCGAGTCCCCATCAGGGGAGACGGGCACCTGGAGCTCTCGGCAAGTGTGCTTACCCAGGACACCCCCGGGGGTCGGCGCAGGCACCGCGGCGATTCCCGCGGCAGGGCACGCGCGGGCGGAGCTGTAGGGAGACGGGCGGGGCGGTCCCGAGTGGCGCTTCCAGGGTTTCTGCTAGACTTTCTTTGTTGCCACAGCAACTGACGAGGAGCCTCAGTTTGACCTCCTTTATCTCTGGGAGAGGCCTGAAGGGCATGGTCTGCTCACACTGTTGTTTAATAGGAAAAAACCAGCCGGGCGCTGCGCGGAAAGAGACAGGCTGCGAAACGGCGGCTGCGGGAGGGGGCCGAGCCCCGGAGGCTGTTAAGGACCCAGCTCGGAGCCGCCGGGCAGGCCGCCTCCCCGCCTCCCCGCCCGAGTTCTTTCCTCTGATGATAATAGCTGTGCTGTGTTATCATCTGTGGCCTTTGGTAGTGATGAGTTCGCCTCCTCTGCTGAGAAGCAGAGGGTGCTGGGGCGGATTTAAGGATGTCAGAGGTGGGGAAGGATTGCTGTTTTTGCCGAGTTTTGACCTGGACCGTGACTGCCCCTCTTCGTGGCCTGTTGTGTTGACAAGCTGCGTTTATTTCCTTTCTTTACATGGGAAACCCTAGGAGGCCAAGGACGAGCCTGGATTGTTTTTCAGTAGGTAGCCCCCCTCCCTTGACCCACCGAATGAGGCCCGCATGGAGGCTTGTGTACCAGGGGTCCTAAGCTCTGGCCGAAGCGGCAGTCAAGTTTAACTGGAACACCGCCACGCCGTCTGGTAACTGCCTCTGCTTTAGTGGAACACCCGCAGAGTTGAGGGTGGCGTGAGGGGCCTGAGCCAGAGTCCTGCTCCCTGCCCGCCCTGCCTTCAGGAACCAGCGGCCCCTGGTCCTGCAGGCACCCTTCATCACTGGCGTCACCTGTGAAGCCAGCATTCTCCGTGGAGGGAATGCAGAGCCCACCCCTGAGCCGGCCTGCGCCCTCTCACTGCAGGGGGCATTGTTTCTGTCGTTCCTTTGGCCTTGGAAAACCTTATCTTCCTCCATTCTCGCAAAACCAACGCTTCCTTCAGACATTAATTAAAACACCAGGCTCTGAGTTCCTTCCCGAGACCCCCAGACCAGACGAAGCCACCAGCTACAAGCTTTTAAAAGTGCTCGGAAGTGTCCCTGCACAGCCCTAATTACTGTGTATAATGACAGCGTCGTGGGCTGACTGCATCTCTGCCTTCTCGGTGCTTCTCAAGCCCCCTGAGGGCAGGAACTCTATAATTGGCTAAGCTTTGCTCCCCCCCCCCCCCCAGCACCAGATAAAATCTCCAATTTAGCTGGTGCTCAATAAAATAAATGGAAAGTGAGATGGCAACAAATACATCATCAAATCACAGGATTGGGCAACGCAGGTTCTCCCTCGGACGAGCGGTACAGAGAGCACCAGGAGCCCCGACTTTCCGGGACCCCCGAGTGGGCCAAGTGCAGCCCTGACGTCATCTCTGCGTGGGTGATGACTCGAGTCACGTGCTTTTCCGCTACCCTTCTGGTTCCAGGGACGTCAGCGTGGTGCTGTGGAACATGGTAAGATTTTGCAGGAAGCAGTGCCATTTAACTTTTGTTGGACCCTTGGTAACTACTAGCCAGAAGCTGTTGAGTTTCAGCAGTCGATCACATTGAGTTTATTTCCATGACATCATGTTTGTGAAACTGGGTTTTTGGCAATAAAAAGCAAAAGTACTGTGTGAATGGCTTCCCAGGCAGAGCTGGTGCCGCAGAACCCGCCTGCCGATGCAGGAGATGCAGGAGACCTGGGTTTGATCCCTGGGTCAGGAAGCTCCCCTGGAGGAGGGTGCAGAAACCCCGTCCAGGGTTCTTGCCTCTGGACGGTCACCGGACAGAGGAGCCTGGTGGGCTGTGGTCCTCAGGGTCACGAAGGGTCAGACACCAGTGACAGAGGAGCCTGGTGGGCTGTGGTCCACAGGGTCACGAAGAGTCAGACACCAGTGACATGACTTAGCACCCATGTACTGTGTGAATAATCAGTGTGAGCCGGGAGATGAGGGCGGCTGGAGGTGTCCCATCTCATTCCCAGATTTGAGGAACTGCAGTGCCCGGCAGATACTCACGTCCCCTTAGCAAGAATTGTGGTCAAGAATAAAATTAAAAATGTCTTCTTCATTTTTGATTCAGAGGTATTTTTAAAAATGGTTCCTAGTTTGTTAGGACAGCTTAAATGGCTTGGAACAAACAGCTTAACAAATGGAACTGCTAAGCCTTTCTTTTGGCCTAAATGTGTTATGGAAAACTCGCCGAGCGACTGGGGGTGCTGGAACAGAGAAGCGTGAGGCGCTCCTCTCCCCCCTGCCCTGCCTCGCAGCAGCCTCCCGTGCAGGCCCCCGGCCGTGTGTCTCACACAGCAGGGCCGGTTTCGTGCGTACGACCTGTGTGGCCACACAGGACCCCATGCTCACGAGGCCGCGTGTTTAATACTGTGCTGCTGCAGGGCTTAATGGTGCACTGGTTTGGCTCAGTGAAATCCTTCATGCATCTATCTTTGGACTTGTGTTTGTAAGTGAAGTCCGATGGGACGGTGGACTGTGTGTGTGAGCGGAGGAGGCGCCTGCAGTGTCTTCACTGGCTGCTCCTCCGTGCGGGGTTTGCGTGAAGTATGCACAATCCAGCAGGACCCGCGGGGGCCTTTCAGGATAGGCCTTCCCTGTATCCTGTGCTCTGGCTTCTCTCTGATGGACCTTGTTGTTCTCGCTCAGTTGTATCCAACTCTGCGACCCCATGGACCGCAGCACGCCAGGCCTCCTGTCCATCACCAGCTCCCGGAGCTTGCTCAAATTCACGACCCTCGAGTCGGTGATGCCATCCAATCATTTTGTCTTCTGTCGTCCCCTTCTCCTCCCACCTTCAATCTTTCCCAGCATCAGGGTCTTTTTCAATGAGTCGGCTCTTCACATCAGGTGGCCAAAGTATTGGAGCTTCAGCTTCAACATCAGTCCTTCAGTGAATATTCTAGGTTGATTTCCTTTAGGATGGACTGATCTCCTTGCAGTCCAAGGGACTCTCACATCCATACATGACCACTGGAAAAACCATGGTTTTGACTATATGGACCTTTGTTGGCAAAGTAATGTCTCTGCTTTTTAATATGCTGTCTAGGTTGGTCATAGCTTTTCTTCCAAGGAGCAAATGTCTTTTACTTTCATGGCTGCAGTCACCATCTGCAGTGATTTTGGAGCCCCCAAAATAAAGTCTGCCACTGTTTCCATTGTTTCCCCATCTATTCACTATGAAGTGATGGGACCGGATGGTGTGATCTTACTGTAGAGACGCAGAGCATGCTGAGAAGAGGCGGCAGGAGTGCACAGAAGGGAAGGCAGGCTGAGCGGGCCTGCGCGTGAGGGTCCTGCCGACTCTTCTGTCCCTTTCCTGCTTCCACTTGTGGTTTCCACCCAGGACCGCTGCCCGCGTTTAGACCTTCCAGTCCAGTCATTTAACAATCAGCCTCTGTTGCAGACAAGCCCCGCAGCTCCTATTTTAAGCAAATGCCCCAGGCCAGTCACAGTGGCTGCACAGAGCTAGACGCTGTAGAACTATTTTCCTCTTCATTGAATTTCTTTTAAAGTTGTACCTTCAGAACAAAGAAAAAAAGCAACATTTGGTTATCAAAGGAAGCCAGCCCCCAAATTTACTCTCCTTTAGCTGTCATGCAGATTTCAAGCCAGAGGCCTGGCGGGTTGGCTTTGAAGATAAAGATCACAGTGGCATCCTTGAGAGGCTTCAGTGGGGTTTCTGATGATCCTGTGATTTACTTGGAGACGAAAGAAAAGAGGCAGAACATTAGGAAGAACTCTGGAGGCAGAAAGATGGCTCTGAAGGCACAAAAGCCCAGTGTCTTATTCTGGTCCTCTCACTGCCTGGAGGAAAGGTGGGTTAACAGGAAGGGGTCAGACAGGGCTAGACCAGGATCTCCTGAGTGTGGTCTTTGTGATGACAATCCAAGTTCTTGAGGGTGAAAAGAGAAGTTTATCCATAAGTGAAGCTTTGGTAAATGTTACATCAATCGTGAGGGAAATCAACCCTAGATACTCACTGGAAGAACTGATGTTGAAGCCACAATACTTTGGCCACTTAATGTGAAGAGCTGACTCATTGGAAAAGGCTGATGCTGGGAAAGGTTGAGGGCAGGAGAAGGGGGTGGCAGAGGATGACATGGTTGGATGGCATCACCGACTTGATGAACACCACTCCAGGAGAGAGTGGCGTTCAGAGGAGCCTAGTGCCCTGTAGTCCATGGGGCTGCAGACAAACATCAAACCAGTTTCTTTACTTTGCAGACATCGTGGAACCTTGCGTTTAGCAAATGTAACCACCAAGGGTGGGCTAATAGGATGCAGGGTTTGTTGTTGTATTTTTGTTTCTTGTGTGTGTGTACTAATCTTCATAACATGAGACACACTTTTTTTTTAGTTGCAACATGTCTAAACCAGCTTGGCCGGTTGTTGCTGTTTCTGCATCACTAGTTTCCAACAGCTGGAAGGCAGAGTGGACTCCACACCCTCTTCTACAAAAAACACAGCAAGAGTTGTTCTCTTCTATCCATTCGGTTAAGACCAAGTGTAAGTCATAGCTATGGGAACTTAGAAAGTTGCAAAAACGATTCATCTGTGAGGCACTTTCAGAGTCACTGCCAGATGTCCCCTGGGGGCAGAACTGCCTCCAGTGACACGGGCAGAGGAAAGCACGGGTGAAGCGTCCCTGCCCGCCGATGCCCTCCTGTCCCGCCGCTGTAAGATGGACGAGCGCGCACACTGCAGGGATGCGCCAGAGGGCTACGGGCCTCCGCTCGCGCGGCCGCGGCTTCGGAGGGGCTCAGGGGAGGCGGGGCTCGGGGGAGGCGGGGCTCGGGGGAGGCGGGGCTCAGGGGAGGCGGGGCTCGGGCCTCAGCGGCGGGCGGGCTGCCGGGGCTGAGTCCACCTCCGCTGCTGCTGCTCTTTCAAACTGCGTGTTTATTTGGCTGCGCCGGCTCTTCGCTGCAGCAGGGGGATCTTCATTCTCCGTTGCGGCGCGGGGGTCTCTCAGTTCAGCTGCAGCAGTGGGGTCTAGTTCAATCCAGAGATCAAACCCAAGCGCCCCGCATTGGGAGCGCGGGGTCTCGGCCGTGGAACACCAAGGACGTTCTCGGCCCTGCTGCTCCTCACTGCATGTCTTGCATAGGTAATATGTAACAGCACATTTGTTGGAGTGTGTTTGTGTGTGCGCGCACAGTCGTGTCCGACTCTTTGTGACACTATAGACTGTGGCCGGCCAGGCTCCTCTCTCCATGGGATTCTCCAGGCAAGAATACTGGAGTGTGTTGCCATTTCCTTCTCCAGGGGACCTTCCCGACCCAGGGATTGAACCCGCATCTCATGTCTCCTGCACTGGCAGGCAGGTTCTTCACCACTAGCTTCATTTAGTGATTTTAAAAGTTTTCTCCTCTGTTTTCCCTCCCTGTAAATTGGGAATAACAATAGTCCCTTCCTCTTGGAGTTCTTGAGAAGACAAAATCTTACGTGTAAATTGTTAAGAGGTGGCTGGTACAGCATTGTCACTCAAATAAACGTTAGTTTTTGTTAACCATGCGCTTTCCGTTGGTTCTAAGCCAGGGCTGCATGGGCGTCGTGCTCACCACGGCCAACTCCCCCTGGCTGGCCAGACTCCTAGGGTGAGCACAGAGTCCTGGGCCAACCTGGGCAGTTGGCCACCGTGATCCTGCCCCAGGAGGACAGCTGAATATTTTGTTAGGTCGTGTTCACAGTTTGGTTCACAAGTGCTGACTCTGTGCATTAATGACCAAGGTTTGTGCTGAGTGGTGAGCTTCCAGTTACCTCACTGTCCAGTAGGAAAAGCGTCGATAAGCTGCATTTCGGCTCCTGGGCCGGGAGAGCACTGACCGTGAGGCCTTTTCAGCCTCCTCTGGTGCAAACAGCAGCGTTTTTTGCTCGGAGGACGGCACTTGAGCTAAAAATGAGCACGCAGGTGATACTCAGCCGCATAGAAGTCGATGTCGACGACACGCCTGTGTTTTGGCCTAGAAAGATGACTCCAGTGTCTTCTACAAGGAAATAGGGGACGTGTAAATCCACGGCTGATTCATGTCAGTGTATGGCCAAAACCACTACAATGTTGTAATTAGCCTCCAACTAATAAAAATAATTGGGAAAATAAATAAATACATACAGCCTGGGGAGGTGGTTACTGCAGACCTGTTAGCTAATTGACAGTATGATACTGCGTCTGTTTTGCTAACAGAGGGCAGAGTGGCCTGGATTATCACATTCGAGTGAAAACCAAAGAACTCACCCAGTTTTCTGTTGAGCTGAAACTCTCCTAAACTGGGTACTGTTTTCAAAGGTTTGGTCATTTAGTTTTATAGGAATTAACGGCTGTTGAAGCAGATGCTGTGGATCGCTCACTCAACTCCATTCCCCGCCGCCACTCTCGCCCACATACTAACCCTTTTTTCTTAACTAACAACTCTGATTTTCTTTGGGGAAAGCAGTGATTCTCCTTGAAAACACTTTTCTAGAGTCTCTGGAATGTCGCGAGACCCAGTTCCAATCTGCAGAAGGCTTTCTTTTCCCCATAAAACAAAGTTTCTAAGGTGGAGCCTTTTATCCCTCATCTTTGGCATTTGCCTCTCCATCCTGCCTGGAATGTAAATGGGATGGCTGGAGCTGAAGAAGCCATATTGCTTCCGTGAGGAACAAAGAATGTCAGAGGGGAAGCTAGAAGAAGCAGGGTCCTTTTTGCCCCTGCATGAGTAGCTGGACCAGCCCGTGTACAAGCACTGCCCTTGTCCTGACTTACTGCATATGAAAAATTCCTACTGGAGGGAAACAGCTATGGACAGATCTCTAGCATGTGCAGGCAAACAGAATCCTAACTGAGCTGTTAGGTATTTATCTCAATGGTGTTTGGCAAATGCTATCAGCATCAAAACCTTGCAGGGATGTAGACTCACTGTGGAATTTCTGTGGATACAATGTTTCTGGTTGGTGGAGTTTTTGCATGAGGTGGTTAGGGGCAAGGCCTCCGCTAGACACAGGAGGCCCGCTGCCTGGGCTCCCTGATTCTTTCAGAGGCCCGCAAAAATCCTTCCCTTTCTTATAAATTCAAGAGAAAAATCCAACTTGGATTATATGGGTTTATACAAACCCAGTCATGTAATACAGTTTTCAGTAGCATTTTTTGGAGGAAGGAGTCTACGAAGGCAGAAATGTTTATTGGCCCATGAAAGTCATCATGTCTGGAATACCCCCTTAGTTCAAGGAAGAATGGTCTCATTGCTTCCTGCTCATTTTCCATTTACAGATCTTCCCTCTGTGGATACAGGAACATGCCCCTATTCAACAGACAAAACAAGGGACGGCTTCTGAGTCCAGCAGAACTGGGTTTGAACCCTCGAGTACTTTAGGCAAATGTTAAAATTTCTCTTGGCATCCATTTTATAAAAATGGATGGATCCATGTGTTTATTCAACAGTGATTTGAAGGCCCGCTGTGTAGCAGGCAGTCTGCAGGGCGTTTATCTTTTGAGAATTAGAGGAACTGACGCACGGGGAGCCCCGTGTCTGGCACTCAGTTCGGGTTTTAACTTCCTTGCCCTTGGCGGTGAGCTCCAAGCCTCGGCATGGTCCTCTTGCTGTGTGAAACTTGGGATTCTTCTCAAGGTGGGGTCCTCCTGCCTTTTTAAAATAAATCCATTAATTTTCAGCTGTGCCAGATCTTCACCGCTGGGCACAGCTTTCTCCAGTTGTGGCACATGGCCTTCTCATGGGGGCGGCTTCTGTCCTCAGCATGCCAGCTCTCGGGAGGGCGGGCTGCAGGAGCTGTGGCCCACGGGCTCCGTGGCCCTGTGGTGTTTGGGATCCTCCTGGACCAGGGATTGGATCTGTGTCTCCTGCCTTGGCAGGCGCACTGTTAACCACTGGACTACCAGGGAAGCCTGACCCATGTACCTTTTGCAAAAGAGCAGTTCTTTTCACTGGAATCTAATTAAGGCCCAGTGCTTCTGTCCATAATCATCACTGCGATGTCCCAGCATCTCTTTGCTAATGATTTTGTTCTGTGTAAGGGTCTGTACGACTCATTCTCTAAGCACGACCATCAGAGAGCGTGAAGGCTACGATAATTCAAAGACCCACTGAGCCATCTTTCACTGGAAGAAGCTGTCAGAATTTCAGACCTGGCTTATTTGTTGTTGTTGTTGTTGAAATCTTTTTTTTTTTTTTTTTTTGCCTTCTTATAACTCTCTTACAGATCCATCTGTGAAAAAAAGGAATGTATTATTAGAAGAATGTGTATTTCCCCATTATAATATACCGTGCCACACCAGAGCACAGTGAAGACTCTGTAGTCGGTTATAAAAGTGCCAGATATAATTTATATGCAAATATCTGATGCAAAGGAGGACTTTTTTTTTTTATTACAGGCAGAAAAGCACAGCAAGTGAATTTTTGACAAACACAGGGTAGATCCTGCTGAGACAAGAAAACGTCTTAATGCAAAGCTGCCTGGAGAGAAGAGGGGGAACTGTCTCTCGTGTGGACTTACTCATTCCGTGTAAGAAACGGCAGTGCTTCTTTTCTGTAGGAGGCAGAGCCTCAAGATGCACTCCTTTTTGTGCCCACGCCCACCTGTTTGCTCCCTGCCTGGCTGAGGAGTCCCGAAGAGCCACTGGGGAGAGCCTGTGTGCCCGGGCACCCACCCTGGGCAGGGACGGCCCACGGACGCCCTGGGTACCCGTGTACCCGCCCGCCCCGGGCAGGGACGGCGCACGGAGGCCCTGTTGGTGTGGGGCAGGTTAACTTCACCCCGGCCAGGTCTCTGCCCTCCTGCCGTGTCGGGGGGGGGGCGGGGGCAGCAGCCTGGGATGCATGCTCATGGGGCAGTCCTTGTAACGGCATATTCCTTTTCTTATCTGGGCTGTAATCAGATGGTGCCTGAAATGTGCCCAGCAGTGCACAAGGCATTCGCTTTAAGAGAGATGGTAGTGGAAGCTTCAGACACACCCAGCTCGTCATTAAACTCTGTTTACAAATAACTCAGGGGTGCCAAGAATGCCCAAATCCCCCCAGATGCACTCGCAGTGTGTTTTCCAATTTCTCTCTTCTCAACGTGCTTTTTTGCTTAAAGCTGAACTTCTCCAGGGGAGCAGGTAATAATAATTTGAGTGATCTTATTCTCTGAGTCAAAAAAGCCCAGAGTAACACACGTACACACAGTCATTCATGTATTTATTCATTTCTCAAATGTGACGGACAACCTCGGTTCGTGTCCAGCATTGCATTAGATGCCTGGAACTGTGCAGAACTAGTGCACGGAAGTGGTTTTCTCAGCAGCCTAACCCCGTGTGGGGGACACGTCAGGACGGAGGGGCACGGCCAGCGCTCCTGGCGTCGCCTCTGGGTGCGGCACGCGGGGAGCCGGCCTGTCTCCTCTCCTCGCGGAGAAGCCCCGCCGCCCTCCTCGCAAGGAGCTGGGGAAAGGCCTCTCCTGTGACCCCTGCCAGAGGGGACGCTCTGATGGGGGCTCCTCAGAGCCTCTCACGGGCTTGCTCACTCGGCCGTCAACACGGGTTAATGATGACCAGCGTCAGACGTGCTGGGGACGCTGGACCTGGCGAGGAACCGAACGGGCCCAGTTCCCGCCCTCGCAGGGCGCACAGTCTGGCTGGGGGAAGCAGCGCGGAGGGGACGTTTGTGTGCATGCCAGCTCCAGGTTGCTGCCGAGAAAACCAAGTGGGACGGGAGGAGGGGAGCAAGGTGGGTGCTGCGACTGTGAGCAGGGTGGTCCAGGACGGTCACAGAGGAGGTGATGCTGAGTGGGACGGAGGGGCCCGCCGGGGAGCACCGGGGAACACGCGAAGAAACGCAGGCATGGGGGAGCTTCGGAGCAGGGCTGTCGAGGACAGGAAGCGGGGTGCCGCCTCGCTGGAGGTGGGGGAGTTCGCTGGGGAGATGTGGGGGGGTCAGGGTGCCGAGGACCACCGGGGAGAAACGACGTGGAAAAGACTCGGGGGGGGAGGGGCCCCAGACGGCGTCTCCTTTGTCCAGAATCGCAGAGCAGAGGGTACTGGGGGGGGGGGGGGGGCAGACGGCGTCTCCTTTGTCCAGAATCGCGGAGCAGACGGTACTGGTGGAAGACGTCGATTTCCAGCCCCTGAAAGCTGAAGGGCGTGGACTTGGTAGTAAAAACCTTTGTCAATTGGCTCACCTCCAGCGCCCGTGTTGGGGCCGGAGGAGCCTTCTCGCCCTGTCTCTGGGCGGGCGGGCGTGCCTGCGTCTCTTCTGTCATGGCATGTGAGCAGCTCAGCCTCATTTTACCGGTGAGTTTGAATCAGGAGTCACTGGATACCCAGTGTTCCCAGCATAGACCTGAGACACGACGGGCGACTTGCATCCCTCACCCACGTCTCACCCGGTCTGACGGGGCCGTCCATGCTGCCCCCAAGGATGCAGTCATCACCTCAGGGCACAGGCTTGTCTTCACATCTCTGTCCACGGCAGCTGTGACCACCGCTCACATGGTCTTTCCTGCCAAGCTTGGAGGAAAGGCCGAAGTCCTCAGGATGGCCTTCAAAACGTCCTACATGGCCTGCCACACTGACATGCCCGGCCCCGAGTTATTTTTTTAATTTTTGTTCAGTCGCTCAGTTGTGTCCAACTCTTTGTGACCCCATGAATCGCAGCACGCCAGGCCTCCCTGTCCATCAACAACTCCCAGAGTCCACCCAAACCCGTGTCCATCAAGTCGGTGATGCCATCCAACCATCTCATCCTCTGTCGTCCCCTTCTCCTCCTGCCCCCAATCCCTCCCAGCATCAGGGTCTTTTCCAATGAGTCAGCTCTTCACATGAGGTGGCCAAAGCATTGGAGTTTCAGCTTCAGCATCAGTCCTTCCAATGAACACCCAGGACTGATCTCCTTTAGAATGGACTGGTTGGATCTCCTTGCAGTCCAAGGGACTCTCAAGAGTCTTCTCCAACACCACAGTTCAAAAGCATCAATTCTTCGGCGCTCAGCTTTCTTCATAGTCCAGCTCTCAAATCCATACATGACCATTGGAAAAACCGTAGCCTTGATTAGATGGACCTTTGTTGGCAAAGTGATGTCTCTGCTTTTCCTATGCTGATTTTTAATATTTTAAATATCTGTATTTTCTCATTTGGCTGCAGTAGGTCTCAGCTGAGACACCAGGATCCTCACTGCGTCATGTAGATCTGTCTCTGTGGCCCTAGTTGTGGGCTTAGATGCTGCTGAGCAAGTGGGATCTCAGTGCCTGACCAGGGATGGAACCAGTGGCCCCTGCACTGCACGGCAGACTCTGAACCACCGGGTGAGGAGGGCAGCGCCCCGACCCCCCGGCCCGCCGCGCTGTGGCCGGGCCTCTGCGCTGGCCCCGTTCACTGCACTTCCGCAGTCAGCTTCCATCCTTGATTTTCCTGACTTTGGGCAAGGTCTTTGTTCAGAAGAATCCTCTCAGGGTCTTAACCTGAGCAGGCTAATTATAAATGACTACCGCCCATTCCCTGGCCAGTCCTCTGACCCCCAGCACTCTACACTGTCTTTTCCCCTGTGGTACCTAGCTTTAAAAAAAAAAAACCACCATCAAAATGAATTCCTTTCTCATAATTTCCTTTACTGCCTCCCCCCTCTTTGCTCGTCACATTCGCTGCTCTATCCTATATCCATCAATGCCCAGGAGAGGATTGTTGCGTGGAGGGTGCTTGGCGAATACTTGTTACAGGAAGGATGAGTCCCTGAGTGGGAAAGACAGAGCAATGCACCCGGACAGCACAGGTAGGAGGAACCGTGGGTCTATGTCCGTTTGCATGTTTACATAGATAAACATACGTGTATGAGTAGTGAAGGCATGCGTGTGTGTGACGTGAGTATGTGTGCACACACACACCCAACTCACAGAGGGTGGAAGTGTATCAGACAGCCTAAGCATTGAGTATTAATATCTGGGTTGAGGGATGTGGAGCAAATTTAAGTGTATTTTTGGTGAATGTCAGTTCGTATTGTCTAATTTATACAGTGGATAAAGAAACACTTTTAAAATCTGGAAAAAAATCCATAAAGTTTATAAAATGCAGGTTCTTTGTTTTTGCTGGGGTGTTCCCTCTGCCTTTGATTTTCACCAGGCAGGATGCTTGGTTGAAACTTCAAGTGCAGGCGGCTGTTGTGAGGCAGCTGAGCTTGGCTCCATGTGTCCACGATGGAGTCTGACAGGCTGGGTCTGCAGGCTAAGCAGACCCCCTGGTTCAGGGAAGTGCCAGTCCATGCTGCTCATTTAGGCAGCAACATTACTGAACTCAGCAGCCTCTTCCGATATGAAAACCCCTGTGATCACCAGACTAGTTCATTATTAGTTTGCTCCTAACTCCCTTTCAGCTGAAAATCCCACAGCTCAGCTCCCTGGAATTATACAGTCTAGTTTTGTTTTGTTCTTCTTTGTTTTCTGATCTAAAGAGCCAGACAAGTGCATTGTTGAAAATACAGAAATTGTATAAGAGTGGAAAAGAAACTGTCAATACAGTCAGCTGTAAACTTACCTCTCGTGGATGGCCATTTTCTCATTTTAGTGTTTTCTCTACTTAGATGCAGAACCCATGTTTGTTTCAAAAATCACAGCTATACCTTAAACAGTTAATTTTTTCACTGAAAATGACAATCTAAGAATTTCTGGATCATGAAAGAAACTTGAAACCTGCTTTTTGCTGGCTTCATTGTGTTCCAATATATTAATTTTCCATAAATTAATTACTGCTCCTCACCCAAACATTTGTTTCTAGAAAGCTTTTATTTTAATTGGAGGATAACTACTTTGCAATGTTGTGATGGTCACAACAATGTGAATCAACTCTAGTGTACACACACCCCTGCTGTTGAGCCTCCCTGCCCCTCACCCCCGGGTCGTCAGGGAGCACCCGGCCGAGCTCCCTGCTCCAGACAGCAGCTTCCGTCTGTTCTAGCCGTCTGTCCTACACATGGGAGGGCATATGGTTCAAGGCTACTCTCTCAGAGAGCTTGTTATTAATGATGTCGTGATGAGCATTCATGAATATTCGTCTTCAGGTGTGAATCCCGGAAGTGGGACCAGAGTCAAGAGTGTCTGTTGGTCACTTTCAAAAGTAGTTGAATACACCTGCACTTACTGTCTTTGCTATGCCAATTTGACTGTCTCCTGCTGTGAATAAATATAACTATCAAGCAAAATAAGACAGACCTTTGGAGAGATTGGTCGTGGCTCCCCGGCTTGGAGGTGCTAGGGTGGAGCTGAAGACGCCCGCGAGGTCTCTCACGGACTGTGCTCTCCTGCAGCCCTGGGGAGTCCCATGTCTGAAGGACTTCTGTCCAGGTAGAGAGCATTTGTGGGCAGTTCAGTTCAGTTCAGCCGCTCAGTCGTGTCCAACTCTTTGCAATCTCACGGACTGCAGCACACCAGGCCTCCCTGTCCATCACCAACTCCCGGAGTTCACCCAAACTCATGTCCATCAAGTCGGTGATGCCATCCAACCATCTCATCCTCTGTGGATTTGTGGGCAAGAGGCCCCCAAACCCTTCCTTCTTCTGAAAGGGACACATTTGGCCTTGGGCTAACACCCTCTATCAGTTCCCCTGGAAACCGGATAAGCATGGCCCACCAGCTGTGTTAGCAGGACGCGTGGGTCAGGGCAGACGGGAGCGCTGGCAGAGTACTGTTGGGCCTGGGAGAAGCCCCGGGTGAACGCGTTTGATGAGAAGCCCTGCCTTGGGCTCCCCAGTGAGTGAGGAAGACTATCATGGGCACGTCCCTTGCAGAAAACTTCTACTCCACCTGAAGAGCGATGCCTCGTGCGGCCCTCCCGGCTTGCTCTCTCTGCTGGCTTTGGTCAGTGTGGTCAGTGGGAATCTTACACATCTAACGATTTAACAATTCCAGACTGATGACCCCTGCTAGTTACAGCCTCAGAGTCATAAAGACCTAGATCCCAGATCTATGTTCCCTCCATCAACTCACTCAACTGCTCTTAATCCCTTGAAACCTGGTTTACTTATTTGTAAAACAGGGAGGCAGACATCCCCTCGAATCTGGCCCCAAGTCAAGATGTTTATAAACAGTAGTAGTGGGAACTGTGGCCATTTAATAAAAATGAACAGTAATGCTACCCGCTGTTTCGGTCAGGGCTGGCTCTGAGGACGTTGGACCCATGCAGTCACTCGGGGCCACGCTCAGAAGGGCTCTGCTCTGTTGAACGCCTGCTATGGCCACCCTGAAGTTCTCTGTGATTCTCGAGTGAGACCCACAACTTGGTTTTGTGCCAGACGCCACCAGTTGTGTAGCTGGTTCCGGTTACAGGATAAGATGTGCCTGATGATGTTAAACATGTGGGCTTCCCAGGCGGCTCAGTTGTAAAGAATCTGCTGCAATGCGGGAGGCCTGGGTTCCATCCCTGGGTTGGGAAGATCCCCTGGAGGAGGCATGGCAATCCACTTCAGCATTCTTCCTGCAGAATCCCATGGACAGAGGAGCCTGGTGGGCTACCGTCCGCGAGGTCACAAAGCGTCAGACACGACTGAGCGCCTAGGCCACACTCGCCCGGCTGGCAGGCACCATTTCAGCTGGCTCCGCAGACAGGACGCTTCACAGAAGACGGTGAGTGTCCAGGGCTCCTCAGGGCCCAGGGCAGCTGCTCTTCCCAACAGGGTCCTCTCCGCTTGTGGCTGGTGGAAGGGGGGATCCTCTCATGCAGAGCCTTTCCTGTGGGTGGGGGAGTTCACTAAGCGAATGATAAGCTCCCCAAGTCTGGGGCTCTGGAGACGCCATATGAATACACCCTGCACGCCCATGGACCAGCGAAGAACGGTCTCAGCTTCGTTCCTGCGAAGCTCTGAATGATGCACAGTATCACGGCTGCTCTGGTGCTCAGCTCTGCCTCTGATATTTCGTATCCTTGTGAACTTCTACGGGACACAGCGATCCGTGCGCGGAGCACTAATGGTGCGCATTTCTGTGGCACCGCCGCCCTGAACCCTATCTGGTGTCGTGACTGTTGTCAGGCTCTGGCTTACCGGGGAATCATTGCTCACTCAAGAGTGAGGAGAGTCTGCTCAGAAGAGTTTGGGTGTCATATGCTGAACTGGGCCGTTCTGGGCATTCCGTACGCCTGGCATGTTCTTCTGCCCTTCCTGGAAACTAGAACACCTGTTCCTAACCCTTTTGACCTCCAACTTCACTCGACCTAGTCTAAATTGTTCTTTGTTACTTCCTCGATTCAAGGCACTAGTCACGTCCTTGACCCTGCCCACTGGTTCCCAGACCCTTGCCGGGCACGGACCTCAGGGGCCTCAGTCACTGGTTCCCAGACCCTTGCCAGGCCCCGTGGCGGCCCTCGGGCGCCGGTTCCCGGACCCTCGCCGGGCCCCGTGACGGTCCTCGGGGGCCTCGGTCGCCGGTTCCCGGACCCTCGCCGGGCCCCGTGGCGGTCCTCGGGGGCCTCGGTCGCCGGTTCCCGGACCCTCGCCGGGCCCCGTGGCGGTCCTCGGGGGCCTCGGTCGCCGGTTCCCGGACCCTCGGCGGTCCTCGGGGGCCTCGGTCGCCGGTTCCCGGACCCTCGCCGGGCCCCGTGGCGGTCCTCGGGGGCCTCAGTCACCGGTTCCAGGACCCTTGCCAGGCCCCGTGACGGACCTCGGGGGCCTCGGTCACCTTCTTGGGCTCTCTGCCACCTGTTGGTCCTGTTAGAACTGAACCTTCATGAGGGCAGGGACTCGAGTCCTTTGCGTTCCCAGTAGCATCTGAGGAACAGTCAGCAAGCATTGCTAGAACTGCCTCTTGGGAGCAACCCGGCCACGCACATGCAAGTCTCAGGTCACCCGCGAGCTCTCAGGCCCCGAGGCTGCTCACGCAGATGTGCACAGACTGCAGGACAAACCTCCCCTCAGCGCCGTCCTGCCTCACACGACCTGGTCTCCAGCACAGCTCTGCCAAGGGGGGCCCAGGCACCGTTCAGACGTCTCTGCTGATGGTAAACTCACTACCTACTCGAATGTCTCCTTGAGGGAGCTTAGAGCACTGGAGGGTGGATGGATGGGGGGGAACTTCACTCTGAATAATTTCTGTGCTCTTGTTTTTATCTTGCTTTTGCTTTTGGCTGCACTGGGTCTTTGCTGCATGGACTCAGCAGTCGTGGTGTGCAGGCCTAGCTGTCCCAAGACCCGTGGGATCTCAGCTCCCTGACCGGGGATTGAACTCGCGTCCCCTGCCTTGGAAGCAGATTCTTAACCACTGGACACCAGGGACGGCCCTTCATTGGTTAGCTTTTATTGGGGGCCACTGTGTCCGGCCCTTTCCTCAGGAAACAACGGTGGACAAAATCAAGCCCCTGTTCTCTAAAGCTGATTCCAACGGAGAAGGCAGACGATATTCAAACAGCGGTCAACCCGTCTGGTAGGGTTATTGCCAGGCAAGAGGCACGGCAGGCAGACAGCATGTGGCGGGGGCAGGGAGGGAAGCCTGTTCTGAACAGACTGGGCAGGAAAGACCTTTCTGAGACCTGAATGAAGGGAAGGAGCCGTGAGCAGTGTTGAAGGGACAAGACTTCCAGGCAGAAGGAACAGCAAAGGTCTGAGCAGGAAGGCCAGGCTGGCTGTCGCTGGGAGGCGGCTGGGGGTCAGGGCCACAGGCCTTGAAGGCCCCCATGAGGGTGTGACTTTCCCTCAGGCTTGATGGGAGCCAGTGGAGGGCTTAAGAAGGGGATGAGATGGCCCTATCTTCAAAGGATCCCTGTTTGATGACGAGGAGCTCTTGGGAAGAAGGGAAGTGATGTGGGGTCTGAGGAGGGAACTCTGGTCTCCCAGGTGACGGTTGCTCGGATGTGTCTGGCTTCCGATCGGGCCAGCATCATCACCGCTGTTGCTCTCAGGTGGAAAGTTGTGTTTCCCCAAGGGGGAGTTGAGTGTCCCTGGTCTGTGTTATGACTCAGGATGAGTCTGGTGCTAAGTCTGGCACACAGGTTGTTTCCATGTACCTCTTTCCCTGGCCAGACTGTTTACTATACATGAATCTCTGTTCTTAACTCAAGAAGGCTAGGTGTTACATCTCTAAATTTCTTTTCACTTGATCTTAGCCAAAAGGCCGAGAAGTGATCTAAATTTCTTTTCAATTAAATTAAATTCCTCTTTGGCCCCCGTCCAGGTGGACTGATTGGCAAATCTGTCTCAGCTACTCTCCGGGTTCCTTCTTCACCTAGACTGTACAAAGGCCCTGGATTCTTTTGCTGAAGTACTGAGAAGTCTGGCTAGTTATCTCTAAAATACCCCCTGTTTCACCCAGCATTGTCCTCTGAGGTCCAGCAGTCGTACTGACTCCGTGCAGGACTGAGGGAGTAGAAACGTTTGGTTGGAAGTCCCTTTCTGAGATAGATCTTGTGGAGGCGGTACTCATCAAATAAGGGGCATAGTCTAAGTCAAAGGAGATAATTTCTAACTGTGGGGTTTTGTTCATTTTAATTAAATCAACACTCTGCTAGTGTCTGGAAAGAGAGCAGATAAATAAATATGGGGTGTTTCAATTGTGTGTTGTGTGGAATCTTGAATATTCCAGGCAGAAGCCTGGAGCAGCAGCATGTTGGAATTTTGACAATAACTAATCCTTATGGAGAACCAAGTTACTTAATGTACAAATGAGCGAATAAGATAAAAGTGGTTGTGGCAGTCTCCCACGACTTCTAGTTACCTTCATTGATCTTCACCTTCACTGAGAAATGTGCTCTAGAATTTAAGCTCCTTCATGCTAACACAGTGGTAGGGGTTGGCACGCCACCTGGACCCTGGGCTTGGGAGCTTTCTTAAGGGAGGGGATGAGCCAGAAGGCGCCTGGGTCCCTGATGCAGTGGGTTCCCATGTCAGCCGTGAGGCGCTCCCGTGCGGATCTGTCCCTGGAGAGAAGCGGTCAGCCTCTGTCTCGCTGCAGCCAGAGCTCTCTGCCCTTCGTCTGGCGCTCGCCTGAGCTCCTCCACAGCCCCTCCTTTAGCCCCATCTTTGCATGTTGCATGAGTCCCTGCTCTTTGAGTTTGGAGCGTTCAGCCTGGTGGGGAAGGAAAGATTTGAAACAGTTATTTCACTGAGAATGTATCACAGGTGAGCCTGACCAAGGATGCAAGAAGTGATGTCGAAAGGAGGATGGAACGATGGATAGATGTCCTATTGCAGGGATCGGGAGCCTGTTGTCTCCTTACACAAATAAAGTTTTATTGGCACACCACTATGTCTGTCTGTTTCCACATCAAGGATGCTTTTGTGCTGTAACAGCAGAGCTGAGCAGCTGTGGCAGACCGCATGGCTCAGAGCGGCATCTTGCTTTCACGCCCTTTAGAGAAACGGATGTACCCGTCTGATCTACGGGCAGCGGAGACGGAGCATGGGCGGGGCTGGGCAGGGAGAGCCTTTCGGAGTGAGGACCAGGGCTTCTTACAGCAAACCGAGGCAACGCATCCGAATCTCACAGACGGTCAGAGAAATAACAGAAATAAAGTGGATCGGATGTCTGTGCATTACCTGGACAAGACCCCAGAGAAATATGCCTTCTCCTTTGTGTTTGGAATATTGGGCTACTGCTCATTTTTCCTACTTTTAATGGAGACGTGGATATAAAAATATTTCTCAACTATAAGAAAAGCCCAGAACAAGCATAATGATAAGTGGCAACTGAAATTCAGACCTGGTTTTAATGGTACGACAGTGTGGTACCGTGAGGGAAAACAGAAACATGCCCATTTCATGCTTATAGTGCCTAGCAGATAGTGTTTCTTTTTTTTGTAAGAAATTCTAGACATTCAAATTTTTATGTGGAATCTCCCAATGTTGAAACAATGGCTGTTGTTTTTTTTTCCTGTGTGAATGTTAAAACTCAGCTACCTCCAGGCTGGGTTGTCCTGTGACTTCCAGTTGGAGACCGTGGCATAGATATTTAAGAGGTTCAGAGGCGCAGACCTCAGACGAGAGGTTCTAACAGCCCAGGAGCATTGAGCAGATTCTTGTATCAGGTTGTGTATTTTGTGGCACAAAGGTGTTTGCATCGGGAGGCTGGAGGAGGCGGTGGAAATTCAAGGCAGCTGGAGAAGCCTCTGTGGACCCTCGGAGAAGACGGGTAACGCGATGTGCTGGGCAGCTTGTTGCTCAGTCGTCTCTGGCTCTTTGTGACCCCATGGACTGCAGCCCACCAGGCTCCTCTGTCCATGGGATTCTCCAGACAAGGATACTGGAGTGGGTGGCCATGCCCTCCTCCAGGGGGTGACAGGTGAAGCACTAAATAAAGGATACATTCAGAGTATCTAGTAGCAAGAAGAGACAGAAGACCTGGAAAACCACAGTCCGGGAAGATGAGCGCTACAGAACAGAGAAGGATTTGTAAGAGATTTGATTTCCTGGGAACAAACTGTATACGCGGGACTTTACAAGGCCAGCAAGTAATTTAAAATCTGTGCTCCTTCTATTATCCACAGCTCCTCCTCTCTGCCAGCCGCTGACCTCTGCGCTCTGGTTTGATTTGAATTTTATCTCCGAGTTGGTTCGGAAATTGCCGGTGGCGACTTGGAGATCTGCCACCAGGTGGCGACATTCTCATTTGGAAAAAAATGGAAAGTCCAGCCAAGGAAGGAGCCACTTTCTGTTGAATGATGTCTGCCGGATTCTCTGATCACTGCCTGAGCCCGGGTTTATAGCTAATAAAGTAGAAACAGCTTACACAGTTTTCCTGTTTTATTTATCTTATGGCAGTCTCCATAGACCCCGCCACGCCAAGCCCATCATATTTATTTCTGCAGCGACTGCTATGCAGACTGTATGCAGGGGAAACGTCTGATTGATTCCCAGCATCTTCTCAGCAAGCGCAGCCACAAGAGAGAGCAGAGAGCAGAAACCTGCATGCAGAGGCCCGGAGGACTTCCTGGAGGGCGAGGCGAGAAAGTGAGGTGCGTCTCCCAGCCCTGCTCTCCAAGGCGCACGGGTTTAGACAGAAGACCTGCTGCTCAAAGGCTTGTTTTAAGAAACAGAGTATGCAATACCAAATGGTCTTTTTTTCAGCCCGTGTCTCTGGAGAAGCTCAGGCCAGAGCACCCCGCCGAGGTGAAGCGCTGCTTCTGCTCAGCCAGGGGCGGAAGGCCAGGGCTGGGAAGGACGGACCGGAGGAGCTGGGAGGGGCGGAGGGGAACCCGGCCGGACGGACCGGAGGAGCTGGGAGGGGCGGAGGGGAACCCGGCCGTGGCGTGTGTTCTGTCTCTCTTTGACCCATGGGAGGTGCCCCATGTGGATTTCCTCTGCCCTGCCCCGCCTCCCACGATGGTGTTGAATCAGGACAGCTCCCTGGGAGGAAAGCGCGCTGGACCTTCCCTGCAGGAGGGGAGCCGGCCTCCAGGAGCCGGTTCACCAGCCGATGAAGCAGGAAGTGCCTGGAAGTGCTTGTCTGGGGCCAGAACCCACGAGGTGCCGGGCAAGCATCACCATTCCTCCCCGGCGGTCTGGACGGTGTGTGAATTAGCTCCCTGTGTTCGCGCTCCCGGGGGTCACACGGCTCCTCCTCTGCGCCGGGCCCTGGGGTTGCTGAGACCTCAGCCTCCCCCAGTTCACGTTCCTCCCCCTTTCCCAGCCCTGCTCCCTGGCTGGGGTCTTCAGCAGCCTCTGCTCTCTGAGGGGAGGGACCCTCCTTCCTGGGCTGCTGGTCTCTCCCCTTCGGCCCCTCCTGGCTTCCGCCGCCTCTTCTCCTCGAGTTTGTGAAGAGGCGATGCTGTGCGCTTGTTGTCGGCAAACCTGCTGGATCGCCCCCGTGAGAAGTGGGGCGGAGCCCGCTCCTTCGCTGCATAGAACCGCCTCTTTGAGGTGAACTAGACCCTGGCTGCGGTGGGGTAGGGTAGAAAGGTGGGCGAGGAGCACGAGATCAGACCAGGAGGCTGCTCCTGGCCTCAGGCCCGACTGAAGCAGCGTGTGGCCTGCCGCTCTTTCTGAGACGGGGCGGTTCTGTCGGGGCCCCGGGGGCTGAGACGTCCCCCTCCTGGCCGCGTTCTGCCCCGGGAGCGTCAGCCGTGCCCACCGGCTGCGTCCCTCTGCGATAGACTCGGTCCGGAGGCCTCATCTGGTCTGCAGGCGGTTTTTCACCAGGGGTCTAGCTTCCAGGTGGCACTAGTGGTAAAGAGCCCGCCTGCCGGGGCTGGAGATGTAGGAGACACGGGTTTAGCCCCCGGGTCAGGAAGCCCCCCTGGAGGAGGCCTTGGCAACCCGCTCCAGCGTCCTTCCTGGAGAATCCCATGGACAGAGGAGCCTGGTGGGCTACAGTCCCTGGAGTCACAAAGATTCAGACACGACTGAGGTGACTTACCACCATGCCACTAGCTTCTGAAGGTTCAGCCGCTGTGCCCGTAGAGACCCCAGATGCAAAATCAGAGGCGACTTCCCCACGACGAAGAGCGTGCGGCCACCCAGCCCCGTGCTTCCTCACGGGCCTGCTGTCTGCGCTGTGGCTCTGAGGCCCGCCCGCCCGCTGAGGGTCTGGCACCTAGAACCTCCCCCGCGCGCTGACAGGGCCCTCTGCCAGCGGCTGGCTCTCTTCTGAGCCGCCTGCTCCTGACCCGGCGTTTCCCAGGCAGGGGTTTGCCGATGCGGTGTGCTGGACGTGGTCCTGCCCTCTCGGCAGGGGAGCTGGGTGAGTTGCCGCCTCCCCGTGTCTTCCGGCTCAGAGCCTTGTGGGCCCGGAGGCCCTGAGATGAATACAACAAGCTCCCGGTCACAGAGGATTCATGAGAATGGGGTGGGCTTGGTCAATAAGTGCTATGTGAACAGTGTGTTAGGTGAGGAAGCTGCTGGAAGGGAAACCAAAGGAGTGAGAGAGGTGGTCCGGGAAACCTGTGTGTTGGAAATGACGTGGGCGGAGAGCTGAGGGACTGAGTCGTGCAGTGATCCGGGAGAGAACCTGCCACTGGCAGCGGGGACGGCAGGTGCAAAGGCCCTGAGGTGGGGTGGGAGGCGGGTGTTGGAGGAACGGCACAGAAGATGAGTGGCTCTGCTGACGTAAAGAGAAAATGGGAGAAAAGAAGGCAGGTGAGATTTGGGGGCTGCGGCTGAAATCACACAGATTATGTGGAGCTTTGCAGGTCCTAGCTTTTGAACTTCATCTTGGGTGAAATGTGAGGTTTTGGAGGGTTTTCAGCGAGGCATTATCTATTGGGCCGGCCAAAAAGTTCATTTGGTTAGTGAATACATTGTTTAATAAAGTTCTTGCTGAATATGAAAAACAGGTCTTTTATTTTTACTGAAAACTGAACAGACTTTTTGGCCAACCCAATACTGTGACCTCCCCATTTTAAAAGGCTGGTTCATTTTCCTAAAGGGAAACATGGCATGTGTGCGCGTGTGTGTGAATATATGCCTGAGTGTAGTCACATGTATATACACGTATGCATGCATTAAGTTAGATGCATACGCTATACACACAGTTTGAAAATAGTTAGAGTCCATGTCCGTGAACCCTATCTGCTGCACTCAGGTCCCTGTTTCTCGACTCGCCTTATCAGCAAGAGCAGGAAGCTCAGGTGGGAGCCGAGCCCGAGCCCCTCTGGGGCCGTGACACAGTCCCTGCCCGCTGGGCCGTCTCAGCCGTGCGTGGAGACCTGAGCCCTCCCCTTTCTCAAGTAGCAGCTGGAAGCTGGGGTGTGTGAGGTGGTGGGCGGAGGGTGGCTAGCACAGAGCGCCAGCCAGGGGGCTGGGTTGTGAGACGCCCGTGATGCATGCCCGGCTCTGGAGAGACGCGCTGGCAGAGCAGGGCGTCATCGTCACACGGAACCCGGCTTCCCCGCGGACGTGGCCTGACTCGAGACCTTCTGCTGATAGTGAAGTCCTGTGTGCATTTTTGGAAGAATGCAGGGGAATAAAAGAAGCATTTTACAATGAGAACGCAGGCCTTTTCAGATAGAAGGTGTGTGTGCATGGGTGGGTAACGTTTTTAAAATGGAGATTTCTTTAAAAAAACCTCTCCTTGAAAACAGATGCCCAGCTTCTCCCGCGCGCTGAGGTGGCCTGGCTCTGCCTCACGGGTGAGTGTCCTCGGAGCATGTTTCGTCTAAACCAAGAACCTGCCGGGCCTCTCTGGCTGGAAGTTCTAAGGCTTGTCTGCAAACCCAGGCATGCTCCCAACACTAGCCTCTTAATGCACATTTACTAAGAATGGACCGTGACTTCCTGGTGATGTTGACCTGACTCGTCTGAAAGCTTTTCAGGTGTGTGTAGGGGAGATTCTTAGGAACCGTTCTTTGAAATCTCTTAGGGGATGAACCCAAGGGTTCTCCGATCGCTTTCACCTCGATTCAGATGTTTCATAAACCAGACTCGCCCTGCAGGAGTTTTCTCCCTGGTGCAGTCTGAACTAGCCCTGCGCAGGACATGGGTCCTGTGGACTCTGTGGAGGCTCTTACATGAAGCCATGGTGTTGGCTCACCAGGGGGCGAGCCCAAGGCCGTCTGGAAGCCGGCTTTGCAGACAACCGCTCTGTTAGTTTTGCGGCGCCCTTGCCCAGCCGTGGGTTCTGGTGCCGTCGCCCCGCTGCCCTCCCTGGGGCCCAGGACGGAGTTCTGAGAAGGCCCCATGTGCGCATCCCTGCCCGTGAGCCCCTCCACTCCGCGGGTCAGGGATCCAGCCACACAGACGCCACCCCTCTCTGGTCTGCCATGTACCCACACGGTTGCGGTCTTGCGCATCCCTGAGCCCCTCACAGGCTGAATTCTACCTTCCATAGCCCCCAGACCCCACCTCATCGGGACCCATCCTCTAAGACCTTTCTGGGACCCCCACCACCCAGACTGCAGGCTGGGGTAGCGAATCAGAAACCTTGCCTTTCCCTCATTAGAACTTACCGAAGCCAGACCCAAATGACTAACTGAGGAACCAGTTGTTGAAGGCCTGTCCCGCCACTGGAATATTGGCTTTAAAATAGCTTTGTGGAGGTACAGTTTTCATATTATAAATCCACTCATTTTAGTACATTTGTAGAATTGTGCAGCTATCACCCTAGTTCATTTTTAGAACATTTCTTTCATGCCCCCCAAGTCCCTTGGGCCATCTTTAGTTCAACCTAATTCCCACCTCTAAGCCCAGGAGCCCCCAAGCAACTGCTGATGTGGTTTCTGTCTCTCTGGGTTTGCCTGTTCTGGGCACTAAGACAATTGTATTACAATACAGTACAGTAAGGTGCTGAAGTCCATGGGGTCGCGGGACACGGGGTCACAAAGAGTCAGACACAGCTGAGCGACTGAACTGAGCTGAACAATAAGGTGCAATGCAATACAGTACAATGCATACAATGGGCTTCTCAGGAGAGCGAGTGCGAAAAATCTGCCTGCCGCTGCAGAGATGTGGGTTCAGTCCCTGCGTCAGGAAGAATCCCTGGAGAAGGAAATGGCAGCCCACTCCAGTATTCTTGCCTGGGAAATCCCATGGATGGAGGAGCCTGACAGTGGAAAGAATCAGACATGGCCGAGCTGCTGAGCAGGCACGCATGGTGGCACCTGGTCCCGTCACCTGGCAGACTGCTTTGGAGCCGCTTCCGTATCGTGACCTGTGGTAGTAGCTTGTCCTCCACTAGAATTTCATCTCACTGGGGACTGGAGCCTGACATGTGTGTCCAGTTCATGAATATTTATAGTGTGGGACACCTGCTACATGCCACGTTCTGAGGATGGGCCTCCTGGGAGGGGGATGAGCCTGTCAGGGCCTTGCCAAATATTTATTTGGATGAATCCAATGTTGGATAAATGAATAATGATATAAGGTCCCTACAGATACTGGATGTCTAACCTCATGATGCTGAGGTTCTGGTGAGATCCCACGTGGGGCCCAGCAGGAAGGATCTGAGTCAGACAGAATGGATAGTTCAAGGCTGAACCGGGGAGACAGACACAAAATCATCTAATTGCATTACAGCCTGGTAGGTGTGCAAAATGGCTTATCCATGTTGCGGAAATTCTCAGTTCAGCTTTGCCCATAACTTACTCTGTGCCTTTGGCAAAACCACTTAACCTAGCAATCATTGCAATAGAAGAAATGTACTGAACGATTTCTAGATGTTTTTACATAAATTTTACATAAATTAGCCATTTGATCGTCACACTAACCCCATGTGGTGGTTCTGTAAATTATTATTAAATAATCGCCATAACAATAGCAACACTGAGCATTGCTGCAGCATTCTAACTGTTATTATAGCAATTGTGTGACTGTAATCATTATGTGATATTAATTATTACATGCCTTGAGCTGCTCTGCGCACTCTATGATTAGTCCTCATTTAATCTCCACAGTAACGCGAGGAGGTGAGCACTACTACATTCGCCGGATTGTAAGCCCCACGAAGCTTCACAAACATGGGCTCATTTGCTTATTCTTCGCTGTGCCTCCTACACTGGCAGGGTATTTAAGAATACCTGATTTTTTAAAAATTACTTTAAATGGAGGATAATTAGTTTGCAATACTGTGATGGCCTCTGCCATACATCAGCGTGAATCCGCCAGAGGCAGACCCATGGCCCTTCCCTCCCGAGGCCCATCCCCGCTCCCTCCCCTCCCCCCTCCCTCCCCACCCCACCCCTCCCCCGCAGTAAGAGCACCGCTCTGGCTTCCCATCACCAGACGTCACACTCCCTCTGGCTGTCTATTCCACACATGACAATGCGTATGTTTCAATGCCATTCTCTCAAACCATCCCACCCTCTCCTTCTCCCACTGTGTCCAGAAGCCTGTTCTTTATGTTTCTGTCTCTTTTCCTGCCCTTCACATAGATTCTAACTGAATCAATGACTCTCCTCTATATATGTGGAAGCTAAAGCCCAGACTGTACCTGATAGAGTCCTCCCTCCATCACCCACAGATTCTGCATTTGTGGATCAGCCAAACCAGAACCAGACCCCAGTTGGTGGAATCCATGGATATGGAGCACACAGGTGTGGCAGGGAGGGGGAATCCACACAGCGTTTATACATGAAGGACCGGAGCATCTGCAGATCTCGGTACCCATGAGCCTTCCTGAACCAGTTCTTCTGCACACACCCAGGGAGGACTGTATTTCTCCCATGTCATGAAGGCTGTAGATGATCACCTTGGATGTGAACCTGGGGACCTGAATCCAAAGGCCACACACTTAAATTGGTCTCTCCCTGGCTTGTCCCTGAAAGGCAGGGCTATAATTCAAATACAGGGCTGTGATGCGGCTCCATATAGAAATCTAGAACCAGAATGGACCTCGGAGACCATCACAGACAATGGTAGCATTCTCCAGAAGAGGAAGCCAAACGTCACCAGTTTCAGGATGAAGGGCTGTGCCCCACAGCAGGAGAAGCCCCATGATGAGAAGTCCGAGCTCCAGAACTAGAGGAAGCCTGCACAGCCCGAAAGAAACGAATAAATAAAAATTTAAAAAGGAACGGGACGACTGTGACAGTCCTGCAAAGCTTTGCGGGGAAGGAAGAGGTCTTGTTAAAAGCTCCCAAAGTTGGCGTTTCTTGTGATTCATGTTCTTTTGTTTTTAACTTAAAAATACTACTTGTAAAAATTATACAAATAAAACAGGTTTATCACAAATAGTGGCATAAAACTAGTAACTTCAGATGAGTGCCACTCAGAATCAAGGAATTCCATGTCTGCCACAAAATGCAACATTTGACTAGAAGGGGGTTCTGTCTTCAGGTCTAGGCTGTATGTTTATAACTGGCAGCTAGACTGTGTGCTCATGGTTGACAATAAACCAACTCAAAAACACAACTGAGTGGCAGCCCTCTTGGAAGCTGAGCATCAGAAGATGCCATGCAAGCATCCTGGGGTGGAATGATGAGAGAATTCGGTGAAAAGGTGGGTGAGCCCACCCAGTCTGGACTTCCCAGAGCCCACCTGCCACTACAGAAGATGTGAGAGACGAGGGTTCAGTCCCCTGGTCGGGAAGACCCCCTGGAAGAGGACTTGGCAAGCCACGGCAGTGTTCTCGCCTGGAGAATCCCATGGACAGAGGAGCCTGGCGGGCTGCAGTCCACGGGGCCGCAGAGAGCCGGACACGACTGAGTGACGGAGCATGCACGCGAACACACACATGGAGAATCCGCATGGACAGAGGAGCCTGGCGGGCTGCAGTCCACGGGGCCGCACAGAGCCGGACACAGACTGAGTGACGGAGCATGCACGCGAACACACACATGGAGAATCCGCATGGACAGAGGAGCCTGGCGGGCTGCAGTCCACGGGGCCGCAGAGAGCCGGACAGAGACTGAGTGCCGGAGCATGCACGCGAACACTCACATGGAGAATCCGCGTGGACAGAGGAGCCTGGCGGGCTGCAGTCCACGGGGCCGCAGAGAGCCGGACACGACTGAGCGACGGAGCATGCACGCGAACACTCACATGGAGAATCCGCGTGGACAGAGGAGCCTGGCGGGCTGCAGTCCACGGGGCCGCACAGAGCCGGACACGACTGAGTGACGGAGCATGCACGCGAACACACACATGGAGATCCGCATGGACAGAGGAGCCTGGCGGGCTGCAGTCCACGGGGCCGCACAGAGCCGGACACGACTGAGTGACGGAGCATGCACGCGAACACACACATGGAGAATCCGCATGGACAGAGGAGCCTGGCGGGCTGCAGTCCACGGGGCCGCACAGAGCCGGACACGACTGAGTGACGGAGCATGCACGCGAACACACACATGGAGAATCCGCATGGACAGAGGAGCCTGGCGGGCTGCAGTCCACGGGGCCGCAGAGAGCCGGACACGACTGAGTGACGGAGCATGCACGCGAACACACACATGGAGAATCCGCATGGACAGAGGAGCCTGGCGGGCTGCAGTCCACGGGGCCGCACAGAGCCGGACACGACTGAGTGACGGAGCATGCACGCGAACACACACATGGAGAATCCGCATGGACAGAGGAGCCTGGCGGGCTGCAGTCCACGGGGCCGCACAGAGCCGGACACGACTGAGTGACGGAGCATGCACGCGAACACACACATGGAGAATCCGCATGGACAGAGGAGCCTGGCGGGCTGCAGTCCACGGGGCCGCAGAGAGCCGGACAGAGACTGAGTGACGGAGCATGCACGCGAACACACACATGGAGAATCCGCATGGACAGAGGAGCCTGGCGGGCTGCAGTCCACGGGGCCGCAGAGAGCCGGACACGACTGAGTGACGGAGCATGCACGCGAACACACACATGGAGAATCCGCATGGACAGAGGAGCCTGGCGGGCTGCAGTCCACGGGGCCGCAGAGAGCCGGACACGAGTGAGTGACGGAGCATGCACGCGAACACACACATGGAGAATCCGCATGGACAGAGGAGCCTGGCGGGCTGCAGTCCACGGGGCCGCAGAGAGCCGGACACGACTGAGTGACGGAGCATGCACGCGAACACACACATGGAGAATCCGCATGGACAGAGGAGCCTGGCGGGCTGCAGTCCACGGGGCCGCAGAGAGCCGGACACGACTGAGTGACGGAGCATGCACGCGAACACACACATGGAGAATCCGCATGGACAGAGGAGCCTGGCGGGCTGCAGTCCACGGGGCCGCAGAGAGCCGGACACGACTGAGTGACGGAGCATGCACGCGAACACACACATGGAGAATCCGCATGGACAGAGGAGCCTGGCGGGCTGCAGTCCACGGGGCCGCACAGAGCCGGACACGACTGAGTGACGGAGCATGCACGCGAACACACACATGGAGAATCCACATGGACAGAGGACTGGTGCAGTCCACGGCCGCAAGAGCCGAACGACACTGAGTGCACGCACGCATGCACGCAAACACACACATGGAGATCCGCATGACAGAGGAGCTGGAGGGCTGCAGTCCACGGGGCTGCAGAGAGTGGACAAGATCTGAGTGACGGGAGCATGCACGCGAACACACACATGGAGAATCCCATGGACAGAGGAGCCTGGCGGGCTGCAGTCCACGGGCCCAAGAGAGCCGGAACGACCTGGCTGACGGAGCATGCACTTGGAACACACCACAATATGAATCCCATGGACAGAAGCAAGCACATGCAGTCACGGGGACCATGAACCGCACTTCTGAGGACACATCACTAACATCACTATTGGAGATCAATGGGACAGGAGGTAAGCATGGCAGAGAGATAGCAGTCCTTTCTCGGGCTCTCTAAGAGCGGGACACGACTATGTGACGGAGATGCAACGCGAAATCACAATGAAATCCAATGACAAGGATCCTGGTGGGCTTGCATAATCATTGGTGCCCTAGATGATTTCGGAACGTATGAGTGAGGAGCACGCACGCTAACACAGGGAATGGAGAATCGCAGGACAGAACCTGCGTGTGTGCACCAGGGGCCGCAGAGAGCCGGACCTGACTGGTGACTGTGATCACTGAAACACACACAGGGATTCGGCATTGGAGAAGGCAGCCTGTGAGGTGAGTCACGATGAACTCAGACTTGGACCCTTGGCCGCTCTGAGTTCTGCCGTCCATGTCACCATAAACTTTGGAATGTCGCCACAAGCTCTGCCCTTTGTATCATGCAGCACGGAGCCACAGGATGATAACCTGTTAGAGGCGTTGACAAGCGCTCGGGGAATGACACACGCCCGTGACTTCAAGAGACTCAGGCGTCACTGGCCGAGCAGAAAACGGCACCGCCTCCTGTAACAGCGCCAGTGAGCGCTCAGGGCTGAGGGCGACGGGGGCCTTCGCAGAGGACGGTCCGAGGAGGCCCCTTGGAAGAGGCGGAAAGTAAAGGCAGAGCCTGCCGGGCAAAGTTGTTAGGGCGTTCATCGAGCACACAGAATCTTAAGAGTGGAGTCTGACGCGTGTGCTTGGAATGACGTCTCCTATGTTTTTGCCCCCTTTTGTAATTATGACCCAAATCCTTTCACATAGCCCTTCAACTCCACAGCAAAGGAATTCTCTCAAGTCCAAAACCCTATCTGCCCCCTCCTAAGTCTCCACTTTTAAAATACTCTTTCCTTTACCATCAGCGTGTTCCTTGAGAGACTGAGGTCCTGTTCTCGGAGCCAACCACCTCAGGCCTTCCTTGGCTGGCGGCAGTTTCCTCTGCTGTGTTCTATCCTTTATTTTCAGAAGTGATCTTGCACGGCCATGTGCAATGCAAATTTCATTTAGACCAGGTTTGGGGCGGAGCAAGCCTATAACTCCTGCCATTTGCTTTGAAAATGGATTATTTCATTTGCTTGTTTACACAGTGAAGGAAAATCAATCTGAAGTTGTTTTCTCCTCAGGACACGTGACTGTCCAATCCCAGTGGAAAAGTGCTTAAGCTGTGTGATCCATTGCTTAAAGTGGGACGGAGCATTTAATTATGGCTTAATTATCTTTGCAGACGTGGAGTTCGGGGGGGATTCAGTGGGTTGGTGGGCAGCCGCAGCATCTGAGTTTCCTGCTGCCTTTTTTTTTGAGAGCAAACTTCTCTGTAACACAGTCAGCTTTGCTGGTTATAGCTTTCCAAGCCCTATCAACTGAGAATTTCATTGCTTTTAAATTGCAAGGCTTTTGTTATCACTACAACTATGAACCAGACAGCCAAAACCAAAGCGAAATTCAGGAACACCAGCAGAGGAGGAGGACCGAGTCGTAGTTTTGGTCTGGCCCGAGTTAGAGAGAATGCAGCTTTCTGAAGATTATTTGCAACCTCTTTCTTTATCCATGATGTCATATGTTCATTTTTATTTACAACTTTCAGGTAACCATCTTTGATTAAAGTTTAAATGTGACTTCTGCATTTTTGTTGCTGAGGTGTCTGAAATCATTCATATGTATCTTCCTCACACAAAGAAAGTAAAGACTATTTTCATAAAAGAAGAGGCAAGACTATAAGTGTTGTGTAGATGACTTCAAAATCTGTTTGCATCTGGCTAATAGGATAACAAAAACAGTTATCAGAGAGAAGAGGCAAAGAATACAACGTCATGTTGCAGAACCTGGGCTACATTTCTATTCGTAATTTCAGCCTGGTGTGCATTAAGGCACAACTGCGCCATCAGGAGAGAATAAACTTTGTGGTAAGAAAGCTTTGGCTGGTGTCGCCTGATGGCAAGCTGCAGGAACTGAAGCTGAGCTTGTCACTTAAACTTCAGCTATGAGGGGATCATAAATTGAAGGCAGGGACAAAAAGCAATGAAATCTAAACGAATCCTCAAGATTCAGGAAAGACTTTTTTGGACTAGAGGCTCTGGGGAGACGTTTCAGCCAGCTACAACAGGAGAACTGCTGGCAAAATGGTCTCTTTTTCTAGCCTCAGCTTCTGAACTTGGCAGTTGTGTTTCCAAGGAAGCTTCCTTGGTAGCCATCTGCTAAGGTACGTGGTGTGATTTGCCCAGAAAGTTAATTCTCAGGTGGCCGTCTTTATGTGCAGCTAGGTTGCCTTTATGTGTAATAACATTGGCAACAACCTGCCTCCAACTTATTCGTAGTGATACCCTGGGAAGGATTCAAGGCGAAAGAAGAGGGCAGCAGAAGATGAGATGGTTGGATGGCATCACCGACTCAGTGGACCTGAATCTGGGCTAACTCCAGGAGACAGTGAAGGACAAGGAAGCCTGGGGTGCTGCAGTCCATGGGGTTGCAACGAGTCGGACATGAAGTGACTGAACAACAGCAAGGAATCCATCAAAGAAGCTCCGGTACATAAGACAAAATTCAGGCGTCTGCCCCCCTCTCACCCCTTGGACTTGCATTAGAAACCCAGTTATAGAGAAGAAAGAAGTGTTGCCTAGAGAGGCAGGAGTCTTTTTTTTTTTCTGAGTGCTGACTCTGCCAGCCAGGTAAGGGAGTTAACTTTCATCTCAGGCCTACCTTGTAATATTTCATCTTCACGATTTCCTGTGCGAGAAGAATGACTCCCCATGTTAACGGAGGGGAAAAAGAAGATTGAGGATCGGAGAGGCTCAGCACAGCTAAACCGCATGACCAGATATATTAGTTTCCTGCAGCTGTGAAAACAAATGCCCACAAATTTAGTGATTTAAAACACGGCAGATTTATCACCTTCAGTTTTGGAAATGAGATGTCCTAAAATCAATGTATGAGCAGGACCATGTTTTCTGGAGGCTCTGGAGAATTGGTGGTTGCTTTTTCTAGAGGGCAGAGCCCACCCACCGCCCTCCTTGCCTCACATGAACCCCCTTCTTCCACCTTTAAGGGCGTCTCTGGGAGCTCAGATGGTAAAGAATCTGCTGCTATGCAGGAGACCCGGGGTTACTCCCTGGGTCAGGAAGTGAAGCCAGCAAGCATGGTCTTCACACCTTTCTATCTCTAACCCGGGCTCTGCGGCACATCTGAGTCTCTGTTGGACCTACCTGGATGATCCAGTGTCTCAAGATCATTCCATCTCAGGATTCTCAGCCACAGGGAGTCACTTTTGCCGCATAAGTTAACAGATTCGTAGGTTCTGGGAATTGGGGTGTGAGCAGTTAGGGGCCATAATTCAGCCTGTCACACCAGGGATACAGCGATTAGAGTCAGGAGAGACGAACAACCCTATTTCTGTGCGTATCTCTGGAAATCTCTGGACATAAGAGTCGGTGGCCCAAAATTTTGTGAACATTTCTAGGACTTGTGCAGGATGATTCTAAAATGAATCGGTCTCAGCCGTATTGCCTAAATCTGCAAATTTTGGTTTCCAGTTCAAAACTTTTCAACTAAACTTACTTTTTAATTTTTTTAAAAAAGCTTTATTTATTTTTTGGCTGCACCTCGTGGCATGCAAACTTTTCCAGAGCAGGGATAGAGCCTGCGCCCCTGCAGAGGAGAGCAGAGTCCTAACCCCTGGGCCGCCTGTGCGTGCACGCTCAGTCGCCCAGTCGTGTCTGGCTGCTTTGCACCCCCATGCACTGGAGCCCCCCACGCTCCTCTGTCCACGGGATGCTCCCAGCAAGAACACTGGGAGCGGGTGCCATGTCCTCCTCTAGGGGATCTTCCTAACCAGGGATTGAACCTGCATCTCCTGCATTGGCAGGCAGCTTCTTCACCACTGAGCCACCTGGAAGCCCCAAAATTTACTTTTTAAAAGTTGATTTGAATTAGTAACGTATCTGAGGACATTAACTGCAGCTGCCTGGGATCATTGGAACCTTCGATGTGGGTAGATGCAGACTGCCTGAGGCACAATCGCCGGCCCACTTTTCGCATGTCTTAAAATGCAGAAGTAACCCCACCGCCCTTTCTGCAGTCTTCGCTCCCATCTTCTGCTGCTGCAGGCTCAAGAGGCCATGACTGACCTCGTTGCTTCGGCAGCCTCTTGTTACTACAACGTTTACGTCTTCCAGATGCCTCATGCTGAATCTGGAGAATGTTTTCCTGGAAAGAACAGAGACCCTGAAGAGCCCAGTCCTGGAATCAGACGGCTGGGGCTGTCGTCCGGCTTCAGGCTCCATCAGCGTGCGCTCTGGGCAAGCATCCTAACTGCGCCTACGCTTCCTTTTCTTACCTCTGAAGAGCGCTGACTGTGATCCCCGCACAGCATTCATGCTGTAAGGCTGCCGCCTGAATGAGACGCTTCAGCCGTGCCCAGGACCCTCGGAAAATGCTGACTCTTACCAGCGTCATAGACAAGGCAAGGCCGCGTTTAGCAGAGATGCCAGCTGGGGCAGAAATCAGTTTGCAGTGAACACTGCCTTCTCCTTTTCTTTTCAAACCCAGTGTAAAGTGTAAAATGTAGGAAGTTCCCTGGTGGTCCAGTGGTTAGGACTTGGTACTTTCAGCTGTCAAGAGCCGAATTCAATCCCTGGTTGAGAAACTAAGATCCTGTAAGCTGCATGGTACCCAAAACAAAATATTAATAAAATAAAATGTAAAATATGTAGTGTTCAATATATGTGTGGGAGGGATTGGGGGCAGGAGGAGAAGGGGACGACAGAGGATGAGATGGCTGGATGGCATCACTGACTCGATGAACATGAGTTTGAGTAAACTCCGGGAGTTGGTGATGGACAGGGAGGCCTGGCGTGCTGCGATTCATGGGGTCACAGAGAGTCGGACACGACTGAGTGACTGAACTGAACTGAACTGATATGTGTGTCTATATGTGTCTATATGTGTATATACATCTATATCCTTCTTCTGGTTTCTTTAAACCTACCTGTTATGGTCACTACCTTACATAAAATCAGTTTTACCTCATTATGTTCTCTGAACCTTTTCCCTTAGTTCAGATACATGGCTTTAGTCTCTGTAGCCCCACCTGCCTTCCTCATGGGGTGAGGATCACTGCTCACACGTCCCGGTAGGCTTGCTCAGCCTAGAACAATCTCCTGGTGTTTCTTTCCTGCCAGGAATCAGATCCCGTATGTGTAGAAAATAATAATTCTAAAGGTGAAGTAGAAGTGATGCATTTCCCTCCAGTTTTACGTGCCTTTCAAAGTTTATCGTCAACTCCACGAGCTGGGAATGAGCAGGACTCATGATGATCTGCACTCACGTCTGTTGCAGGTGGGTGTGAGCCACAGAATTTTGGTCCCTGTGATCCAGCCCCTAGCGTCACGCCTGTGAATGCGTTTCCTTACATGGTTAAAGGGACTTTGTGGATGTAATTAAGGTTGATAATCAAGTGACCTTAAAGTAGGCATCTTATCTTCGATTTTTTCCTGTAGTCATGTATGGATGTGAGAGTTGGACTATAAAGAAAGCTGAGTGCTGAAGAATTGATGCCTTTGAACTGTGGTGTTGCAGAAGACTCTTCAGAGTCCCTTGGACTGCAAGGAGATCCAACCAGTCCAACCTAAAGAAGATCAGTCCTGGGTGTTCATTGGAAGGACAGATGCTGAAGCTGAAGCTCCAGTACTTTGGCCACCTGATGTGAAGAGTTGACTCATTGGAAAAGACCCTGATGCTGGGAAAGATTGAAGGCAGGAGGAGAAGGGGACGACAGAGGATGAGATGGCTGGATGGCATCACCAACTCAATGGACTTGGGTTTGGGTGGACTCCGGGAGTTGATGATGGACAGGGAGGCCAGGCATGCTGTGGTTCATGGGGTCGCAAAGAGTCGAACACGACTCAGTGACTGAACTGAACTGTCCTGGATGATCCTGATGTAATCACCTGAGTCTACAGCAGAACTTTCTCCTGCCTGTGGGCAGAAGATGAATTCAGAGGGGTTGAAGTACGAAAAAGATTGCATGTGCTCCTTCTGATCTTAGAGACAGAGGAGCTGCAAGCCTAGGAATGTGGGATCCTGTAGAAGTTGAGAATGAGTCCTGCTCAAATGCCAGCAAGGAAGTGGGGACCTCAGTCATGCAGTCACATGAAGCCAAGTTTTGCTGGCAATCGGAATGAGTCTGGAGGTGGGTTCTCCCCCAGAGCCTCCATATGGAATCCCAGACAATGGAACCTTCGCTTCAGCCTGGCGAGACTCTGAACACAGAACCCAGATGAAGCTGCTGAGACTTCTGACCTAAGAACGTGCGGGATGACACGTGTGCTTTTAAGTCTGGGGTCATCTGTTACAGCAGTGATGCAAAAGTGGTGCAGGGGCTTCCTGAGCTTGGATGTAGAAAGTGAGACTCGGCCCAGACTTCGCTCAGGGCTCCCGAGCAACCGTAACAGCGCCTGGGTTTTCCTCCTGCCTTTCCAATTGGGTGTCTCACCCAAGGTTTTGGTCATTTGCCTCTTTAATGAAGTCAGAGGTGCCAAAGCATGGTGTAGAAGTGCCAGGGCCAGGAGCTGTCCTGATTAACCAGAGCTGCCACTTTTTCTTTCTTTTTTTTGCCTTTTAAAGGGGACTTTTTTTTTTTTAAACACTATTTCCCAAATAGCAGCCATAGTCTAGTTTGTTCAGATTCCTGTAAAAATAGAAAGAGAAAACAGACTGCTTCTGAGATGGAAACATCCCCCAGGAGGCCAGGGTGTGATTGTGACCTCTGGAACACTTTTGTGCTTGCTCCAAGCTCCAGTGGATGACCTGGGTTGCAACTGAGGTCATAACACACCCAGATAATGGAGTTGGTGCATTCAGCAGAAACACGAGTTTGTGAAACTTCAGTTAATGTGGTTAATTTTAACAGATTACCCTGGCAGAGCCCTTTTCAGAGCCTGACCCATGACAGATATTCAATAAGTGAATGATGGAAAGTCTAACAGGACTATAGACAGATAAGACAGAAACACAGTGATGAACACACACGAAGTTCCAAGTCCACTGGAAGTTTAATGTTCAGTCAATAACCAACTCCACCTTGATTTTTGTTGGTATTTTATTCTTCAAGATAAATTTTCTAGGGAGGAGTTCACTGAGAGTTTAGCCCATCCCTAGCCCTTGCTGCTGATGTGGGAGAGTCTGCACTGCACCTAGCACTGCGTCAGGTGTGGTGGGAATGGACAGGGCTGATGTCCTCGGGGAGCTGATGGTCCCACAGTGGAGGACACATGTCTAGCTTCCCAAACACAATGCACCTTACATCAAGATTCCCTTTTGTAATATCTTTACTAATTGAGGTTTTATGGTTGGGTGGAAGTGTTCCCATCTTAATCACAATGTATTTAGGATTTCTGTACATTTCAGACCAGGTTCCTTGAATTGAACAGAGGTAAAATGGGTCTTGTAGATGCATCTGCAAGTGAGGGTCATTGTCTATGACTATTCACATGAGTGATGTTTGTTTTCCCCGCGTATCATCAAAAGAACTCGCTGTGGTATAGACTTGCACACCCCATTTGCTGGAAAGTAGTAAAAATGCAAGTATCTCATTTGAAGTCACTCACCTGGTAAATGGTTTTATTAATCAAGAAGCTTTAGAAGCAAATGGGGGGAAAGATCTTCAATCTGTATTGAGACAATAAAAGGAATTTGTTTGTGAAACTGAAAAACTCAGAAATAGATGCAGAGACCATATATGTATACTATATATCTATCTTTATATTTCTTAGTTCTTCTGGATTAGCTTGATTTGGCACACACATTTCATCAGAAATTCCAATATCTTTCCAACCTCTCTTCATGTCTAGAATAAAGACTACTTTATTACAATGGTCCCATGAAAAGTCAGGATTCCATCTAGTTGCACTGCAATTCCAGTGCCTGAACCAACTTCAGAGAGATGCAATATGCTGATGTGGAAGACAGGATTTTCCAAGAATTAATGAAGAAAATGTCATGGAAGGGATGCTCCAGGACTTCCAAGACTAAGTCATAAAGAGTGAGAGTGTTTTTGCCTGGGTCTCTGTCTCAGGGCGCCTACCTTTGAAACCCCCACTGCACTGCTTGGAAGCCCAGGCCACGTGGAGAGGCTACATGTGGATGTTCTGGGCAACAGAGTTACGATCTCAGCTGACAGCAGGCACCAACTCCCGGACGCGGGATTAAGAGTTCCGGTGATTTCAGCCCCGCCTTCAAGCCTTGAAGCTGTCTCCGCTGGTACTGAGTGGGTCAGAGAAGACCTGTCGCATTGAACCTCCCCATACCGCATCTTTGTAGACAAATAGGAATGGTGATCTCTTCTTAAGTCACTATACTTTGGGGGATTTGTTGTGCAACCAAACCATGGTAACAGAAACATTGATCATATCTGAGTTGCATGACCATCCATGGAATTGGAGTTGGGAAACTGCAGGGAAGAATGAACCTGATCCTTCTATCGGGGCAGAGAGTAAAGAGGAGGTTGAGAATAACATAAATATTGGGATGATGTAGCCGGTAGAAGGAGATGATACTAACAGACACATCAGACGCCCTTTACAGTGGTAAAGAAAGGCTTTAAACACTGTCTTCAAAATCCACGCTCTTTTCATCAGGAGGCTCGTCTCTTCTTATGTGGGCCACCCACAGTCTAGTTGGGATAGAACATAGGCACAAATTGCAATATAACGTGAAAGGTGATTATCCTTTCCACTAGAGCAGGTAATTGAAGATGGGCTGCATTAGATAGCATGTGTTCTGTTTCCCACACCACAGCCCAGGATAGTGGAGTCCAGTAGGGCTGAGGTGACCCTTGAGTTATGATTCTTTGCCCTAATGTCTATATGAGGACCGACAGAACCAATCATATTTTATACTTTCATTCCTTCCTGATGTAAGTTTTCATGTCAACAAAAGTGGCCTGGGTGCAGAAGGTACTGAGAAATGTTAATTGCATTGTTTTGAACTTAGTTTCTGCCTTGTTTTAGGCCTTCATGTTGTATTTCACGCCCCCCTCCACCCCCCAGGTATTGGTCTCTAGCCATCAAAAGTAGAGAAAGCACATGGCGTTAGTGTGACTTTTCCTGCAGCTTGGGGAAGCAGTGGCCACCACCGCGTGCTGAGACATTGATGATTTATGATAAGCCCCCAGATGGGAACAGGCTTCAGAAATGTCTTCAGATGGCTGCACAATGGCAGAGTAATTTAAAACATAACCAAGCATTCAATACTCCATTTGCTGATGGCAAGGTGCATTAGCACATTTTAGGGAAATCAAAATTCTTCCCGAGTTCTAAGTGGTTATCAGGTATCTGGGGAATATTTTTACACATTAAGTATAATAACTGGTTTCCTGCTTGGAACCATTCCTTGAAAATTTGCTGGTGTGTCATCCCCATTCCAGCTTCCGTTGTAGCTTAGTCGGTAAAGAATCTACCTGCACTGCAGGAGACCCAGGTTTGATCCCTGGGTTGGGAAGATCCCCTGGAGAAGGAAATGGCAACCCACTCCAGTATTCTTGCCTGGAAAATCCCATGGACAGAGGAGCCTGGTGGGCTGCAGTCTACGGGGTCGCAAAGAGTCGGGCACGACTAGGCGACTAACACTTACTTACTTACTTACTTACTTACTTACTTACTTACATCCCCATTCCAAACCAAGTTATCTTTGTACAAAAATAACTATTATATCACCTGCATACGAACAGAAAACAAGCAAACCTAAACAAAACATGGGTTCTCTGTCGCATAAAGCTTCTTTGAGAATCTGTGCAATCTTTTGCATCTTAACTCCATTCAACTTACTAACCTTGTCTCCGTTTATGGATGTCCACATTCCTCACTGTTCCATGGACATGGGCCATCTCAGTGATCTGTCACCTTGCCTGTGTGAACTCTTCCTGAGACACCTTCTCTTCATCATTCAGGGCCTATACAGGGCATAGACATAATTTAATACTGTTCATGTTGAAAGCACCAGAACTCTTTGACAATTAGATAACCTCTAACTCCCCTTTGTATGTCCAATACCCCATTCGGAGCATAAATTATATGATGGATGGATGGGTGGGTAGATGGATGAACCAATAGATGACACTTTGACCAACTGATTCATTGTCTGTCCTTTTACCAAGACGGCACTGTCTTGAATAATCCAGCTTTATAGTAAGTCTTGGAGTCAGGTAATCTAAGTTCCTTTGTTAGTTTTTCAAGATTTCTTTGGATAGTCTAAGGTTTTTGAATTTCCATATAAATTGTAGAAGCAGCTTCTCAATTTCCACACACATACAAACTTAATGGGATTTTGATTGTTGTAACATGTTAAGACATCCAAACCCTTGTAGTAGTATATCTACTCACTTATTCAGACCTTTGATTTCTCTCAGAAATCTTCTGCAGCTTTTCATGGAGATGCCTTACATTATGTTTCCCCACCTCTTTCACTTCAACTCCCTTTGATGCCGTGATTCACTTAAGCCTTCTTTTCTTTCTTTCTCCTCGTGTGTGCACACGCACGCCCAGTCACTGGGTCAAGTCCGAGCTTAGCGACCCCCCGACTGTAGCCCACCAGCCTCTGTCAGTGGGATTTCCCAGGTAAGAACACTGGAGTGGGTCGCCATGCCCTTCTCCAGGGGACTTCCTGCATTGACAGGTGGATTCTTCACCACTGAATCACCTGCGGAGACCCTTCCTCCACACACTCCTCACTCTTTCTCCCCATCTTCCACCCAGCAAATATTTTTAAATTGTGAAGTTCAGCCTGTGGACGGTGTCCAGGAGCCCAAACAGGCCCCCAAATAAGTCTGCATCTTTGCCATTTTAAAAACTGCTATAGGACTCCCTGGCGGTCCTGTGGTTAAGACTCCGCCTCGCAGTGCCAGGGTCGTGGGGTCCAATCCTTGGCTGAGAACTAAGACCCCGCTTGCTGAGGCGCAACGGAGCCCACAGACCACGACTACTGAGCCCAGGCAGCAGAGATCCCTGCAGACGTGCCACGGCTGACCGGGGCAGGCAAGATGAGTATCCAAGGAAAAACAACGCTGAAACGGCAGTCACGAGGCCTGTGCATGCGTGGTAAGCCGCTCAGTCGAGTCCGACTCTGCGACCCGGTGGGCTGTAGCCCACCAGGCTGCTCTGTCCCTGGGAATTCCCAGCAAGAACACTGGAGGGGGTGGCCATGTCCTCCTCCAGGGGACCTTCCTGACTCAGGGTCAAACCTGCATCTCCTGCATCTCCTGCATTGGCAGGAGGTTTCTGTACCACTAGGGACACCCGAGAAGCCCAGCAGGAGTTCTGCTTAATACTAATGAGTGAAGATGGGATTTTTCAAAAATCCCTGGTAGCAAGCAGGGCTTCTAAAATTATTCTTTGCTTAAAAACACTGTTCATAGAACAGACTCTTGGACTCTGTGGGAGAAGGCGAGGGTGGGATGTTTCAAGAGAACAGCATCGAAACATGTATATTATCTAGGGTGAAACAGGTCACCAGCCCAGGTTGGATGCATGAGACAAGTGCTCATGCCTGGTGCACTGGGAAGACCCAGAGGGATCGGGTAGAGAGGGAGGTGGGAGGGGGGATCGGGATGGGGAATACATGTAAATCCATGACTGATTCATGTCAATGTATGACAAAAACCACTACAATATTGTAAAGTAATTAGCCTCCAACTAATAAAAAAAAATAAATAAAAAAAAATAAAATGAACTGCAGAGGAAGTCCAAAAAAAAAAAAAAAAAACTATTCAACATTGCTGTCATAAGTATTTCTCAACCTGAGCTCCATTCATAAGGATTTTAGGCTTGATTTTGTTCTAAACTTGAGTCATTCTAAACGTTAGGCTTAAGCATATGAAATTACAGTTTGTGACAGTCACAAATTGTGAAGTGTTGGCAATTTCGTATGTTCAACGAACAGAAAACGTTTTGCTACATGTACCTTTTAATGACTGTATTATGAATCTACTTGCAGCAGACATTTTCAGCTCAGTTCAGTTCAGTGGCTCAGTCGTGTCTGACTCTTTGTGACCCCATGGACTGCAGCTCACCAGGCCCCCTGTCCATCACCAACTCCCAGAGTTTACTCAAACTCATGCCCATTGAGTCAGTGATGCCATCCAACCATCTCATCCTCTGTTGTCCCTTTCTCCTCCTACCCCCAATCCTTCCCAGAATTAGGGTCTTTTCCAATGAGTCAGCTCTTTACATGAGGTGGCCAAAGAATTGGAATTTCAGCTTCAGCATAAGTCCTTCCAATGAACACCCAGGACTGGTCTCCTTTAGGATGGACTGGTTGGAGCTCCTTGCAGTCCAAGGGGCTCTCAACAGTCTTCTCCAACACCACAGTTCAAAAGCATCAATTCTTCAGTGCTCAGCTTTCTTTATAGTCCAGCTCTCACATCTGTACATGACTCTTGGACAAACCATAGCTTTGACTAGACAGACCTTTGTTGGTAAAGTAATGTCTTTGCTTTTTAATATGCTATCTAGGTTGGTCATAACTTTCCTTCCAAGGAGTAAGCGTCTTTAATTTCATGGCTGCAATCACTATCTGCAGTGATTTTGGAGCCCAAAAAAATAAAGTCTGCCACTATTTCCACTGTTTCCCCATCTATTTCCTATGAGGTGATGGGACCAGGTGCCATGATCTTAGTTTTCCAAATGTTGAGCTTTAAGCCAACTTTTTCACTCTCCTCCTTCACTTTCATCAAGAGGCTCTTTAGTTCATCTTCACTTTCTGCCATAAGGGTGGTGTCATCTGCATATCTGAGGTTATCGATATTTCTCCCGGCAATCTTGATTCCAGCTTGTGCTTCCTCCAGCCCAGCATTTCTCATGATGTACTCTGCACATAAGTTAAATAAGCAGGGTGACAATATACAGCCTTGAGGTACTCCTTTTCCTATTTGGAACCAGTCTGTTGTTTCATATCCAGTTTTAACTGTTGCTTCCTGACCTGCATTCAGATTTCTCAGGAGGCAGGTCAGGTGGTCTGGTATTCCCATCTCTTCCAGAATTTTCCACAGTTTATTGTGATCCACACAGTCAAAGGCTTTGTCATAGTCAATAAAGCAGACGTAGATGTTTTTCTGGAACTCTCTTGCTTTTTCGATGATCCAACAGATGTTGGCAATTTGATCTCTGGTTCCTCTGTCTTTTCTAAATCCAGCTTGAACATCTGGAAGTTCACAGTTAACATACTGTTGAAGCCTGGCTTGGAGAATTTTGAGCATCACTTTGCTAGCCTGTGAAATGAGTGCAATTGTGTGGTAGTTTGAACATTCTTTGGCATTGCCTTTCTTTGGGATTGGAATGAAAACCGACCTTTTCCAGTCCTAGACCTTTTTCAGTGCTGAGTTTTCCATTGCTGGCATCTTGAATGCAGCACTTTCACAGCATCATCTTTTAGGATTTGAAATAGCTCAACTGGGATTCCATCCATTTTATGAATCGGAAAAGGAAGCTTTCTCGTTCAGTCTTTCCAGGTGTTGCACAAGTCAGATGGAGCTGGACGGCTCCTTCTCTCAGGAAGGACTTGAGAATCTGGATTAATTTCTCCCCTAACGTCTTCTTCCTTCTTCACTAGAACGTATGTATGCAAATTGAAAGAAGTCTCTTATCAGAATGCATTTTCTCTTGTTCTTACCCTAAAAGATAAAGGTTAAATTTCTAACCAATTACATTTTGATTTTTAAAGTTTCCACCAATGACACAGCAAATCCTGAGCAGGCATTTTCTCTATCCTTTTACCTCTTAAGGATATAGAACTTGAGGGAACCAGATGTGTGATCCAGAAACTTTGCAACTTTCAGTAAATAATATCAGTCCCATCATAGAAGGAAAGGATCTCAGTTCCAGTTTTGGATTTCAGTTTTGAATGAGGGATTTCTGCTTCACCCCTGCTGCAGCCCAGGGGTGGTTTCAGACTCCGATGTTCTCTGAGTCTCCTACTCCCCAGCGATCTGAGATCGCCGTGGGGCTGAGGGCGGGGTGAATAGCACAGTCATCTGCTGGCAGTGGCTGTGACGGATGACAAATTACAGAGTGCGGGGCTGGTGTCATCTAAGTTCAGTTTCCACACCTGCCTTTACAAAATCAGATTTAAAATGAGTACAAATAGTAAAATCACTTGGAGAGATTCTAAAACATTTTGGCACTAAAAGAAGCTGATCATTTCTTTAAACATAATAATATATGATTATCTGCTCATGTGGGGGAAAAAATCTGAAGAAGTCAGTGTGTCTGGGGAGGTAGATTTCTGATAAATTCATACACGTGAGCGGGGGATGGAAGTAGGAGAGGATAACCAGGCCAAATAGAAAGAAAAAACTGTCACAGATCCGTCGACATATATTTAGGAAGGTTAAAGGTCATGATGCGTTAAAGCCTGGGGAAATATTACCTAAAGGGAAAACAGCTTTATAGTGATGTGTCAGATGAGAAGATAAACCAGAAAGAAACCGCACTCCTGCCTGGGGCCCGGTAAGCAGCTAAATGATGGCACAGCCATTCAATCCCATTTTCTCTCAATTTTCAGATCAAGAAATTTGACCTTCAATCTGAATGTGTCAAGCAAGCATCCTTAAGGGAGGAATTAAAGACAGACTACAACATTAAAATAAGTCTAGGCTTGGCCGACTTTGCTGTAACGGCCTAGAAATAAGTAAATAAGCATCTGACCTTGGCAACCTTCCCGTCTCTGCAGCAGGTCCTCAGCTCGGCCGCCGCAGCCCCAACGCGGCCTCGTGGAAACAGGAGCCGCCCGTGTGGCTCTGTTCCAGCCGAGCTTAATCTGCGGACACTTGAAATTTGAATTTCATGTAATTTTCACGTTGTTGTGCACATGAAAAGTGTTTGTAAATATATATATATTTTTTTTTTTTAATTGGGTTTTGAGTCATAAAAATATTTGTCCAGCCAGAGTTGACCTCTGGGCCATAGTTGCTGACCCTGAAATAACAACTCACTTAGGCACGGTATTTATTTTTAAAAATATTTATTTGTTTATTTTTGGCTGCATAGGGTCTTAGTTGCAGCGTGTGGGCTCAGGTGCCCCGCAGCACATGGGATCCAACCTGTCTTCCTGCCTCGGAAGGTGGATTCTTAACCACGGACCACAAGGGAGGTCCAGAGAGCTCCCTTAGTCACTTTAGAAGTGAACTGTTTCTCTGCTATTTAAGAAAGTCCACTAACGTCCTGCCCGACTCGGAGAGGTGACGAGGATCCATGGTCGTCCATCCACACAGAGGATATTGGCTGAGGGCAAGATCAAACTTGGAGGCAGGCACAGGTACTAATTTTCTGAAAGGTGGTGAATGGTCACTTCTGGGAACCACACAGCAGAATGGTTGAGCTCAATCACTGGCACATATTGGAACACGTTATTAAACAAGCAGGGACGCTGAGAAGTGATTACTCCTTAGTGTGAGCTAGCAAAAACAAATATCAAGCTTAAATTGGTAGATCGGATTATTAAAATAGGTGAATGGCATGAGCAGAGAATGGACTGAGCGTGCAGAAGAATATCTGACAGCACTCTGCGAACACTCCTGGGTAAAAAGAAGAAATGGGCAAAATGACAGCACAGTTAGAAAGGGCTGTGATTATCTTCACCAGGGCCAATGCGTTTTAATCGATTAGTTCATACAGAGTTGGGTGTATAAGATGAACACTATGATCTTGTATTCCTAACTGTTAAACACCTAAACCAGCTCAGCATTCCATATTGCCTTTTGCCTGAATGTCAGTTTGATTGCTAAAGCCATGCTGCTCACATTTTCAAATGACCCAAAGTGAGCAAAATCTTCCAGTGAGATCACACTGAAAAACACTGCAGTTCCTGAAATGACTGATTCAAGCCAAAGAAAAAACAGCATGTGACAAGCATAAAAGTAAAATTTCAATTAGGTTGAAATAAACCCCTTACTGGGCTTCCCTGGTAAAGAATCCACCTGCCAATGCAGGAGACGCGGGTTCGATCCCCGGGTCAGGAAGATCCCCTGGAGAAGGGAATGGCAACCCGCTCCAGTATCCTTACCTGGGAAATTCCAAGGAAGAGGAGCCTGGGGACCTGCAGTCCATGGGGGCGCACAGAGTCACACGCGACTTAGTGACCCCCCCCCCCCCACACACACCCTCATTAACAGGTATCAGTTGCAAAGTGCTCAGCATAACTGTTTTTGTTCCCTTTTTGTGGTGTGTATGTGTGTCTGCATGCTTTATTTTTTTAAGAAAGAGGATTTGGTTAATCATAAACTCATTTAGCCAGTGGTTTGCCATTTCTGCAGAAAGGTGTATGGTGTGCCTCTTTTTTCTTCCCAGTTCCTTAGGTTGCAATTTAGGAAAACACAAAATAAAAGGAGCAGTGGGTTTGTCTGAGGTTTAGGAATTTTTCTCACCAAGATGATAAGTTGGAAACATTCTTGGTAACTATTCTGTCCAGTGAGGTCATATTTTGGACAGTTTGGTCGGGTCAGGCTTCTGTGACTTACGGGTTGCTCATTATCGTCATCTGCTTTCTTAAGTGTTTGCTTAATTTCACCTTCAGTCCAGCTGTATATTAAATGTACCAGACTGTCAGTGCCAGAGGCAACATGACTTGGCAACAAATGATGAGCAGATGCCGGTAAGAAAACCAAGAAACTTAGAATCTTGTAACTCACTTCCTGGCATCATGCAACTTGTTTAACCTGTCTGAAGACATGGGCTTCTGTTTAACAGAAACACATGTTTCATCAGGAACGGGGTGGAGGTGTCACCGTCCCCATATTCTTTCCTCCTAAGCCTCTGTGCCCCCAGCTCCTGGGTCTGGGCTCCTCAACCCGCTGGTAATTTCCTGAGTGATGGGGGGGTGATAGGAGGGTCTTATGCAAAGCTAAAACTCTTGGAATTTTCTGGGTGACAGGAACATCCTTTGTATTAATGAGGTGACTCCTGGATAGTCTTAGGATGAGGCTGTTCACCAGAAAGATGGAATATGATTAGAAGTTTGGGACTTTCAGCCCCACTGCCATCCTCTGGGGGGGATGAAGCCCCCAGAAAAATTCCTAAAGTGCAGGCTACACGGAGCTTCCAGGCCGGCGAACACACCTACATGCCCGGAGTGTGGCGCAGCCCAGCTCCCCGGGGGGGTCCTGCGCTCGGGACCTCGCCGGAGCTCACCCCACAACCTGCTCACGCGGCTGTCCCTCTGTATCCCTTATAAATCTTTGATAGAAAATAAGCTGGGAGACGTAAGTGAGGGTTTCCCTACGTGTTGTGAGCTGTTATAGCCAACTGGGGAACCAGAGGAGGGGGTGCGTGAACGCCTCACTGAAGGCTGATCTATCTTTGCTCCGCAGTCGCTCAGTCCCGTCCGACTCCTGCGACCCCGTGGACCGCAGCACGCCAGGCCGCCTGTCCTTCATGAGCTCCCGGAGCCTACTCAGACTCATGTCCAACGAGTCGGTGACGCCATCCAACCACCTCATCCTCTGTCGCCCCCTTCTCCTCCTGCCTTCAGTCTTTCCCAGCATCAGGGTCTTTTCCAATGAGTCAGCTCTTCACATCAGATGGCCTGTAGAATACAGTTAACATCTTTAGTGAGGGCAGCCTTCTGGAGTTAAACCCCCAAATTGTGAGGTCTGATGCTAACTCCAGGTAGGTAATGTAAGAATTTAATTGGATTGTAGGACACCCATCTAGTGTTGAAGAATTGGCCAATGTGGGGAAAAGCAGAAGTAATGTGAGCAGAAAACAGCCAGTTTTCCTTTTAGCCTCAGAAGTTTTTTCAACACAAGTAACAACCTGGAACCACATAGATCTGACATGGAATGTGAAGAGTGTTTGTCATGCCTGGAAAAGATGCTTTTCAGGGTTCCTCCCCACCTGGGTCTGTAAATGATCTCTAAATTTTGGGCTCTGAATATTTTATCATGGTTCTTTGTTTTTCAACATCTCCTCACATTTCACACTTTAAGAAATCAAATATATAGTAAATCCTTATGGTATATCAACATTTAAATTTTATTATTAGTATTTTTTAAAAAAAACTTCTGAAATTGCTAGGATAAACTTTGGGAATTTTGCAAAAATTCATCCTTCTGAGTCTCCTTTTGTAACAGCCATTCTAAAATCTGAAGGCTAGTAACTAGAAAGTTATAGTCAATGTTTTATGAAAATCTGAATTGTAGAATTCCTCCTCCCAAAAGATGTGAAGTTCAATCAATATAGCTAGGGGATGAGGCTAACTCTCTTATTTTAGGATGAATTGGAACTGAATTTCCCACACTAAATTCAAGCTACCCTCTGTCCAGTACTCAACAGCTCTGCAATTCAATATGGCAGCCACTCTCTGATTTCAGCTCGTAGATGTGGGTTTCTAATTTGGAGACATGAACAAAGCTTAATAAACTTCCTGACAGCCTTGCCATTTTCCACCTGGGTCCATTCCCCCTCGCTCCCACTCTCCGTGGATTTCCCTCCCTCCTCGTTCCCTCTGTCCCCTTCTCCTCCCCCAGCCTCTGTGGGTTCCGTTTGCTTGCATTCCTCTAAGCTGCTGAGGTGTGTATCACTGTGGCATGCTCACGGAGGCACACACATCTGTGCCTGTTTGCCCAGCTGTATGCAGATGTCTGTGCTTAGGACATACAAGGGATAGTTAGCAATAGCTTGAAATCACATAGTAGCATTGGTTTTTAGCTCTTGGCCTTGTTTCGAAGAGGATTACCCCCTTCCGCGTATGAGGCTCTGAGAAGCCCCCCTCTGCTCCCCAGCGGGCCTCTCGCCCTTGCAGTATACTGTGGTGCAAGGCGTGTGCTATGAAATGGGGTGGAGGGCAGGCCTCTCCCCAGTCTTGATGTTGACCTGTTTAAGGCTTTGCCAGATAAAATGCCATCAATATCATTTACAGATAATGGGACCAACACTCTAGGTCCAAGGAGGTGCGTACCCACACCTCAAGGGGAGGAAGTGTTCAGTTGGGAGGCTCACGGGAAGCAAGCTGTTTTGCTAAATTATCTAAACTATCCACTTTCCTTGGTGGGGATTCCAACACCTCCCTGGCCACTCCCCTAAAACCTGGTTAGGTTTTGATTTGGGGGAATAAATTGTACCACACACAAAGCTCCCTCTGCTAATCTGACTGCCCGTATATTATATTTACTGAGTGTTCCGGATTCCTTCCTTGGGAAGCAGTTATTTGCTGGAAGAAGTCTGCTCAATGCCAAAGGTCATCTTTTATAATTTAGGCGAGTGGTGGCAAGATTTACAGTGTATTTTCTTTTTGACTCCTTCCAGCTGTCGGCAGCAGACATTCATCTTCTGCTTCCTGTTATAGGATCTGACTTATGACCTCATGCTCTGGAAGTCTGCAGTGCAACTAGTGTGTGTTTTCTCTCTAACACACAGACATTATGAAGAAACTCTAGGGATTCATTTTCATTTCATTTTTTAAGTCTATAGACGCTAACTACTCTGGGGGTCTCCTCCTACAGACTCTGGCATTGCAGGGTAGCCGTCTGAGTACCCCGGAGCGCGTCGCAAGCACACGTCACCTCACGAGGGACACTCAGTCCGGGTGCCCCGGAGCGCGTCGCAAGCACACGTCACCTCACGAGGGACACTCAGTCTGGGTGCCCCGGAGCGCGTCGGAAGCACACGTCGTCTCACGGGGGACACTCAGTCCGGGTGCCCCGGAGCGCGTCGGAAGCACACGTCGTCTCACGGGGGACACTCAGTCCGGGTGCCCCGGGGCGCGTCGGAAGCACACGTCGTCTCACGAGGGACACTCAGTCTGGGTGCCCCGGAGCGCGTCATAAGCACACGTCGTCTCACGAGGGACACTTGGGGCTCGGCTTGTGCAGAAGTGGCTTGTTGCCCTGGATGAGCGCAACACCGAGAAGCCAATGAGATTTATCTCCACTAAGTTTCCAAAGCAGCAGGATAGAAATGTGTGCGCAATACCGCTCATTCACTTTTAAGGGATTCTCAGGTTTCTGGAACAGTGGCGTCAATTGAAGCCCCTTGCTCAGAATGTTATCTTTGACAAGAGAATAACACGGCAAGCTGTAGAACTCTTCAAGAAAAATGAAGAAACACAGACCGTTTGCTGGGGGACCAAGATGATTCTCAGCATGTCTTAATATCGTGAAGCATGGCTCTCTTAACACAAGGTGTGGGATGCTTGCTGCTACTAGGAAGATGGGGGTTTTGATCTCCCATGGCCTCAGAGAAGTCAAGAGGACTTTAACAATGAGCTTTTAATGGCACTTCTAATGCCTAAGCTTGTTCTGTGACATGTTATCAATTTCTGCCCCTCGTTTCTAAGAAAGGATATGTCCAGCAACAGCTGAGGAAGTCTCAACGTCTCCATAAAGTAGGGCACCTTTTAGATTGATTAGGACATGGCCAACTTCAGGAGAAAGAAACCAACCCAAACTTCAGAACATAGCTGAAGAGCCTGAGGGTTGTGCTAGTTCCAGGCTTGCAGCTAGATTTGAGATTTCCATGATGTCAATCAGACTCTTGTTGCTTCCTTCAGGGGGACTGACGCTGTGTTAGCGTCCATGTGGCATACCCTGCCTCCCGCCGCTCCCCTCCAGGGTCTCTGCCGAGGACGGTACATAGGCTGCAGCGCAAGCTCTTGGATCAAAGTCTAGCCAGAACTGGGACACTCCATTCTCCCTACTCCTGCAGAATTCCTGAGATCCGTTTTGATTGCCTTAGTTTCTGAGCCTCTCACTAGGCCTGGAGAATGTGGTTTGCTGAACCCAGTACTGGACCTCTCCTCAATCCAAGTAGACCCAGAGTGGGAGAAAGCTGGCTTCAAACAAAAATCAGTTCTTTTATCGAAGAACCTAAAAGGTCAGCAATACACTGGCAGTGCTCATATTGCAATTCTCAGATATGGGCCGAATTCCAAAATTCACATGCTAAAGCCCTAACCCTCAGTAGCCTCAAAATAGGACCGTATTTGAGATAGAGATTAAGTTAAAATAAGATTATTAGAGTAAACCCTAACCCAATGTGCCTGGTGTCCTTACAAGAAGAGGGAATTTAGACAAAGAGAAAAAAATAGCCAAATATTTAAGCCACTGCTATTTCCCAGGAACTTAAATAAGTATCCCAGACAGTGCAGACATCATCTCCTCTCTAAGCATCTTGCCTTTTAAGATTTTTGTCATTCTTTTTAATCCCCTCCTCCGCAAAGACAATAGTAGCTTGAATTCTTCAGGGCTTGTACAATTAATACAGAAAAGAGCTGAATCTCAGAGTCATGAAAGCAAATGGTTGAAAGTCAGTCTTTCCCACTCTTTGTATTTGGTTTTTATTCATTTGAACTTAGATCATGCAAATATTGCACAAAGTGTAATCTTTGGGAGAGAATTTGAATTATCTGTGCCTGACATCTTTGATCCAATGAAGGATCATTTCGCTTGTGGTTCTTGCTGTTTTATCAGCAGTACAAAGAAAATGTTTTTAGCTGACACAATAAAAAAATATACCATTAAAAATAAATAATGCACAGTATTTTGAATCCTTCTTTCAAGACAAATAAAAATATCCTGTTTCAATTGTTTTAGCAGCTCTTTTAACTGCTGAACACTTGCTTCTCCAACTTCTCTGTTCTCCCTCCTCTCAGAAATTTGTCTGTTTCATGAAATTCATTCTTGGTCTATGTTTACACTGCTATTGTGTTCCATTAAATGTAGGATATCATTACAGCATGTGTCAGTCATCAGAAAAAAAAACCCCAACTCCAAGGCTCTGTATGTGTGTATGCTAGCTCAATAAATTTAGACAACAGATGTAGCCGCCAGTTCCGCCTTCTGCCACTTTCCCAGTTCAATAAGAGGTCCAGATGGTTCCCTTTGCCCTGGTGTCTTGAATCTTGGTATGAAGATGCTGACTCTGCTGATCTTTCTCTGGAACCTTCCTCTGACCCATAGGGTCATGGTAAGCTAAGTGTCAATGGAGACCGCCTTGCATGTATCTGGCCATTTGGAATCCTGGGGCTTTTAACAGTTAAAAAGCATCTTGAAGTCCCTCTTAGCATTATGCATGGAGAAAGTGTCAAATTACATTTTCTCCTCTGCTTCTGACTTTATACGCTCCGCCTGAAGAATCCCAGTGCTGGGAGAATGGTCATCTGGGCATTAGCTCTGCCTTAGGAAGAGCCGGAGTCCATCTACCAGGAAGAGAGGAGAATCCAGCCAGAACTTAGAGTTTCCCAGCTCGGTCAAGAGAAACCAAGACAACCAACAGTGGTGTTAACTAAAGAATTTAAGATATTAAAAAATAAAATTTAGGGTTCTAAATTATGTGTCCTATGGGATAAATGCAGTTTTGTTTCCTCTCTCTGGAAAATGCTTGCTCTTTAAGGACTGGTATTAGTGGTTTGTACTGCTCACAGGTGTCTCGAGAGGAGCCTGTGATGTGTGGAGGGTCGGCCACACGCTTGTGGTCCTTATCTACAAATAGCTGACAAAGCTCCGGGTCACAGTCAGCCAGACTCTGGGCCGTGGAGCCATGACATCCAGCCATCTCAACTGGGATTAGACGTTAGCTGATCCAGAAGTGAACAGCTATAAGGCAGGCAAAGGTAGGCAGCCCAAATAATTTATGGTCAAAACTCGGGTAGCATAGGGGACTTCCTTGGTGGTCTAGTGGCTGAGACCCCGTGTTCCCAATGTAGGGGGTTAAGGTTTGATCCTGAATGCCGCAGCTGAGACTCAGCGCAGCGAAATAAATAAAATAAATATTTTAAGAAACTCGGGTAGTATAAAGAGGGAAAGGGCTGTTTGAACACTCAGCTGCGGCAACGGAATGAATAGAGATGAGCTTGGGCAGTGTGGGCCCAGGCATAGAATAGCAAGGTCCACCCCCCGGTCACTCTTCTAAACACCTCCCCACGTATCATTCCGTTCAATAAAACATGCTCTGATTACCCTCCTTTTGCATATGGGGAAACCGAGGCACTCAGAAGCTAAACGACTTCCTAAATTTGCGTAACTCTGGAGATGGTCAGTCTGGGGAGAGGCCAGGAACCTTAGGGTGGGCCTGGGTACAGACCTCCGCACAAGGCGGCTGAGTGTTGGGGAGTTGATGACCAGAGTCCTTCTCTCCAAAGGTTTGGCGTGGCAGGGACATGGAGTACATTACAGGGGAGTAAAAGTTGTGGCCCGCAGCAAGAAGGCCCAGGAAATGAGCCTGGGAGGACAGTAGAGAACGTGGGCAGCCGACTGTGTCGGAAGGTGACCCAGTTCCCCAGGAAGGCTGAGGAAGACGAGAGAGGCTCTGTGGCCGCCTGAGCATCCCAGGGCCCCTGCGTTACGACCATCCTGGAGTTCACAAACTCTGTGCTCAGTCATCTCCAGCTCTCCTACCCCCGGGACTGGAGCTCGCCAGGCTCCCCCGTCCATGGGGCCTCCAGGCAAGGATGCCGGAGTGGGTGCCATGTCCTTCTCCAGGGGATCTTCCCATTGCGGGGATGGAGCCGCGGTCTCCTGCACTGGCAGGCGGGTTCTTCACCGCTGAGCCGCCTGGGAGGCCCCGTTCCTGAGCTCGCATCCTGCCGAGACAGTGGCTCCTTCCTTCCTTCCCTAGCGCGTCTCCTCTGGTGTGTAAGCTCGGGAATGTCGCGGGTGAAATGTGAAGCTGGGCTCTTTGCGCGGAGGGCGAGGAGAGACCGAGAAAGAGTCTGTCATCCCAGACGGCGCGGGGGCAGTTCTCACAAGCAAGGGGCAGACGTACGAGGCTTGTCTTGGGCTCTGCAAGAAGAGTCGTTCCGCACCCGCTGACAGAATCTTGAACGTTTATTGAGAGGCCTTGAAGGGGCTCCATCGCGTACCCGGTTCCGATGGCCTCCACGCCGCCTTGCTCTCTGAGTGCTGTGTCTAACCCCCGGTGGGCAGGGGGCGCAGAACGGGAAGGCCTGGGGGCCTCCGATTGCCCAGGTCCAGCTCGGGGGTCCGCCCACGTCCCCTCAAGACCTCCTCCAGCATCTGAGTCCGCCGCTTTCTCCTGAGACTCGAAAGCGGCTAGTGGCTGCGGTGAGCGGTCCCAGAGGCCTTGGTGGGCAGCTGCTGGCTGCTTTCAGAAAGCTGGGACTTGAAGTTTGAGGCCTGTGGGCCTGGGGTGAGAGGGAGTGAGCAAACTCAGCTGCCTGGTGAGCAGCTGTGTGTAAATCGGGGTTTGCTAGCCTCTCCATTTATCACTCCACATAAAGCAGCTTTTTCTCTCAGGAACGGCCAACCAGTGTTCACACCGAATGCTCACTCCAATGGGCCAGTTGTTTCTGACTCGTGGGGAAGTGTTGTATGCTAACGGTTATTCTTGAAAATGGGATTCATGAGGGTCTCTGAATTTACACCTCCCAGATATCATAGATTCCTGCTGTGAGTGGTGATGTTTTCCTGGGGCCCCCTAGAGTCCTTTGGAGTTGCTTAAAGAGCACTGTGAAAACTTGCTATATTTCATTTTTAAAACTTATATAAGATATAATAGCTTGAAAACACCGATGAAAGCAAGCATATACTCTAGTGTGTTTTAGACAAAATTGTCCCCATTGGAGAGCAGTTTCTGCTGCCAAATTAACTTTTTAGTTCAGAACACAGGCTTAGCAGCCAGAGTTGTTCAGTCACTAAGTCGTGTCCGACTCGGCGGCCCCATGGACCGCAGCACGCCAGGCTCCCCGTCCTTCACCATCTCCCGGGGTTTGCTCAGACTCAAGTCCGGTGAGTTGATGAGGCGATCCAGCCATCTCAGCCTGTGTCGCCCCTTCTCCTCCCGCCTTCACTCTTTCCCAGCATCAGGGGCTTTTCCAATGGATCGGCTCTTCGCATCAGATGGCCAAAGTACTGAAGCTTCAGCTTCAGCCTCAGTCCTTCCAGTGAATATTCAGAGTTGATTTCCTTTCAGATTGACTGCTTTGATCTCCTTGCAGTCCAAGGGACTCTCAAGAGTCTTCTCCAGCACCACAGTTCAAAAGCATCAGTTCTTTGGAGCTCAGTTTTCTTATGGCCCAACTCTCACATCCATATGTGATACCTTTGACTAGATGGACCTTTGTCGACAAAGTAATGTCTCTGCTTTTTAATATGCTGTCTAAATTGGTCATAGCTTTTCTTCCAAGGAGCAAGCATCTTTTAATTTCATGGCTTCAGTCACCATCTGTGGTGATTTTGGAGCTCAAGAAAATAGTCTGTCACTGTTTCCACTGTTTCCCCATCTATTTGCCATGAAGTGATGGGACTGAATTCCATGATCTTAGCTTTTTGAATGTTGAACTTTAAGCCAACTTTTTCACTCTCCTCTTTCACTTTCATCAAGAGGCTCTTTAGTTCTTCGCTTTCTGCCATAAGGGTGGTGTCATCTGCATATCTGAGGCTATTGATATTTCTCCCAGCAACCCTGATTCCAGCTTGTGCTTCATCCAGGCTGGCATTTTGCATGACGTACTCTGTATACAAGTTAAATAAGCAGGGTGACAATATAAAGAATTCCTTAGATAATCTTGATTTTCAACTTTGAAACAAATATCCCATTGAGCTTTGAACAACAGTGTTTGAAGTACCAGTTCATTTACAGGTGGGTTTTTTTCATTAAGTGCGTGCAACATACTACCACAGTTCTAAAACAAGCAGTACCACGCTGATCTGTGGCCAGTGGAATCCTCAGACATGAAACCCCGGAGAAGGAGGGCTGGCTTTGAAGCCATGTGCTGACTTCTGGCTGTGCAGGGAGGTCAGTTCCCTTCACCCCCCGTTGTTCAGAGGTCGGTGGTATCACGACCTCACTCTCACTTTTCGGACGTTGCTGTTGTTTGGCTGCTAAGTCGTGTCCAGCTCTGCGGCCCCGTGGACTGGCGCGTTCAGAGCGCGCTCCCAGAGTTTGCTCACACTCACGTGCCCTGGGTTGGTGGTTGTGTGTAACCGTCGCATCCTCTGCGCTCCCTTCTCTTGGCTCCAAACTTTCCCAGCCTCAAGATCTTTTCTAATGAGTCAGTTCTTCCAACGCATTGGAGCTTTTTGAACGAGCTGACTGAAAACTAGTGTTTGCAGGGAAAGTTGAAAACCACTTAGCCTTTGGATCTACTTATGTGTACCACCAAGGATTCGCCTGATACTCTCTAGCACACAATGGAAAAAACAGAAATCAACTGAGTGACGAGGACCACAGCAGACTAAGCTACCATTTCTAATCATCAGTGTGAATACGGCGTGCTCTTCAAAATTTGCATTGTGTATAAAATACTTAACCTTTTACTTTAAGTCTGTCTATATTAGGTTTTTATTTTGATAACATATGGTTATACTTGAAAAGTGTATAAAGAAAGAAGAGAAAGACTATTGGAGCTCCCTCATTTTTAATCTCCTATAATATTTTTGTCTGTTTTATGAAAGAGGAATCAATAGGGTGTGTGACACTTTAGGTACCAAAGTAAATTACGAGGTATCTGATTTTTTATGTGTTATTTTTGACTGAATTGGTAGTACAGGAATGATAGCATTTTATTTGTGATGTGTAGACTCAGCTGAGATACTAGTTTTTTTGATATGTGTGTGTGCTCAGTTGCTTGGTCTGACTCTTTGCAATTCTGTGAACTGAAGCCACAAGGCTCCTCTGCCCACGGGATTTTCTAGACAAGAATACTGGAGTGTGTTGCCACTTTCTAGTCCATGGGATCTTCCCGACCCAGGGATCGAACCCATGTCTCCTGCATTGGCAGGTGGATTCTTTACCACAGAACCACCTGGGAAGCCCAGTTTTGTTGATATATTTATAATAAAAATTTTGATTCTCGTTTTCAGTAATTTTTGGTTGTAAGTGATAGAAACCTGGTGCAACTTGATTAAATTCAACAGAGTGTGTGGGGCTCAGGGAAGGGGAGGAGACGCAGGGGCAGGGAGGATGCGCAGGTCTGAGGGGCTGGGAACTCTGAAGGTAAAAAGAACTAAAGATATTCTTTTTCTCTCTTAAGTGTCAAGTAGGGTTTCATTTCTGCCAGTCTCTCTAGGTGTAATTGTTTTCTTCTGTCTCTGTAGCTGGGCCCCCAACCCTACCAGCATTGAAGAGGAAAAGTTAAAATCTTACTTAACCTTCTTCTCCTTCTGCCTCTGTAGCTCAGCTTGCTCCTTGCAAAGTCTGGATCATGTAGGTCACATAGTCTCAGAAAGTGGGGCTTTACAGTATTAGCAACTGGAGTTTATCTCACTCACCCTTGTCCTGCCCTTTGCAATCGCCCAGCCTCTGCAGACCTGCTTAGTCATGCCGGTCCGGGTCAGACGTCCCCCGCCCCATCCTGACCACTGCTTCCGCACGCGCGTGGAAAACCCCTTAGTTTAAGCCAACCGACTAACAGCTAGTGTTGCCCACTACAGTCTGTCTGTAAGAACTCTGCAATCGCTCTGTTCGGGGCTCAGAGCCTGGAGAGTTAACTCCTCTGGGCCCCGCCTAATAACCGTGAGTTCTCCAGCTCTCTGAGGGTGGGGCTTGGCTTCCGCAGCAGCAGATCCCTTTTCAGATTCAGAGCCCAGGAGTGTCTCAAACCCAGTCGCAAAATCTCTAGGGTAGGGACTCCGATGGGCCTGAGACCCTGGGTGATCCTGGGACAGTGAGACTAGATGGACTCCCGCCCACTATCGGGTCCTGTCGGGAACGATCCTGTGAGAAGGCAGGAAAGAGCCTCCCCGTGGAGGAAGAGGGGCTGTGACCCGAGCAGGAGGCCTGGCAGCCTCCAGTCCACCTGTGTAGGCGTCGTCTTGTCTGAACCTATTTTTTAATATCTATTTTTGTTTGGCCGCGCTAGGTCTTTGCTGTGGCACGTGGTGTGGACTCTTCAGTGCAGCAGGGGACCCAGTTCCCTGATCAGGGGTGGACCCAGCGCCTCCTGCATTGGGGCACGCCTCTGGACCAGCAGGGAAGTCCTGTGGGCTCCCCCGGTGACTCAGACTGGAAAGGATCCGCCTGCAATGCAGGAGACCCAGGTTCGATCCCTGAGTTGGGAAGGTCCCCTGGAGAAGGGAATGGCAACCCACTCCACTATTCTTGCCTGGAGAATCCCATGGACAGAGGAGCCCGGCGGAGTACAATCCATGGGGTTGCAAAGAGCTGGACATGAGGGAGCGGCTTAACAGCAGCAGAGCAGTGGGTATTCCGGCTAGCACTGCTTTGGAAGAGGGCTGGGAGAAGTTCAAGAGGAGCTTGGGTGGAGAGCATAGGAGATCAGAAGGGAAGATTGTAAGTACAAGGGTTGTAAATACAAGGGTTTGTTCGAAGGTGCTGCTTCCTCTGTACAGCTGGGTGGGGGACCCTGGAGCGCCGTGTGGTGCGTATCTGTGTCTGGGTTTTTAAGCTGGTTTGAGCCCCTGGCATCGTGGCCACCTCTACCTTAATTGATTCTCCTTATTGCTCCTGGCTGCTCCTAAGGAAGGTCAAGCCTTGCTAAGGAGTATAGAAAGTCCAACCACAGTAACAGCAAAAACAATGGACGGTTTTAAATAAAAATGAAGGCTAAATTTGTTGGGCATATTAACATCTAAAGAGGCGGCCACCATTCTGATCTGTCGAGCAGGGTCCTTGACAAGGTGAGATGACCCCTGTCAAGTCTGCACAAGACAGACGTCCCTCCTCTCAGGGACACTCAGCCCGGGTTCAGGGCAAAGTCTTGGGAGCAAAGTGAAGTGTCTGAAATAAGAGCATCTATGTTCTGAATCTAAGCAGACCATACCACATTTCTCCCTGTTTTGACTCCTCCAATTTGCTAAGAGAATTACTGAAGCAGAACTGATTTCTGATCCTTGCTAGAATCAAGTGATGTATTTAATCATATGCATTTTGCCATCGGTTATTTTTATTCCTGTAACATTGTGGGTTGGCCCCATGATAGTGAAACCCTTAGTTCAAATGACTCACTAAAAACTATGTAGGTTTTGCTTTTAAATAAATACTTAAACTTTTAACTAATAGCAGAAATAAATTTTGCATTATTTCTGTGAAATAAAAAAATGGGCAAAATTACCTACAGATGTCCCCCTTTTTAGTAGAATTTAATTCAAATGTCATTTTATTTTTCTTTGAGTCTGATAAGAACAAATGAACTCATTAAAAATGTTTTGTTCATTTTTGAGAAGATAAGCTTTGATAACAGAACATGTTTAGTTTTGTGCTTGTTAAAGCTTTGCTGAAAATATAGCTAAGCAACTGTTCACTTTTTGAGTTAATAAGTGTTATCATACTGTTGTTATATGGCTGAAACTATACTGGTGTTTACTAAAAGTCACGCTTTCTGAAAGACAGGAAACTGTAGACAGAGCCTGTGCCATCAGCCATCATATCAGAAGTTAGCAGAGAATACAGCATTAAGGATAATCTTTAAGAAAATAAGCACTGTGTCTTCATCGTTTTTGTATCCCTAATAGTTCGCGTATTGCCTTACACATAGTAAATGCTCTAAATATGTATGATGTAGAACTGAACAGAACTGGAGCTTAAATCTTCCAGTCCTCTGAAAGTGAAACAGTAGACGCTCAAATTTTAAGACAAATTACAATGACAAATTACGAGATCTATGTTTTAATTGGGAAAGGCTGTACTATTTGAAATGTTTATTTTGTTATAGATTTTGAGACCTATTCTGCAGGTTATTGATGAGAAGTTTATAACACTTAAAAAAATAATTGTGTTTATTTATTTACTGACTACGCTCCATCTTGGCTTCTGCGCGGGCTTTTCCCTGGCTGCGGTGAGCTGGGGTCCTCTCTAGCTTGGCGCGCAGGCTTCTCGTTTCGGTGGCATCTTCTGGTGTGGAGCACCTGCTCTGGGCGCCTGCCTCTGGCGGTTTCAGCTTCCGGGCTCCAGAGCACAGGCTCAGAAGGTGTGGAGCTCGGGCTAGTTGCTCGGAGACACGTGGGATCTCCCTGGACCAGGGACTGAACCCGTGTTTCTGGCACTGACAGGCAGATTCTTTACCCTGGACCACCAGGGAAGCCCTCAGATCACTTTCTTAATGTTTTCACTGGGTGTGATTTCCAAGAGAGAACGCTCTTGCTCTGCACACGTGGAAATGATGTTAGCCTCGTTTAAAGGGGTCCAAAAATCTGACCAAGCATTTCTTCCTTTTGCTATTTTAATGAAGCTAACATTTTGTGATACCATTAGATGATATTCAGTTGATGCTGTAATACTTCACATTAATCAGGATTGAAGGAAAAGGTTAATAATGGTAATAGCAAATATTACGGTAATAAGAGCAGTAGCAGATACACATTGAGTCTTTCTATGTAGCAGCTGCTTAGCTTACACACTTTGCCCGGAGCCCTCACTTTGTCCTTATTACAAGGCACCGCTGCCGCTGCTGCTGCCGCATCGCTTCAGCCGTGTCCGACTCTGTGGGACCCCATAGACGGCAGCCCACCAGGCTCCTCCGTCCCTGGATTCTCCAGGCAAGCACACTGGAGTGGGGTGCCATTTCCTTCTCCAATGCATGAAAGTGAAACGTGAAAGTGAAGTCGCTCAGTCGTGTCCGACTCTTCGTGACCCCATGGACCGCAGCCCACCAGGTTCCCTCCGTCCGTGGGATTTCCAGGCAAGAGCGCTGGAGTGGGTGCCATTGCCTTCTCTGACAGGGCTCTGCTAGTGCCCCCTTTAGAGATGAGCCCTGAGACCTCCTGAGCTTAAGTACTTTGCCTAAGATCTCACTTACGGTGAGTGTCAGATTAGAATTTAAATTCAGATCATTTGGTCTTAGAAAAAGCCTTCTTTACTGCTAATTCTTTTTTACATTTCCATCATATATTGGTCTCTGCCAAAGGTCCAGTAGGGCTTCCCTGGTGGCTCAGGTATAAAGACTGCTTGCCCATGCAGGAGATGCGTGTTCGATCCCTGGGTCAGGAAGATCCCCTGAAGAAGGAAATGGCAACTCACTCCAGTGTTCTTGCTTGGGAAATCCCGTGGACAGAAGAGCCTGTGGGGCTACAGTCCATGACGGTCCATGACGTTGCAAAGAGTCAGACATGATTTACAACTAAACAACAAAAACAGAAGTCCAGTTTAAATTTATTCACCAAGCTCTGACAGATTCTAGAGGAGAATCTGGCTTTTGAAGACCATAGAAACATAAGACTAGTTGGAAATAGGAACTAGACTTCTAATGGATTTTCAAGCACAAGGTTTTGTTCTTCTTTCATTTATAATTCCTTTTTAGTCTCCCCAAACCTCACCAACGAAGTACTTGTTTTCTGACCTACATGTTCATGTATTTTGGTTAAGTTATGAACTAGTTTCTCTATGGGCAGCCTCTCCCTGAGGGCTTGAGGGAAAAGATATATTTAGTGGTGGAGTGGGGAATGGATATATAGGAGATATATGTGTATATATGCCTTTGGATGGATTTGGGAATGTGGGCTTTGAATTATTGATCTTGCTTTGATATTGCAATGTAGTTTCAGACAATTAAGATCCATGTGTTTTCTTCAGGGAATTTGATGAGCTGTGAATCCCAAATTCATTCTACCATTTAGGTAACAAGGGACAGAAAATACAAAATAAAATGCCAACAATGACTTTTTTAAGTATTGTGGTGAGCTAGGGAAAAACTTGGCTGGCTTCCCTGGTGGCTCAGTGGTAACGGATTTGCCTGCAATGCAGGAGACCTGGGTTTGATTCCTGGGTCGGGAAAACCCCCTGGAGGAGGGCATGGCAGCCCACTCAAGTACTCTTGCTGGAGAATCCCATGGACAGAGGAGCCTTGTGGGCCGCAGTCCACGGGGTTGCAGAGTCAGACACGACCGAGCGACTAAGCAACAGGGAAGAAGTTACTAAGGCAGAGTTAGAAACTAATCAGGGGTTATATATATGCACATAAAATATGTATATTTTATGTCTATATGTATATAAAGCACTAGTACATGAAATAACGTTCACCATACTATATAGAGTACATTCTGATACTTCTAGAAAATTCTGACACTTTCAGTTATATTTTGCTTACATTTTATTTCACAAAATAATACTGTTATATCTTATCTTACAGTTGAGCATTAATAAGTTAGCAGAAAGTTTAAAAGAAACTACAGTGTACATAAATATCCATGGCTTATCCATATATACCAATATCTTATTACCATTAAAAACAAATGCTAATGAGTTATTGGAATCTATGGGTCAAAAATATGGAAACATCTAAAATTGTTTTTTAGTATTTGTTGTTCTTCAGTCATTTAGTCACGTTCAACTCTTTGTGACCCCATGGACTGCAGCATGCCTGGCTTCCCTGCCCTTCCCTATCTCCTGGGACTTGCTCAAACTCATGTCCATCGAGTCAGTGATGCCATCCAACCATCTCATTGTCTGTCATCCCCTTCTCCTCCTGCCTTTAATCTTTCCCAGCATCATGGTCTTTTCTAATGAGTCAGCTCTTTAGACTAGAAATAAATGTATGCCAGGTATTTAGTTCAAAACCCATCACTTTTAGGATAGCTTCAGAGCCAATAATAATTAGAGTCAATCTCCTCCATCTATAATACTGAGAGTTGACAGTTTGCATAAGACTACAACATGGTAGGGAAAGCTTTTGGTGCCTGTATTTATTAAGGTGGGAAAGCAGAACTCTTCAATTTCGAAATATTTTTTAAAGAGAAAAAGGTAAAATTATTCTTGGGGAAGAATTATTCAGAACTCTTCTGCTTGCAACTGAACTGGACCCTTCCCTAACTCAGACCAAGAAGAAAAGAAAAACAAAAGGAAAACTCATTGTCTCTTGCAACGTAAAAGACCTAGGGCAGACAGACCTAGAGCTGACTCTCTGCACTCGGACAGCATCACAGAAATCTTCCCGCTATACTGTGTGTGAGCGGGTCGGCTTCTTCTTTCTCCTTCTGGGAGTCTTTCTCCACACAGGGCAAGATGGCTGCCAGTTGCTCCAGAAACACTTTCAACCATCCTGTCAAGCAGCTACTCTTCCAAAATCCCATTGCCATTTTTGTTGTTCAGTCATTAAGTCATGTCTGACTGTCTGTGACCCAGGGACTGCAGCACTCCAGGCTTTCCTGTCTTTTGCTGTTTCTTGGAGTTTCATCAAATCCATGCCCATTGAGTCGGTGATGCTGCCTAACCATCTCGTCCTCTGCCGCTCCCTTCTCCTTTTGCCTTCAGTCTTTCTCAGCATCAGGGTCTTTTCCAATGAATTGGCTCTTCGCATCAGGTGGCCAAAGTTTTGGAGTTACAGCGCTGGTCTTTCCAATGAATATACAGGGTTGATTTCCTTTAGGATGGATTGGTTTGATCTCCTTGCAGTCCAAGGGACTCTCAAGAGTCTTCTGCAGCACCACAGTTCAAAAGCATCAATTCCTTTGTGCTCAGCCTTCTTTGTGGTCCAGCTCTCACATCTATACATGACTACTAGAAAAACCAGAACTTTGACTATAAAGACCTTGGTCGGCAAAGTGATGTCTCTGCTTTTCAATATGCTGTCTAGGTTTGTCATAGCTTTCCTTTCAGAGAGCAAGCGTCTTTAAATTTTATGGCTGCAGTCACTGTTTGCAGTGATTTTGGAGCCTAAGAAAATAAAATCTGACACTGCTTCCACTGTTTTCCCATTTTATTTGCCATGAAGTGATGGGACCAGATGCCATGATCATAGCTTTTTAATGTTGAGTTTCAATTCCATGGACAATCCTAAAAACTGGGCCTTCATTTTCTTCACTTGAGTCATATACCTGTCTCGGAACCCATTAGCATGAATGGTGGAATGGATGATACTGGTTGGCCAGGCTGGGTCATGTTCTTTAACCTTCATTATCTCCTTGGCAGCTCTGATTGGAAGAGTTCTACCCAAACCACATGGACTCAGAGAGGCAGCACTGTGTTTCCTCTAAGGATAGTTCGTTATCAGTAACCAGCAGGAGTAAAGAGGACAGAGGACACACAGCAAGGGATGCTCTTTGGAATGTGATCATCATGTGAGCAGAAAGTCTCTCCCTGGTTCATTGTTATGCAGCACCTGGCACATTTGTTAGCACCTTTTTAAAAGGAATTTAACACATGAGATTCTTTTTACATAAAACACAATTTCCTGCTTTCCCAATGCATTTTATTTCGTTGAAATTGATTAGAGCAGACAGTGGATGGGAAGTGGTGTTGAGTGTTTTAGTCTTCAGCCTAACTTAAGGAATTTTGTCTAATGAACTACAATATTAAACAAATCAGCATTATTACAGAAAGACCAAAGAGCAGTGAGCCGAACGCAATCTCAATTCCAGTATGGTCAGAGCCTTTGACTCATTGCCATTGACCTTCTCAGGCTTTCATCAGTCAATCCAGTTGGAAATTCATATAAAAATCAGTATGTCACCATCAAGAAGACACTGAGGTTGAAATGACCTTTTTGGACTAAATAAATTAGAAAAGACAAAAAAATTCAGCAGCATCCTCGACACAGTCACCACATGAAGGCTTATATGACCTTTAGTCTCCTGGCCTTTACCTCATTGTCCTCCAGCCACCAGATAATTGGCAGCTTCTGTTTCTCTGCTCTGTGAAGACTCCAAGCTTTGATCACATTTGAGGATGAGAGCTTCTAGTTTTAACTGTTGTTGAACTTAGTGAGTGTTTCTGGCTTGTGACCATCTGGTGCCGTGGTGTCCGTGGATCTGGTGATGGGGAAAGAGGTGGGAGAGGAAAGTAGCTAAGACATCACTTGCGTGTTGGAATCAGGCATTCCAGAGATCAAGTCATGCTTCTGACACTTAGCACTATATCTGGGCAAAAGACAGTGCTTTCAAGCCTGTTTCCTCATTTGTAAAGTGACGATATCTACAATTTCTACCCTACTGTGTTTTTTTAAGTGTTATGTAACAGTTCATTTTACCAATACTTAGCAAAGTGGACTGGCTCGTGGTAAATATTCAGACAATAATCAACAAATGAAAGTTGCTAAAATTAGAGTATCTTGCACTCTTCTAATTAAGAGTATCATCAACTTGTCTTCAATTAGAATCATGAGATGGACAAGCCAATTACTGATTAACTTGTTACAACAGTAGGATGCATCCTCTTTTGCCCCCAAAAGAGGATGCACCTCTTTTGGGAAAGAGGTGATGGAGAACAGAAGTCAAGAATGGTATGATTTCCTTCAATTAGATGACAAAGAAAGAAAAGAATGGCAAATCAGGTTTATTAACATCACAGAGACACTTCCCTCTGGATGTACAAATGCTTTCTTAACTATCTTTTCTACATGAGTACTTAGGGTGGGAAGGGTTGATGTGAGAATCAAGTGCTTTGTTCATCTATTTTCATGCAGACTCGAGTATAAAATGAAGATAAAATGTGGTTTTCATTTACCCTTGCCAATGGACAGCAGCCCAGAGGCTTATGTCATCTACTCTAATTGATATTTGGTCTTGGAATGCATTATTCAGTTTGACTGTGTTTTGTTTCAGCAAACTCACCTAATTATGGTTTGTTGAGGCTCATGCTGAAACAACTGTGAATTTCCTAAGTATATCCCAATCAGCAGTGGGGAAAATTGGCCTAGAAAACTCTGCTTGGCAGAAGGATAATGGCAGACTGGGATAACAAACACAGCAAAAATTATCTGCATATGGATAATTGAGTCTTGACTGTAAGCAGCAGACATTTATGTTCTGTTGCTAGAATACTCAAGTACTTAGCCCTTTTACCAAACAACAACTACAAAAGAAATCAGTAAAATCGCTTGGGGAACACCCAAGGACCAACTTAGTGCTCGATGAGGTGTCTAGGTGGCAGCAGGCTATTTGGACTGTTCTCTTTTCACCTGAAAAATCATGGGACATTGCTTCAAATTTTAGGTAAAAATTTCATGACCTATTTCAAAATCTTCTGAATAGGTCATACAATTTATATATATTGGCTTCTCAGGTGGTGCTACTGGTAAAGAACCTACCTGCAAATACAGGAGATATAAGACCCACGGGTTTGATTCCTGGGTGGGGAAGATCCCCTGGAGGAGGGCATGGCAACCCACTCCAGTATTCTTGCCTGGAGAATCCCCATGGACAGAGGAGCCTGGTAGGCTACAGTCTATGGGGTTACACAGAATCTGACACAACTGAAGTGATTTAGCATGCTTGCATTTTAGCAACTTTCATTTGTTGATTATTGTCTGAGTATTTATGACGTGCCAGACTTGCATGCATGTGTATAAATATACAGATAGATAGATGTATAGATATGTGTGTGTGTGTGTGTATATATATATATAGATATAGATATAGATATAGATATAGATATATAGATATGTGTGAGAACCATGCATATTGCTTAGCACTTAAATTTCAATCTTTTAAAGGCTGGAATTCAGTTGACATTTTGTCTTCTTTTAGCATTAACCAAAATCATTTTTGTTGTTTTTCTTACGTTTCTGACACTACATTCGTGTTCTGATGTACTTTTATCTTCTCAGAAATGTGTGATTTTAGCCATATCTGGCCTAAAATTCAATAATTTGTTTCCAAACTTATACCTAACTTCTTTTTTATGATTGAAATATCATACTGATTGCTTAGTATATGAAAATCTCTCTTTGTTTTTGTTTCTGCGCTCCATCTCTCTCTTAAGATAAATAGATAGGTTACATGGTCCCTCCACACATGTGGCTCCTCTGTATTCGAAAGTTCCACATCCAGGAATATACCTGGAACTGCATGGTACTGTAGTGTTTACTGCTGGAAAAAATCCATGTGTGTGTTTATACCAGACGGTCGCTCAGCTGGTGAAGGACCTGCCTGGCAGCGCAGGACACACAATAGGTGCAGGTCCATCTCTGGGTCGGGAAGATTCCCTGGAGAAAGAAATGGCAGCCCACTCCTGTATTCTTGCCTGGAAAATTCCATGGACAGAGGACCCTGGAGGAAGACAGTCCATGGGGTCTCCAAAGAGTTGGGCAGGACTGAGTGCACACACACCCCTTACATCTCTCTCTGTCAGAGACATCTTTTCAGGAGAGTTTCACACACCGAATTGTTACTTATTTTATTGTAGAGCTGTAATTTAAAGCCTGCTCTTCTCTGTAGGTTGATTTTCTCAGTGTATCTCTCACATCCTTGGTAAATGTGAGCTGCATTTTTGTGGAGCTCAAACAAGACCTCAGAGGGCCTTCAGTGACTCATTTTGTTTCCTTTTAGTTCTTTCTCCTACATTGTTCAGAGGGAAACTTTCAGTTTGGTTCTAATAAGTATCAATCCCCCCTTCCCGTCCATTAATCTCCATTTTTAAACATTGATGGGAGGCTTCAAGCAGTGGAAAAGGCCTGAGGAGAATTTAACTACTTTGCTTTATTTTCAGTTAAATTTTATGTCTACTTTCTATTGTGTCAAATGATGCTTTTTTTGCTTGTTTTTAATTTTTTACAGTAAAATGTAAAGAGTTGTTAAGAAAAAATGAATCAATTTTAGCAAAAATGTTTAAGTCAGTGGAAGTGAGTTGATATGTAAACTTGATAACAGCAATCTGGACGTGGCTGGATAATGAGAAAGACAATCACAGCCCATGGTTTCCCTCGCTGGCTTCTGGTAAACGCTGCTTGCCAGACGCATGCCGACCCTTCTCTACAGGAGCAATGCACTTTCCAGTTACAACGTCTGAGCTCTCTATCTCTTCTCTCTCGTCCCCATGTCATCGTCGCTAGATTCTGAAGAGCCATAAACGTCACATTCATGCACTGTGTTCATAAAGTCTTCCTTTCTCTCATAGCTGAAATATTCCCTACTGTTTTCCCCAGATAATTTTCCACTGGTGAAGTCATTACTGACTTTACAGTTCCAAGTAAACATGTTTATTCTCCGCATCTAATGCATCTCGCACAGTCTGAGGGCAGGAGCGGTGCCTGGTACGCTTGTCCGCATAGAGCAGCACCTGCGATAGTGCTTTTGGGTGTCGGAGGGACCCGAAAACCACTTGTGGAATCCAGAAATCCTCGTGTGATGAGTAGCTGCTTGGTTCATCGGAAACCTCACCGTTTCGCAGTGACCCAGTCTCACCTTCAGTTCAGTTCAGTAGCTCAGTGGTGTCCGACTCTTTGCGACCCCATGAATTGCAGCACGCCAGGCCTCCCTGTCCATCACAAAGTCTCACCTTAGGATCATTTAAATTTTGCTTTCCAGAACAGCAAATAAACCAGATGTTCCAAGTTAATCCCCAAGGCTCTGGAAATCATTTAGGACATGAATTAGGAATAATCAGAAACTCCAACAAATCATTTTTTTTTTGTTATCATTGGTAGACTGATACATAGTTAATTTATTAAAAAGAAGATAGATTTACTCAGCCTTGAATTTTCTGGTATCAACTTTTCTCTATCACTCTCTCAAAGCATTTTCTTAAAATGAATAAGCATCAAACCTTCCTGGGTAGTATGGTCTCACTGTGTTCTCTGCAAGGGGATGAAGCTGGTGGAAGAGAATGAAAGAGGAGACAGCTCAGCTTTGGGGAACCATAACCGCTTCCCTGGTCGATCAGTATTGCAGATGTTAAAGACTCTGTAGCAGGGACTTCTCTGCTGGTCCAGCGGTTAAGACTCTGCCTTCTAAGGCAGGAGGTGGGGGTTTGATCCCTGCTCAGAGAGCTGAGATCCTGCGTACCTCATGGTTAAACAAACCGAAGCATAAAACAGCAGCGATGTTCTAACAAATTCAATACAGACTTAAAAAAAAAGGTCCACATGAAAAACATCATTTAAAGAAGACACCACAGCAGAAGCTCAGTGAGCCCCGTCCTCTAAGCAGCCCCGAATGGATGTGGCCGCCGATCAGGGATGGAGCCCCATTCCTCACAGTCAGTGGCGCTCTCTCTGACCCTCTCCTTTGTCTCACTGCTGCTAAAATTTCTTCTCTGCTCCTTTATCTCTTCCCGTCAGTAAGATGATTCCCAGAGCGCCTTAGGGTGTAGTCGCTCTTCTGGGTGTTGATTATCTCTAGCTGCCCTCAGCTGCAGATATTTATTTTCCACAGACCTCAGTCTGCAAACAAAACCATGAACTCTGCCGCTTGTTATGGCAGCGGAGATCGAAACTGTTTTTCTCCTGAGGTGCTTCAGAGTCCTTAGCATCTATATTTTTTCCCTCTACGTTTTCTGTTTCTCAAAAGTGAAATTATATGCCAGTGACTGTTTTTCCTGCTGCCTCATCCCGCAGACAATCTAGACCATCAGATTTTTTTAATCTTTTTTCCTTGATCATTCCTGCAAAACCACTTACACATGAAGACTGCACTTCTGGAAGTGGCTGGTTTTAAGCCAGAGATGCTTGGAAAGCAATGAGTGTGTTTTCAGCAAACTGAGAACATACTTGAATTTAAGTACCATTTCAAGTTCTCTGAATTCAGATCATATTTTATCTGAAATTTAAGCTGCACCATCTGCATTTATTCCATAGCTATTTCAGAATACTAATTTCTACCACCTCCACTTTTATTTCTAGGGTCACCTTTGTTTCAAGTAAAAGACTGATAGTGTAAGCGAGAAAATTGAAAATGAAACTTTTATTTCTTTAACGACCATCTGATGAAATATAATGAGTAGGAAAATAACAAGAGGAAGGAAGAGTAGTAGAAACAACTGGAAAAGCAATTTCTGAGTAATCTTTTTTTGGATTATTGCTTAAAATATGTACCTCCTACTTTGTTCAGTAAAGTTTTGTCAGTGATACTATTTACTGTAAATGTTTAATAGTTACAGTCAGATGTTCAGTGAGTATGAGAAAATAACATCAATAACTTCCCTTTGAAAATCTGTTTATCAGTTATGATTGTTTTCAAGTACATGAGCTACAAACTCTACTAGAGGGATTAACTGAGCATTTATTTTTCTCATATAGCAAGTGGGATGAAAAAGAAATCCATAAAAAGTAGCTCTGTGATTCCACTGTGGATCTCCGTTCATCTACAGCCCTGCTTTTCTTTCCACAGTCATACGACTTCCACTCATGGTCTCCGCATGGCTGCAGAAGCTCTTGCCATCACATGCACATCCTAAGCAGGAGGAAGGAGAAGGGCAGAAGGCACAAGTCAAACAGCAGCTGGATTTATCACCTTTTCAGGTAAACAACAACTTTCCTCACAGTAGTTTCCCACCTGGATCTAGTAGATGAGATCTGAGCCACGGGTCCACCCATTGCTGTAGGGGAGTCTGGGGAGGTTAACCTTTTACTTGAGTGTATTGCTCATACTTCTGTGCTTGGTTGTGTCTGACTCTTTGTGACCCCTTGGACTGTAGCCCTACCAGTCTACCTCTGTCTTTGAGATTTTCCAGGCAAGAATACTGAAGTGGGTTGCCATTTCTTCCTCCAGGGGACTTTCCCAACCCAGGGATCAAATCTGCATTCTTAAATCTCCTGCGTTGTAGGCAGATTCTTTATCACTTGAGCCATCGCGGAAGCCCAAGTATATTGCTATTGAACAAATTCAGTGAAAAGATACTTGTCCACAACTGACAGTGCTTGCTTAACATATAAAACTAACGTATTGTTGGTCAGGGCAGAAAAAGCACCGTCTTGTTCCAGGTTAGGTCACTGACTTCTTTTATTTAATAAAAGAACATGTCAGCAAGCAGAGGAAGCATAGGAAAAGCATGTTAGTGAGAAATACTGGCAGTTCCGTGCCAACTACTGCCCAGAGAGGAAATCTGAGTTAAAGGGCTTTGTGAAAGTGAAAGCCGCTCGGCCGTGTCCGACTCTTTGTGGCCCCATGGACTATACAGTCCATGGACTTCTCCAGGCCAGAATCCTGGAGTGGGCAGCCTTTCCCTTCTCCAGCAGGTCTTCCTGACCCAGGGATGGAACAGGAGACTCCCGCATTGCAGGCGGATTCTTTACCAACTGAGCTGTCCGTTATATAAAAATGATAGTGTCCGTGTGTGTGTGTTGGGTGAAAGAGAACCAAGATGGCATCCAGCTTTAGTCTTTTGGAAGCTTTTCTTCATGATGGCTGTGCTGGGCCTTTGCTGCCGTGGGGGCTTTCTCTAGCTGCCGTGAGCGGGGGCTCTTCCTCGTGGTGTGGCGGCTCCTCTTGGCGCAGAGCGCAGGCTCCAGGCTGTGAGCTTCAGCAGCTGCACCACATGGGTGCATAGTCTCAGGAGCAGAATGCGTGGTTCCTGGGCTCTAGGGCCTGGGTTTCGTTGCTCCAAGGCACGTGGGGGTCTTTCTGGGTCTTCCTGGATCAGGGATCGAACCAGCGTGGCCTGCGTTGCAGGCAGATTTTTTACCACCAAGCCACCAGTTCGTAGGTAGTGATGTTTGGCCTGACTGTACTGGCTGTATGATGTTTTAAACAGTCACTAAGCACACTTTGCCTTGTTTCCTCCCTGAAACAGATTATCTTCTGGACCAAAGTTTAGTCGAGCTCCTCTGAGCCCTTGCCCAACTTGGTCCAAACTAGAGCTTCAGTTTTCATCCTTGTGGAGTCTTGTTTTGGCAAGATTCCTGGTAAGTCGGTTTAGCCAGAATCTCCGGTATACCCTTGGTATATGACCTCAATATCTGACAGAATTCCTCATCCCTCAGTAATATCTTAATATCTAATCACCCTGGCCTGCCCTTACCCGCCGGGGTGCGTGTGTGTGCGCGTGTGCGTGCAGAGTCGTGTCCGACTCTTTTGTGACCCATGGACCGTAGCCTGCCAGGCTCCTCTGTCCCTGGGATTTTACGGCAAGGATACTGGAGTGAGTTTCCGTTTCCTGCTTTAGGGGATCTTCTCAACCCAGAGGTCGAGCCCATGTCTCTCGCATCTCTTCCAATGGTAGGCGGATTCCCTACCAGGAGCACCACCTGGGAAGCCCACATTTTAGGTGACTCAGAGAGCATTGCCCTAACCTCTTAGTAATTTTGCATCCGCTAGCAAAGAGTCGGACACACAGCACACTCCCCCAACCAGTTCTCATCCTTGGCTGTAAATCCCCATTTTCTTTTGTCATATTCAAAACCAAGCCTGATTTTTTACTTCAAAATCCCACTGTAGTAAGCTCACTGGATAAAGTCTGTCTCACTGCTTTAACAAGTATTGTGAACAATTTTTTTTCTTTAACACTACCTGGTGGGATAGTTGTGATAAACCATTTAATATTTGCAGAGCATTTAGCACACTGTCTTTTATATAAGTGGTTATTAATTAAGTACAAAATCTGTATTGTAGAAGGGATTCATTGTTCTGTTTTTGTCAGACACCAGGTTCTACCTTTATCAGATCAGTATGTTCAGTTCACCACTGTGGCCCCAGATTCTGACATACTGTTAGAGTTCAAGCAATGATTGTTGAATTAATAAATAAACCTTAGCTGAAGCTAATACATTTGAGGGTCAGCTTGCTTTACTTATTTGTTGCATGAACAGTATTATGACTTCTATGTAATCTGCTGAAAGCCTCAACAAGTGGACTTTCCAGTGTATACGACCCACTAAATACAGCAAAACTTTCCAGAGCAGTTTTCCATGGTATATTTATCAAATATCTTCTAATTATGATTGGATTTTGCCTGAGTTTGATTTTTACATGGCAACAAAGGGAATGTTTTCTTGTCTTCCCACCCCAAGTATTCACCATTCATTTGATAATTGGATTTTTCTTTGAATTAGTAAATTGGCATTCTGCTATCTATCTTGGTCTTTTGGAAATTTTTAACAGTGTTAAGTCTGTATGAAGTTCTGATCATCTTGGGAAACAAGAAAAGAAGATTTAGGGAAAGTTCCAATAGTGATAGGTAGACAGTCCTCTTAAGTGTTTTCACTAAACTCATTTTAATTTTCTGTCTTTTATTCTTCTTAGCTAATTTACAAATTAAGTAAATAATTAACTTAGATCATTCTTTTTATAATATAATCCAAGATCCACAATTTATTAGCTATATAATTTGGGAAATCTATTTAAACTTTCTGTATCTCAGTTTCCGTGACTATAAAAAAGAGTTGATGATGATGTGTGCTCTATAATAAGGTTAAATCCATTAATAAAATTAAGTTACATACCACTAAATTAACCGTAGGCTCCATAATCATCTGTAATATTAGAACCATTTCTGGCATGTAATCATTGCTCAGGAAAAAAGAAACGGTGTCCATGTTTTCCAGCCATTTATCATCTGCGACAGTTATTTCCATTGTGCAGTTTACCCCAAGGGTAAACAAGTGGTCAGTTCCGTGAGAAAAATGATCAATCACTGTAAGTGCTTTTTTTGTTTGTTTGTCTGAAATCAAAGATGGATTTTTCACTGATTTTTTCAATGCAGTATTGTGAAACTGTAAACAGAAAGGCTGTATTCTAGGTTAGGCCAAAGGGCCTGTTACTAAGGAGACTTGGAGAGGCCTTTTTAGCTACACCGTGGTTTCTGTAGCTGTATGTGGCACATACTATATGCCACACTCTCCTGTCGACACTGCGGTTTCTGTAGCTGTATGTGGCACATACTATATGCCACACTCTCACTGTCTACACCGCGGTTCCTGTAGCTGTATGTGGCACAGACTATATGCCACACTCTCACTGTCTACACCGCGGTTTCTGTAGCTGTATGTGGCACATACTATATGCCACACTCTCACTGTCTACACTGCGGTTCCTGTAGCTGTATGTGGCACATACTATATGCCACACTCTCACTGTCTACACTGCGGTTTCTGTAGCTGTATGTGGCACATACTATATGCCACACTCTCACTGTCTACACTGCAGTTCCTGTAGCTGTATGTGGCACATACTATATGCCACACTCTCCTGTCGACACTGCGGTTTCTGTAGCTGTATGTGGCACATACTATATGCCACACTCTCACTGTCTACACTGCGGTTCCTGTAACTGTATGTGGCACATACTATATGCCACACTCTCACTGTCTACACTGCAGTTCCTGTAGCTGTATGTGGCACATACTATATGCCACACTCTCCTGTCGACACTGCACACTGTGTGGTATTACTAGAGTTACTCTCTGGTTTCTCCAGTGGACATCCATCACTTGGGCTTCCCAGGTGGCTGGGAAGAAAAGAATCCTTTTGCTAACACGTGAGCTGCAGGAGACGTGGCTTCGATCCCTGGATCAGGAAGATCCCCTGGAGGAGGAAGCGGCAACCCACTCCAGTATTCTTGCCTGGAGAATCCCGTGGACAGAGGAGCCCGGTGGGCTTCAGTCCATGGCGTCGCAGAGTCGGACACGACCAAACGACCGAGCACAGGCGTGCAGGCAGATCGCAGGCCTGAGTTCCACATTAACTTGGAATTTGTTCCTTTGAAAACTGCATTGCCTCAGGTATTCTGTGGTAAATCTGTATCTGCACAATTAAAAAAAGATTTAGAAAGGAAATTAGTAATGAAATGAGATAAACAAATAACAAAAAGTAAATTTTAAGCAACTTTATAGTGCAATGGGTTTTTATTCCTAGAATATACTAAAGTTTTTACAAGTCTCACTTAAAATGTTTAGCTTTTTTTTTAACCTCATTTCCTTAGTAGTACTAGGAGAGATAGTTGAACATCGTAAAATTACAAAAATCTAAGTTCTAAGGAACATATAAATTTAAATTAATTCTTATTTTGTCTGTACTTTCCTCCTAATGTAACTAGTTCAGTGAGATTATAGTATATCCATTTAAAAATGCTATTTTCTTTTTTTCTGTATGTTTTCTAAAGGACATTTATTCTTGGCTTTCTTTTAGGCTGTGGACTTTAGGGGATCAGAAACTTTGAATTGCATCCCAAGCACACAGTGTTCATTCAATCAAAAGTTCACTGAGCAACAGATAACATAGAATTGGTGTTTATCCAATGTTTATGGAATAAATGGTGATAAAGTGTATAGAAAACTGAGAAAAAAATATTAAAGGGGAAAATAAGAAATCACTGTTAATAACACCTTGCTAACAATTTAGTGTCCTTTACTACCATTTTTTTAAGTTGTGAATATAGTTTTAGATTTAGATGAGAGTAATTCTTTATATATAGAAATGTAAGTAACTTTCTTTCCTTCTAAGCAGTTTTTAAAAAATAAGTTTGAAGATTTTACTTTAAAAAGATCAATTGACAATGAGATTTTTTTGCATTGAATTCATGTTACTGCAGACTTCAGATCTCAGATTGGAGACTGTGTACCAGTAACCTCTCTAGAGAGAACTCCTGGTTTGCAGAAGAGTCAACCCCAGTAGTCGGCAGGTATCGGATAATGTGTCCAGGGCTTCAAGATGAACTCAACGCAACCAAGTTAGCACTAGCTCTGACTTGAAAAACAGATCCACACATCCCTTCCTTGAAATTCTCAAGTACAAAATGTTCTGAATTTCAATCTTTGGGTTTTGGTTGAATTGTGGTCCCAATTAATATGATAGTAAACTGTAACCTAAGCAGAGCTGGGGTAAGCGATGACCCTTATTCATATACTCTGAAATAGCAAGATGACTGATTACTGGGTCAGCTGTGTTATCTTTATAGGAAAGAAGAATTCTTAACGTGGAATCAACTTCTGCCTCTTGGGTTTCATATAAAGGATTGCAGACTTGTATTCACTTGGAAAACACTTCATTTCTTAAATAAAAAGATATGAAGGCATGGTTGTTAAGAGTTGGGTTCCTAACGCGAAAAGCAGACAGACATTACCATTTACTAGCTGCAACTTCTTTAGAAAGCTACTGATTCTTTCTGTGCTTCAAAATCTGTGAAATACAGGGAAGAACGATACCTAATTCTGATGCACACAAGCTTATTGTGTGAATATACACAGAGTACTCAGCATGACACTTTAGGAAGTCCTCACCAAGAACCCGCAAGGTGGGCCCCACCACACACGAGTGTTCTCGGGGCTTGCTGAATACAGTAATGAGGAAGGGGTTCCAGACCCCAGCTCAGCGTGGACTTTGCTCATCAAATGCTCAGTAATGTTGGGCAGATAAAAGGCTTCCTCTCAAAGTACAGATGTTTAAAAGACATACCCTAGGACATTCCACTCTGCCTCTCTGTTGTCGCCGTTGTTCAGTTGCTAGGTCGTGTCTGACTCTCTGCGACCCCATGGACTGCAGTATGCCAGGCTCCTTTGTCCTTCACTGTCTCCCAGAGTTTGCTCAGATTCATGTCCGTTGAGTCAGTGATGCCATCCAACCATCTCATCCTCTGTCACCCTCTTCTCCTCCTGCCTTCAATCTTTCCCAGCATCAGGGTCTTTTCCAATGAGTCACCTCTTCACATCAGGTGGCCTAAGTATGAGTGCTTCAGCTTCAGCCTCAGTCCTTCCAATGAATATTGAGGGTGGATTTCCTTTAGAATGGACTGGGTCGATCTCCTTGTGGTCCAAGGGACTCTCAAGAGTCTTCTGAACAAATATTTAATCTCCAGATCAGCAAATATCCAAAGATTATCCCAGAATAATTACTCTAATAATTGTGATTTTGTAAATTGGTGATCAGTTTAACTGAGTATAATGATTTATGAATAACTATTTGAAGATGTAAAAACAAGGCAATGTAGGATTTCATTTTGCAACATACCCAAATATGCTTTTTCCTTATTAACCATGCAATACAAAATGTTTATTGTTAAAATATTTCATTCAGCATCTTAGTGTATACATTATTGATGGAGTCATTTGAATAGTTCCTTAGTTAAAATTCTAGTATGATTTTCATTTGGGGGCATAAGGTAGGGCTTCGTCTAGATAAAGCCATCTCTAGGTGGTCAGTTTCCCCTCTGGCTTTGCGTGCGGTTTTACGTCGCTCTAACACACGCCGGCTCAGTTCTCGGGCACGCACACGCGGCTTCGGTCCATGTTCTCTCTGCGGGTGTGCTCGGTGGCTCGGTCGTGTCTGACCCCTTGCACCCCAGGGCTGCAGCCCGCCAGACTCCTCTGTCCATGGGGGTTTCCAGGCAGGAATACTGGAGTGGGTAGCCATTTCCTCCTCCAGCTATATTCCCCAAGCACCACGAAAAGATGTGCTGCAGTATTGCTCCTTCATTGACAATTCAAAATGATCCTTCTGAGGAAAGACAATTTTAAAGGCTAACTTTCAAAATGTGTTTTTTTGAACACCTGCTTCCCTTTATTTTCAATGTTCAAATTCTTAAATATATATTCACTTTTGAAAATAAATGAAGTATTTGAAACATTGGTTTGTTACTCCTTAAAAAATTAAATAACATTGTCTCTCTAGAAGCTTTTATAAATTGAGCTTGAAATGAAACGCTTTTTAGTGGTTAGTTATTCATTTGTAATAGGTGTTTTTCTGTTTTAGATAAATTTTCAAATAACTTACGGCAGCAACAACTAAAAACCTTGGATGAATTAATTTAAAAATCCAGATGGGGTAAGTGTTGGGTTTCTTTTTTTTTTTTCACTTTGTACAAAGCTTTCTCACAAGGTATCCTAATGAATACTTAAATGATTCCTGATGTGATAAAGTTAAGGTTTTAAGAAGAAAAGAAGAAGAAAGTCTCAGTGGACTTCATCTGTCTTCATGGCATCAGCTTAGTAGTCATTATTAATGCTATTCCTTGTGATCAACTTAAGAAGATTAACATTTTAACTGGGTCAGACCTCCTGTTAGCTGGTAGGACAATGACATTAAATCAGACTTAGGGATTTGTGGTATAAACAGTAAGCCACACGTTTTGTAATGAGGCATAGAATGGATACTTTGATATGGCTGCTTCTCTTGTAACCACATGTTGTATTTACTCCTGTGACCCTAAGCCCAGTATGTGACAAATATATATTTTTATTCAAGTTCATCTTTTCCAAATAGCTATTTTATCAATTATATATTTTTCTATTAAAATACCTGTAAATTTTATTAAAACTCGAAATATTTGCCCATCAAAAGGTAAAAACCAAGAAAGTAAAATAGAACAACCCACAGACTGGAAGAAAATATATGCAAATCAAATATGGAAGGGGCTTGTGCCTTATTATAAAATATTCCCTATGTTGTTTTAAAATTCTGAATAAGAAAATACAATATTCTGTTTTCCCTTCATTTATTCCTTTTCTGATGTCCTCCATTTCTTTGTGTAGATCTGAGTTTCTGATCCATGTAATTTTATTTTTTTTTTCCTGAAGAACTTCTTTTAACATTTGTTTCAGGGCAGTTCTGCTGCTGATAAAATCCCTCCAGTTTTTGCTTATCTAAGAACATCATTATTACTTCTTCACTTTTGGAGAATAATTTCTTTGGATTTAGAATTCTAGATTGGTGGAGTTTTTCTTTCTACACCTTAAACATTTCACTGTATTGTCTTCTTACTTGTATGGCTTCTGATAAATCTGCTGTAATTCATCTCTCTAATTCTGCTATAATGTAGTTGTTTATTTTTCCCTCTGGCTTGTTTCGCGGATTTATGTCTGGTTTTCTACAATTTGAATGTGATATGCCTAGATGTAGATTTTTATTTTTTAGTGTTTATCCTGTTGGTGTTCCTTGAACTTCTTCAGTCTGTGATTGGGTGTCATTAACTCTGTAATGTTCTCTGCCATTATTACTCTAAATGTTTCTTCTCCATTCTCACCTTCTTTTTCTTATGATAATCCAGTTATACACAGAACACACATTTTGAAATTATCCTGGAGTTCTTGGACATTCTGTTCTGTTTTTTTTCCTATTTACATTTTAGTTTGGGAGGTTTTTTCATCAGCCTATTTTTAAGTTTACTGATTCTTTCATCATCTGTACCCAGTCTACTTATGATTATTAAAAAGCATTCATCATTTCTGTTACAGAGTTTTTTGTATTTCTAGAATTTCTTTTGTATTCTTTCTTAGATTTTCCATGTATCTTGTTTACATCACCCATCTGTTCTTGCTCATTGAATATGTTTTTCATTAGAGCACTTAGCATATTATTATAGTTACTTTAAATTCTCTATCTGATAATTCCAACATCTGTACCACATTTAAGTCTGATGCAAATGCTTGTTTTGTATACTCAAGACAGTGCTTTTTCTTGCCTTTTGGCCTGATTTCTAATTTTCTTCTGGACAGTCAAATATTTGGTATTTGGTAATAGGTGGTGATATATAGGTCCTTAGCGTGAAGTCTTATGTTATCCTTCCTGTGAGTTGAGCTGTCTAATATTTGCTGTAGCCGTTAGGAAGATGAGAAGACAGGTGGGAGAAATACATGCGCCATGTATGCAACAAAGGACTAGTATTAAAAATACATAAAAGCACGCAAAACACAACAGTAAAAACAACAACAACAACTAGGTAATTAAAAAATGGGCAAAAGACATGAAGAGACATTTCAATGAGGAGGATATAAGATGGCAAACACACATATGAAGATACGTTCAACCGTGGCTTCTTACAGGGGAGGGCAAGTGAGTGAGACGCCCCAGGAGGGCTGAAAGAGCGGAGGGACGGTGATGCCCCGCATTGGTGGCAGGAGTGGCGCAGGCCGTGTCCGTGTGGCACCTGCTCTCAGGATGACCGGCTGTCCCAGGCGGCTCGGGGCGACGAGTCCGCCTGACAGTGCCGGAGACACGGGTTCGAGCCCCGGGGCGGGAAGACCCCCCGGAGAAGGAAATGGCAACCCGCTCCAGCGCTCTTGCCCAGGAAATATGGTGGATAGGGGAGCCGGGTGGGCTACAGTCCCTGGGGTCACAAAAGAGTAGGACACGACTTGGTGACTAAATCACAACAGCTGAGCATGATTCACCTGCCTGGTTAAGGGGTTGCTGGCCGCCTTCTGTCGGCAGAGTTACCATCTTTGGTTTTTAAATAGATGTGGGGACTTCTCCGGAGGTTCAGTGGTGAGGGCTTGGTGCTTTCACTCCTGGGGGCCAGGTTCAAAAATGAGATTCCACAAACCACATGGCAAGGCCAAGAATCAATTAAAAAAATTAAAACAAGGGTGTGTTTTGTGGGGAGATACTTCAAGATGGTGTAAATATTGATGGAGTACAATTTGAAAGATGAGAAGTGAGGGGTTAGCTAGGAGAATTCTGTGGGGAGGCATTTCCAAGGGAGGAAGCCACACGTGGTGTCCTGAAGCTAAGAATTTTTTTTTTGAGATGGAAAGTCCCAGTTCCAAATGCAGGTGGGAGAGAGAGAGGACAGACGAAGCGGAGCGGTGCGCAGGTTCAGTACCAAGCAGGATCTCCAGGCTGCGCTCCGTGCTGTCAGCGTTTCAAGCTTTAATATCAGCACACTAAAGACAGTCTTAAGAGCTTTTAAATAGAGGAGGGATATGATCAAGAGTGAGCCGTGGAAGGATCTCTCTAGTTGCTTCAGAAATGGAATGGAGGTAGGACAGGAGATACATTTTATATCCAACCCTGTGTCTAGTTGCAGTTTAGTCTTGCTGTATGATATGACGTAGACGGGCCTCACAGGTGGCGCGAGTGGCGCTTGCTAATGCAAGACACACAGGAGACTGGGCTTCAGCCCCAGGTCTGGAAGATCCCCTGGAGGAGGGCAGCAACCCGCTCCAGGATTCCTGCCTGGAGAATCCCATGGCCTGAGGAGCCTGGCGGGCTAGAGTCGGTAAGGCTGAAAAGAGTTGGGCATGACTGAAACGACTTAACACACGTATAAGCATGATGTAGATATGTTCAGTTTTTTTTTTTACTTTACAGATGATTCTCTCAGCATCATTTAACTTTTTTAAAAAGTCTATCTTCTTTTGAATTGTTTTTTACAAAGAATGACCTTTTATTCACTCAAAAATATATATTAAGAGCCTACTACATTTCAGGGACCCCTGGAGAGACAAGGATACAAACAGTGATTAAAATGGCCAAAAATCCCTGCTCTGTGGAATTATAGCCTATATTTATTTTAGAATAATTAGATAAATATAGAAAAGTATTCTGAATTTTCTTCCAGCGTTTAGTCTTATGTGTGCAATTGTATGTATTTATATATTTTTATAGGTTTAAAAAAAAACTATAATACCACAACGCAGAAAATAATGCTATTAAAATTGTGATGTATATCGTTACAAACATAAATGCAATTTAAATGTTCTCTTTGAAATGGTGTAATATATTTTATCTTTTTGTAACCTGAATATATTTATTCATTCAATATATTTAAAATGTCTTGCCAGATTCATAACTTTGTGTGCAATATAATTTTGATTTGCTCTGTAGTATCACATTGTATTACCATACCGTAAATTACTTAACCAATCGCAGAGTCTATTCTAAAATGTGATTGAGTTAAAGGAAGTCAGTTGTTCTACAAAACGAAGGAAGAATAAGTTTTTTTCTGGTGGCCCCAGAGTCGAAAGTATGGGCTAGTTCACGGGAAGTCAATTCGCCTAGTGGCCTATTTACTGACAGAGGGGAGGGAGGTCTACAGTGATGGATATGAGAAGAAAGGGGAGGACTCACTGGGTGCGGAAGACGCTCATTCTAGAACGTGGTGCCTTGGTGATCAAGGACTGAGATGGCCAGCTGGGGTCTGGAATGTGGACCATCGACGACTTCAGTAGATACGTCACCTGGCCTTTAATGTCAGGCTGTCTGTTGCTTCAAGCACGCGTTGCCACAGGTGAAGCAGACAGCCAGAGGGCTTCGCTGTGTGGCTCAGGGAGCTGTCTGCTCAGTGACAGCCCAGAGGGGTGGGGTGGGAGGGGGCTCACGAAAGAGGGAGGGGACACTTGTGTACGCAGGGCTGATTCCTGCTGATGTGCGGCAGAAACCACACAGTATTGTAAAGCAATTAGTCTCCAATTAAGAAGAAACCTAAAATATTCTCCTAAGTGCTGAGTAGGTAAATGACACTTTTGCAGAGAAACGTGAACCACGGGTGCAAGTTATACAGTTCTAGCAAAACAAGAAGGGAAAAGGCAAAAATGTTAAACAGATAAAACTTAACACGTTGACTAAATTTTGAAGCACACAGTTATTTCTTCCAGTATAATTAGCAGAAACAGTGTACACGATAAAAAAAAAGAATTCACATGCGTGCATACACACACACACAGATTATAACATTGTCTGTTAAGACACCATTTACCATGGCTAGGCTCTGGAATCAGAAATGGCTGTTAGAATTTGGGTTCTGCCACTTGCTTGTTGGGTAATTTGGCACATGCCTCCACGAACGCTTCCCTGTGCATGAACCTGGAGTTAGTGTGATGATCTAGCAGTAAGGCTGCGGTGAGGGTTAAACGGAAGTATGCCTGTCATGGGCTGGGTGCAGTGCTGGCGTGTCAGCTAGAAGATGGAATTTAAGGTGATGGTGAAGGGATGATGAAGCTCTCACTCTAAGCTCTCGGGGCGTATTGCAGCCTGTCCTCTGTGAAGCTCGTATCAAACTGTATTTTCATCATGACATAGGAAGGATCATTTCCCTCCATTCACTCTGGAATCTATAGTTTGTAAATCATCAATGATTTAGACTAAAACTCAGGAGTCTATTTGGTGACTATTTATTAAACACCTACTTTGGCCAGCCCTCTGGTTGATAAGTCAAGTATACAGACTCCACACCTGTTCCCATGGAGCTTATGTCCGGGGGAGCTGTTCTTTCTCATGAATCAGTTTCTTGTTTCTGACTGCGCTGGGTCCTCACTGCTGGGCGGGGGCTTTCTCTGGTTGCCGGCTGCGGGGACTCCTTCCTGCTGCGCCGCTCGGCCTTCTCACTGGGTGACGTCTCTCGTTGCAGAGCCCGGCTCCAGGCCCGCAGGCCTTAGTGGTCACAGCGCCTGGGCGCCGCACCTGCCCCTGTGGGCTTTAGCTGCCCCATGGCATGTGGGATCTTCCCAATTCAGGGACTGAACCTGTGTCCCCTGCCTTGGATCCTTACCCACAGGAAGTCTAGGGAGGTTCCTTTTTGCTCGCTGATTTATAAGGAGGGCAAGGGCTACCCTGCAAACACATAACCCTATCTTGTGGTAAGCCTTGGAGTTTACACTGTATCGAATTCTTAGATTGCATGGAGCTTTCAGCCTGTGTCCATACTAGCCCCTAGAAGAAGTCTTGTGGTTTTCTCTCTCCACACACTGGGGCTACCTTCTTTGGAGAAAAGCTGACATCTCCGTGAGTATGCTTCCTCACCAAGTGGTTTAATGATGGTGTCTCAGGCAACAACATTTGCACTCACAGGGAGAGAAGAAATACAGCTGTGCTCGTCCCGTGAAGCTCAGAATTGTTTATTAAGTCCCATGCTCAACACTGGGGAGCCGATCTTGATTCAATCTTTTATTAGTCCACGGGTGCACACTGTCACTTCAGTCGTGTCTGACTTTGTGACTCTGTGGCCCGTAGCCCGCCAGGCTCCTCTGTCCATAGGATTCTCCAGGCAAGAATACTGGTGTGGGTTGCATGCCCTCCTCAGAGGCTCTTCCCAACCCAGGGATCAAATCTGTGTCCCACGTCTCCTGTGTTGGCAGGTAGGTTCTTTACCACTAGCGCCACCTGGGAAGCCCTTCTATTAGTCCAAGAAAACCTAAAATCTTCCTCAACCACCTGGCCCAAGAGAGCACTTATTGAAACCTGTTACAGAATTTGGTATTCCTTAAAACAAGCTGCTCTTCAGAGGCATTATTAATTGATTCCTTCCCTTTTGTGCTGCAATAATATACTACATTTGGTTTTGCAGTATTACATGTGTCACAAGTGTATAGCTATGGGTTCTTCAAGGGCAGGATTTATGTGAAAATTTGTCTTTGTATCACCAGCATTTAACATAGCTCTTGGGTGAGAATCAGAGTATATCTACTGAAATAAATCATTGCATTGCTTTTGCATTAGTTTGGTGTTGTCACTCCCACTAAACTGGGAACAACTTCATGATAGAGACTTAATTTCATCAGCTTTTGTTTCTCTACCCTCTATCAGAGTGTCTGCCACACAAAGAGATGTTAACAGACCTTTGTGGCATAAAATGATGAATGAAAGGATATGCCTATCGAGGGGCTTCCCAGGTGGCACAGAGGTAAAGAATTCATCTGCCAATGCAGGAGATGCAAGAAGCGTGGATTCAATCCCTGGGGCGAAAGATCCCCTACAGGAGGATATGGCCACCCACTCCAGTATTCTTACCTGGGAAATCTCATGGCCAGAGGAGTCTGGTGGGTACAGTCTATGGGATTGCAAAGAGTCAGACACAACTGAGCAACTTCACATGCGTGCACACCTACTGAGACCTTTATAGGCTTCCCTGTGGCTCAGCTGGGAAAGAATCCGCCCGCGATGCAGAAGACCCAGGTTCGAACCTTAAGGAGAGAAGACCCCTGGAGGCGGGCGTGGCAGCCACTCCAGTACTCTTGCCTGGAGAATCCCTTGGACAGAGGAGCCTGGTGGCTGTGGTCCAGGGGGTGGCAAAGAGTTGGACACGACTGAGACCCTTAACTAGAAGCATTTCTTTTGAGATCATAATCCCAGTAGGCCCTCCGCAGGGTGGCCAGGAAAGGAGAGTTCCTCGTTCGTCCTGGTAACTCCTGTCCGTCACATAACAGCTGCTCCCTGAACCTTGCCGAGCCCCTCGGACTCCACTGTCCACGCTCTTCTGCACAAGGGCATTCTCTGTGTTTAAACAGATGGAGACGCACACATGTAAAGTAGCCAACTATTTCCACATGCCTGTGAGTCAGTTTACAAGCGCCTTTTAATGTTAGCTTGTCTGGGACAGCATGGGGAGGAGCAGGGAAGTCATTCCAACGTGCTCCTTTTGGATGCACATTCAGGAAGGGGGGCCGTGGGTAGCAAAATGGCAGTGGGTCCCAAGCAGAGAAGATGTGATACTAAAGAGGGAAGTACATTTTAAAACATTTAGAAATTGATGCCCATGGTTGATAAGTATTCATGTCAACTTACCTAGAACATTTATTATAACTATGACAACTCTCAGGTGAAAGATTTTAAGACTGACATTTTATTCATTTATATTAAGAGCATGCCAGAAACGGTTCTACGGCTTATCGTAAATTACTCTATTATAGCCTTATAATGCCCCCAGGAGGAATATGTTATTATTATAGATGGGGAGACTGCAACTCTGGCAGATGAGGGGGCTTCCCAGTTTCGTGCAGCTGGTGGGTAAGTGAAAGTGAAGTCGCTCAGTCGTGTCTGACTCTTTGCGACCCCACAGACAGACTATAGCCTACCAGGCTCCTCCATCCATGGGATTTTCCAGGCAAGAATACTGGAGTGGGTTGCCATTTCCTTCTCTAGGAGATCTTCCCAACCCAGGGATTGAACCCAGGTCTCCCGCATTATAGGCAGAGGCTTTACAGTCTGAGCCGGTGGGTAAGTGAAGCAGGGTTTAAATCCAGCCAGTCTGGCTGCATAGACCAAGCAGTTAGCTCATGGTATGTGTGGTCCTGTGTATCAGACTGGAGGAGGCAATGGCACCCCACTCCAGGACTCTTGCCTGGAAAGTCCCACGGACGGAGGAGCCTGGTGGGCTGCGGTCCATGGGGTTGGGAAGAGTCAGACACGACTGAGCGACTTCACTTTCACTTTTCACTTTCATGCATTGGAGAAGGAAATGGCAACCCACTCCAGTGTTCTTGCCTGGAGAATCCCAGGGACGGGGGAGCCTTCTGGGCTGCTGTCTATGGGGTTGCGCAGGGTCGGACACGAGTGACACGACTTAGCAGCAGTAGCAGCAGCATGTATCAGATGGATGAGACAGAGTGTGCAGGGAAACTACCGCATGAAATGTATGGATGTGAGAGCTGCACGGTAAGGAAAGCTGAGCGCAGAAGAATTGATACTTTTGAACTGTGGTGTTGGAGAAGACTCTTGAGAGTCCCTTGGACTGCAAGGAGAGCCAACCAGTCCATCCTAAAGATCAGTCCTGTGTGTTCATTGGAAGGACTGATGTTGAAGCTGAAACTCCAATACTTTGGCCACCTGATGCGAAGAGCTGACTCATTTGAAATGACCCTGATGCTGGGAAAGTTTGAGGGCAGGAGGAGAAGGGGACGACAGAGGATGAGATGGCTGGATGGCATCACCAACTCAACGGACATGAGTTTGAGTAAACTCTGGGAGATGGCAATGGACAGGGAGGCCTGGCGTGCTGTGGTTCACGGGGTCGCAAAGAGTCAGACATGACGGAGTGACTGAACTGAACTGAACCACATGAAATGCTTCCAGTCATGCCTACCAGATGTGTAATGGGGCCTTGTTTTGATTGTTTTAATCAAAATGAGCATGGTAATTATCCATATTTATTTAACAACTATTAGGAACGTATCTTTTAGCGTTCCTTCAGTGCCATGTCTAAACATCTATTCCTCTTTGTCTTGAGCAGATAGACAGTCCTGGCTCACACAGTTGAATAGAACATGGCAGATGAGGCTCGAAGCAGAGACTGAAACTGTCAAAAGTTGCTTGCTTCTGTTTCTCCATCACTCAGTTCTGTAACTTCTCTGAGAAGATTCCGTCTTCTATCTTCCATCTTCTTTTGCTTCCGTCCCTACACAACTTTGCCTTTTATATTTGCAGCATGGCTGCCAGGACAATCTGAGGCTAAGTGCTTCCACGGTCAAATCCAGTGAGAAAGAGTGAATCTCTTTTTTCACCCAGTGTTTTTACTGAAAGCCCATCTGTTCACTTTGATCAGTCCAGCTTAGATAAATGCCCGTCCCTGAACATGCTCAGGGTGGGTTTTTGGCTGATTGGTTCAGTCCTAGGGCTGTTGTTCTGTTCACTCACTAAGTCATGTTCGACTCTTTGTGACCCTATGGATTGCAGCATGCCAGGCTTCCCTGTCCTTCGCTAACTCCCAGAGTTTGAGCAAACTCATGTCCATCGAGTTGATGATGGACTCAATTCTCTGTTGCCCCCTTCTCCTGCTGCCCTCAATCTTTCCCAGCATCAGGATCTTTTCCAGTGGGTTGGCTCTTCATATCAAGTGGCCAAAGTATTGGCATTTCAGCTTCAGCATTGGTCCTTCCAATGAACACCCAGGACTGATCTCCTTTAGGATGGACTGGTTGGATCTCCTTGCAGTCCAAGGGGCTCTCAAGAATCTTCTCCAACACCACAGTTCAAAAGCATCAATTCTTCTGCGCTCAGCTTTCTTTATAGTCCAACTCTTACATCCGTACATGACTACTGGAAAAACCATAACTTTGACTAGATGGACCTTTGTTGGCAAAGTAATGTCTCTGCTTTTTAATATGATGTCTAGGTTTGTCTTAGCTTTTCTTCCAAGGAGTAAGCATATTTTAATTTCATGGCTGCATTCACTATCCACAGTGATTTTAGAGCCCCCCAAAATAAAATCTGTCACTGTGTCCATGTTCCCCCGATGTATGTGCCATGAAGTGATGGAAACAGATGCTGTGATCTTAGTTGTTTGAATGCTGAGTTTAACCCAGGTTTGTCACTCTCCTGTTTCATGTCCTCTGAGAACAGAACTGTTCTCTGATCATGTATGCTGAGGAGGGAAGGTGGAAAGATGCCTTTTAGCATCCATGGGTACCTGGAAAAGGGGGAAATGGATGATGAGGAAGCAAGCTGCAAATGTTCCTTGACAATTATGAATTTAATTTTTGTGGGAAAAGAATCCAGTACCCTCATAAACTGTTCCATTCTGTAGGATCCTTGGAAGTTAATACCTGACCGTCCTCCCTTTAATGAGCAACATCTCGGTTTACAAAATTAATAAGCCACTGAATTGGTTTGAGGGCGAGTTGGATAGAAAATTTAATGAAGCTCTTCAATGCAACACCTGTAGATTGTTTTTCTCATCCTCCTGCAGCAGAAAATGCTTTATAGAACTGAGGTGGTGATTATATGTCCAACCAGAGACAGGCAGTGCTACAATCAATTAAGATTGCCAATGGATTACGGAGGACAGACACAATGTGCTTTTCCAGAGCAGGTGAATCAATTTTCCACCTCGGTGGGCCAGAGCAGTAGGAAGAAATATTTCTGATATATGTGTGTGTGTGTATATATATATGAAACTCCTAATATAGATTCATCTGGACCAGACTCTGTTCTCACTCGTAGTCACCGTATTTTTGTCTTTCCGACTTCAGTGACTTGCAGTTTTTCTTCAGAGTTGAGTTCAGGAGCAATCTGTTCATTCAAACACTGGCAGAGGCTGCGGCGAGAGGCACGGCGTTCCTCCTTCTGCTCCGTCAGGGCCTGGGAGCGGGTGGTTGTGTGTGCAGGGAAGTGGGCGTCTGACTGAGGGATGCGCCGGCCTCTCCACAGCAGTGCCCCGTGAGTCCAGGAGCTTCCATTTTGATATTTGTAACTTCCATTTTGAAACGCATATCAGATGAGGTGAACAGTCACTAGAACTGAGAATCCCAAATCTCTCCCTTTAAAAGGAAGAAGAATTCTAGAAAAACTGAAGGAAATTAAGGGCTTCCCAGGTGGCTCAGTGGTAAAGAATCCTCCTGCCAACATGGGAGATGCAAGAGACTCAGGTTCAACCCCTGGGTCGGGACGACCCCCTAGAGAAGATAGTGGCAACCCCCTCCAGAATCCTTGTCTGGAAAAATCAGGGGACAGAGGAGCCTGGTGGGCTGCAGTCCACGGGGCCGCACAGGGCCACACACGATGGAGCGATGGGGAACAAGCGGCCACCTCGGTGTCACTTATAGTGACGCGTCATCTCCAGAGAGAATCTGAGACGCATCAGTGCGTGCGTGTGTGTGTGTGCGCGCGTGTGTGTGTGCGTGTGTGTGTGTGTGCGCGTGCATGCGTGCGTGCCAAGTCGCTTCAGTCCTGTCCGACTCTTTGTGACCCATGGGCTATAGCCCGCCAGCCTCCTTGGTCCATGAGATTCTAGGCAAGAATCCTGGAGTGGGCTGCCATCTCCTTCTCCAGGGGTCTTATGTGTATCATAACCTCATAATAGAGATCACCGAATGTTGCAGACTGGCCTGATGGAGCGAGGGAGGGAGGGAAGGAAGGAAATAAAATTTTTGGCTAGAGACTAGCAGTTAACAGTGGGCCTGGGGAAAAGCGGGGGTCATGGTGAGGTCAACTCTGGTATTGGACTGCTTCCTTTTGAATCATTTATCATCTGTGGAACCTTGGGCAAGATGCTTGCTCTCTCTAGGGATCAGTGTTTCCCTCTGTAGGATGGGTGAAATACAACCATATGTTTGTATGAAAGTTCAATAGACTAAAGTAAATAAGGTTTAGGTTCTGCGTCCAACACATAAACAATGTTTAGTAAATGTTTTCTATCAGTATTTATTTATTAACTGCATGTTCTGTTCTAAGTTCTGCATTAAGAACTTTGCTGGTATTAATTTTAAAGGCTCACTATGTGGAGGGTCTTATTGATCTCCCCATTTTTCAGGTAAGGGACATGTGATGGTGGTGGTGTAGTTGCTGAGTTGTTTCTGACTCTTTGGACCCCATAGATTGTCTCCTCTGTCCGTGGGATTTCTCAGGCAAGAATACTGGAGTGTGTTGCCATTTCCTTCTCTGGGGGATCTTTCTCACCCAGGGATTGAACCCATGTCTCCTGCATCTCCTGTATTGCAGGCAGACTCTTTACTCACTAGCCACCTGGAAACATTAAAAAAAAAAAAAGAACCTCTTTAGAATTCCTGACCACTGCTGCCGAATTCTTTCCTTGAGTTCTGGGTTTTGCCATGAGCTGCTAGAGAGGTAAGATGTACAGTATGGGCACTTTCTCAGGCTGTGTATACAGTGGGCTGGGAAAATGAATAGGAAAAACTAAGGAATTACTGGTAGTTTAAATAAAATTATGCTTTTTATAGAGTATAATTAGTTAACACTACAAAGCACTAAATATTCTTAATTGCTTTGTGTTTAACACTTTATGCATGAGTGGTAAGTCACTTCAGTGCCCGACTCTTTGCAACCCTATGGACTGTAGCCCACCAGGCTCCTCTCTCCATGGGATTCTCCAGGCAAGACTTGCCATGCCCTCCTCCAGGGGATCTTCCCAACCAGGGATCAAATCTGCATCTCCAGCAAACTTCTGCATTGCAGGTGAATTGTTAACCTTTGAGTCACTGGGGAAGCCGCACCCTTTATAGGGGCGGTGGGGGGAACAATGTCAGCTTAATTGAACAGAATAGGCAAGCTATGATTCAGTTCTATGAAATCCTTCTCGCAAACTCCATAGCTGGAGACATTATGCTACCTCACAGTCTGAACTAGGGTGAGGCAGGCAAGGAGCCCAGACTGCAGACTTTAAGCAGGTGCTCACTCTTATGGTTTTGCGAGTGCTCAAATCTCTCATTCCTGTTGTTTCAGAAAAAACAAGAGCAATGGTATATAACAACACATATTCATTTTCCCGCAGTTTCTGTTGGGGAGGAGTCCCAGCTGGGTCCTTTGTAAAGCTGTATTTAAGATGTCAGATAGGGCTGAGGACTCATTTGAAAGCTCAGCTACGGGAGAATCTACTTCTAAACTCACACTGTTGGCAGGACTCCTTTACTTGCCTCTGTGGCATCAAGGGCTTCAGTTTCTTGGATAGACTGCTAGAGGTCACCCAGAGCTCCTAAAGGTCACTCAAAGGTCCTTGCTGTTTGAGGTTCCCCAGCCTTGTTGCTTCCTTCCTCAAAGTCACTGCAGGAACACGGAGTCCAGCAAGATGGGGACTGCACCCACTTATATTATTACATGTAGTATAATATCACCATTACACAGATATATACGTAATATCACAAATCATGTGTCAGCTTGGGTTGTGGTCCTTTATTTTTGTGAGGGAAAAATTGATTCTAGTGAATAGCAGGCTACTGTGGCCTGAAGACGTGTGTGCAGGAAGCCGGCCTGAGGACAGGAAGTCAAAAGCGAGAAGAGGGCGGAGAATGTAAATCAACAGATGCTTCATTTGCTAGAATCCGTGCAAACGTACCTGAAGTGTTAGGGCATCTTTAGACGCCCCTGACTCCAAGTTGTACCAGACTCAAGTCACAGTGATTCAATAAATAGACTTACTTTTCAAATACTAAATCTCAAGCTGAGGCAGCTTCTGCTTGGCCAGCTAAGAAGTTCAATGATGCTGTTAAGAATTCAATTCCTTTCTGACTTTCTGCCTTGCCTTCCTTGGCATGCCATCTCACTTCCCTCATGATCACAAAATAGCTGCAGGGGCTTCTAAACACACCATTGTTCAAGAGCAGAAAAAAGGAAAGAACAAATCCTATCTATTCTTGAATCTCCTTTTTCTGAGAGCTAAGAAACACTTCATGAAGCCCTGGCAATGGGTTTTCACTGTATCTCATTGGACAGAATTGGCTCATAGGCCGCTTTCCACGCTAATCAAAGAAAGAGGAGGAAATTGCCTTGATTGACTCGGATCATGACTTACCCTTGGGGCTACGTCTGGGTCGCCTTATAAGGCTAAGTGGTAGGAATGTGAATAAAAACTACTGGAGCTTTTACTACAGGGCAGTGTATGCACATGTGGGCATGTGTGAGACATGTATGTGGTGTATGCAAAAGGTGATGGTTTGAGTTAGGAAACAGTCTTACACTATACATTCAATGTATGAATGGTTCGTCGACCCTCGAAAGGGATTTTGAAATCAGAGACAGGTTAAGTGGTGACTCAAGCACATACTGACTTAACCATCAATACTGGAACCTGCCTTAAAATATGTAAAATGGAAACACTAGTATTACCCACCCCTGCAAATTTTTGTGAGACTAAAATGCTAAGTGTTTAGCCTAGTTTCTGCTGCATTTTAAGTGGGCAGGAGCCCCCTATGTCGATGGGGTAATGCCAATTATCGTTGTTATGCTGTATCTTGAGGTTTCTCACAGCGGGGCACCTCCAGAGGGTGGTTTGGACTTGGCTTCCATGGAGGGAATAAAATAATGAGCTAAGATTCATGGCGGCTTTCTCAGGCTCACCCACGTGCAGGAACTCTCCTTTCGTGCAAAACAAGCCCATCTCCAGAGAAAAACCTCTGGGACACAGTATCATTTCTCCTTCATTTAAAGCTTTTGTTGAGCTTTTCCAAATCTCCACTCTGAGTTCAATACAAACACCCTTGTGCCGGCATCCAGGCCGTTTTTTACTTTTATATGTACTATTTCTCCCTTGACAGTCTCATCTCCCAAGTCGAGTGCCATGGGCGATTGTTCGTTTACGGCGCCTCTCATCTTCCTTTCCCCTGCTCGTCTGGAAAAGATTATAAAATATTTGACCGTGGTGGCTGCTTAAAGCTCTCTCCGAAGAAGTAGTTCATGAAGTTTAATTAAAGGTTTTGGAAAACTTTAGCCTGGTTGAGATTTGTCTAGAATAATGGAGAGATTATAATACAAAAAACTCTTGAGCATTCAAAAAAAAAAAAAAACAAAAAACCCAAAAGCCCCATTGGTCAGGAGGCAAACATTTAAAGACTGAAAACATGGCCCTATTAGTGAACCGACCCTTTTGTCAAGTCAAAATGTGATAAGGGTGCTATGGGGAGGGTGGGCATGACTCCAGGCAAGTGAGGATGGGCTGAAGGATCCAGCAGAAATCCTACAGGAAGGAGCCCAGCTATTTTCTCAGAACTTTTTCAGTGTAAATGACAAAAACCCAACTCAAAGAGGACTGAGCAAAGACCGTGCATTGGTGCTTGATTAGATGATTGGTTCCAGCCTCCTGGTCCCCACCCCTCATTCCCTCCTGTTTTTTCAAGCTGACTTCCTTCTCAGGTGGGGGCTCCTGGAGCCCATAATGATGAGCTATCAAGCCCTTTAGGTCTTTGCCGGGTCTTCTTAACAGCCCTGGAGGGTGCAGGGGTGAGGTCATTGTCCTATTCAGTCTGGGCTATTGTGACAGAAATGACAGCCCACTCCAGTACTCCTGCCTGGAGAATCCCGTGGGCAGAGGCTCCTGGGGGCTGCAGTCCATGAGGTCGCAAAGGGCCGGATATGACTGAGCACACACCCACGTTACAACAGATCACCACTGCCTGGGTGGCTTAAATAGCAATCATTTATTTCTCACACTTCTGGAGGCTGGGAAGTCCAAGGTCAAGGTTCCGGCTCGTTGGGTGCCTAGGGAGAAGCCTCTTCCTTGTCTGAAGGCAGTGGCCTCCTTGCTGTGTGGTCACAGGGTGGAGACAGAGAGAGAGGTCTCTGGTCTCTTCTTTTTGGGTGAAAAAAACAAAGTTTTAGCCTCTCAGTCATGCCTGACTCTTTACAACCCCATGGACTGTAGCTTGCCAGGCTTCTCTGTCCATGGGATTCTCCCTACAAGCACCCGGGAGTGGGTTGCCATTCCCTTCTCCAGGGGATCTTCTCAACCCAGGGATCAAACCTGGGCCTCCTGCATCGGCAGGTGGATTCTTTACTGTCTGAGCCCCCAGGGAAGCCCTTCTAGCGGGGATCAAACCTGGGCCTCCTGCACTGGGAACGCGGAGTCGCAGCCACTCGGGGAAGTCTCCCATGAAGCTTTCGCTTGAAAGCACAGGACACAATGCAGGAAGAGAGAGTGGGCCCAGCACTGGGGCTCCAGGCGACCCCCAGGGATGAGCTCCTCGGGGTCCTCATTCTCTCGGGACCACTGCTCTTTCTCCCCCAGTAAAATCTGTGATTCTTACACAAATCGCAGCTTCGGGAAAGCTCAAGGCAGAAGTTCTCAGTTTTTAGCCAAACTGACCTAATTGTTGAGTCAGTCATAGCATCAGTGGAGGAACTGGCTCAAGGAGTGGCTGCTGGATTTTGTGACTTTAAATAGCACATCACAAAGCCCGCAGCCTTTATTTCAGCCAGGAGTCACAGCTGGATGTCCAGAAGCCCCAGAGAAAAAGGACAGAACTTTCTTAGTCTGGCTGTAAAATAGTCTCAGTTTCCTCATCAGTAAAATGGGGATAATAACAGCATCAATCCCACAGGATCAAACCTTTATAAAGTGGCTAAATGAGTGTTAGTCACTCGTTTAGAAAGTACTATACAACTTTATTTTAAGAAAAATATACTTGTGATCTTAATTATTTCTAAATGTCAGTGCAGCCTGGAAAGAACCCTACTATATGGACAACTAGATTCTAGTCTTGCAAGCCATTTTCTGGGAGGAGCAAACTTAAATTCCTGCCAGTCCACTCCATAATTTGGAGGAAAAGGGGATCAAATTTTCCTGTCATGGAGTGGACTTGGTGAGATGCCAGGTATGCATTATCTATGGCAGAGTTTCTAGGAAGCACAAAATTTGCTCTGTCAAAAGCAACGGCTTCGTCTGACGAGTCCTGAACTGTTCTTTTTCTTTGACAGGAGGCGTGTTTTTCAATAGGTTTGTGCTTCGTGTGTTATCAAGCCTGTGATCAGTGTTTATATCTGAGGAACCTACTCTATCCTCAGTTGTTTCCCGAACTTGAGCTGTATGGGCAATCCCGGCCACTCCCAGCCCCTCCCCATCTCCATTAGCTGCTAACTAGCCACATCATCCTGCAATATTCATGAATTTAATGCTGGGGGGAATATTTTGCCAATACTCGTGTAAAAGACAGTGCTTGAAACTTAGGTACATTGTCACCAAGAAAATGTCTGGGTTTTAACTGATTGTTTTCAGCTTAGCTTTTTATCACTTTATGGCACTGAAATGATGAATCAATTAAAGAAATACTGAAGGGAGGGGATGGAGAGAATAGCCTATACATATATTTTTTTAAGAAAGAAATGGATGGTTGTCAGCATTTCTCAAGATGTGAAGTGTTTTTCTCTCACATACACACGCTATACAAATATGCAAATTGGATGGGCTTCAACCCACTCTTTTATATGAAATGTGGTAGAAAGGAGACTTACTATATTATTATTGCCGTTTTTTGGAAGGCCCCTTGGGAAGGTGTCTGCAGAACATACCTAGAGACCGACTGTTTCCAGTGGAGGAGGCCCAGGCCACGCGCTGAGTCTGCAGGGCTGGGGTTCTGGTCACAGCAGCGGCATCTCGGCCACTCGCTGTTTCCTAAATTTACTTTTCTACGGCCAGTTTCCCAGTTGACTTTCTCCCGATGCAGTATTCCTTTGGTTTGTGAGGCGCGTGTGTCTAGGCATCTGAGCTGAGGTTGTGTGTGTGCTCCGCTGCTCAGTCCTGTCTGACACTTTTGCGGCCCCGTGGACTGTAGCCCGCCAGGCTACATGGGATTCCCTCCATCCATGGGATTCCCCAGGCAAGAGCACTGGAGTGGGTTGCCATTCCCTTCTCCAGGGGATCTTCCCAACCCAGGGATCGAACACCTGTCTCCTGCATTAGCAGGAGGTTCTTTACCACTGAGCCACGAAGGAAACCTGAGCTGAGGCTTTGAAGTTGTTGATTAAAAAAAGGAGTTTGAGCTTTCTCTCATGTCCCGATGAATGGGCCAGTTGTCAGCTCCAGAGCTGGTGAGGCAAGGAGGGAGAACTCTGGCCTGAAACAACATTGGTATTTTGGATGTTGTGAGACACTCAGTGGAGCAGCATGATTTGGAAAATGGGGAAAGTCAGGGAAGTCTTGCTTATAAGTAAACCATATTTCATCAACTCTAAGATGCCACTGATTAAAATACACCAATTCCTTTTATGTGCCACTAAGAAAGAAAAAGGGCTTCCCTGGTGGCTCAGTGGGGAAGAATCTGTCTTCAGTGCAAGACAGGATTCCGTCCGTCCCTGGGTCAGGAAAATCGCCTGGAGAAAGGAATGGTTACCCACTCCAGTACTCCTGCCTGGAGAATCCCATGGACAGAGGAGCCTGGTGGGCTACAGTTCACAGGGCTGCATAGGGTTGGACATGACTGAGCAACTAACACTTTCACATTCACTTTCAAAAAAGAAGAAAGACGATGTCAAATGAATTTAATCTTTTTGAGTGCTGCATAATTCTGTATTCCTCAGAGTCTTGAGCTTTGTTCTGAATTAAGTTAAATGACTCATAAATACTTTGATCTTTTCCAGTCTTTGTTTTTAACCTTTCTAAGGTTGGTCCAGAGTAGATTTTGCCTGGGGCTGATTATTTACAGCTCCTGATTCAAGAGTCTTCTGAGTACTGTACCAAAGGCCCCACGAATAAGAGGGTTTTTCTAATGAGGATGGGCGCCGTTTCTGACCCGGCCTGAGTCCTGTTTTCGTTCCCTCTGATTCTTTCCAAGGGAAATTTTCCCATAGCTATTGGAATTCCTCTGGGGATACTATTTGCAAACATATGGAGCTCCTATATAGACCTTCAGGTGGAGAGTGTCTGCCTAAGACAGACACAGTTCCAGGAAGCAAGACAGAGAAATGAAAATGGTAGAAGGAGAGAGCAAAGCACCGCCTCACTCATTGAAGCTCCTCAATCCCCTTACACATTTGAAAGTTATGTGAGCCAATGAATTATTCTTTCTTAGTCTTAAGCCAATTTGACTTGGGTTTTTATCACTTATTAAGTGGCTCAGCTGGTAAAGGATCCACCTGCAATGCAGGAGACCTGGGTTCGATCCCTGGTTTGGGAAGACCCCCTGGAGAAGGGAATGGCTACCCACTCCAGTACCGTGGCCTGGAGAATCCCATGGATGGTACAGGCAGTGGGGTTGCAAAGAGCTGGAAACGACCGAGCCACTTTCACGTTGTCACTTTTAAACTGCCATGGCATGGTGAGGGTGGTGGGGGTGACGGCAGGTCTTGCTGTTATTCTGTTACCATGGTAGGTGTTGCTATGCAATTACTGGACATGCTGGCAGCACGTTCAGGGAACTAGATTGCTTTCCTGCACCCCGTTTTTCCCCCCACCAACAGTCAGCGGTCAGTTTCTCCTGTCGGCATGCTTCCAGGAATCGGATTTCAGTCGGCAAAAAACATCGTGCATGCTTCCATTTAAGGTGCTTCTTTGCTTCACACTAAGTCTGCTGCTGCTGCTATGTCGCTTCAGTCGTGTCCGACTCTGTGTGACCCCATAGACGGCAGCCCACCAGGCTCCCCCGTCCCTGGGATTCTCCAGGCGAGAGCACTGGAGGAAGTTGCCATTTCCTTCTCCAATGCAGGAAAGTGAAAAGTGAAAGTGAAGTCGCTCAGTTGTGTCCGACTCGTAGCGACCCCATGGACTGCAGCCCACCAGGCTCCTCTGTCCATGGGATTTTCCAGGCGAGAGCACTGGAGTGGGTGCCATTTCCTTCTCCAAGCACACTAACTCTACCCCTTGCCGATACACCCTCACGATTTTTAGGCTTAACTAATTACTACACCAGTCAAAGCTCTTTGGATAAGATGCTAGAATCCCAGCTGCCTTAAAGAAGAATTGTTAATGAAGCCTTGGGATGAATAAAATATTACCTCTTCCATCACCTCTTTATAGGATGTCGGGGATTTCTTGTACTTTGAAAGTGGTCATCATTCATTAATGACAACGTGTTAACATTTAGAGGATCATTTTGTGCTCTAACAAGTAACCAGGCTGGTGAGCCACAAAGGGAACACTGGTATTAAAGACAGGGAGCAGTCCTCCTGCCTGGAATGAATGACCTGTTTTCATTCGCTCCATATCAAACACCCACCAAAACAGAACATCCCCGCCGGCGCCTCCGAAGTCCAAGGTCCTCCTTTTCTCCTCAAACTTGCAGTTTAGTCTGAACCTGAAGTTGCCTTTAATAAGATGGCCAGGTAATTTGCAGCTGCTTACGAAGGGTCAATAAAGACCATTTACTCCCCAACTTAATCACCTCAGGGGTTTGTTTAAAAGTACATATTCCCAAAGCTTGTTAAAAGTTGTAGTTACTTGGTCCCTAACCCTGAAGATAGTTTTTCAGTAGGTCAAGGAGGGTTTCAGATATTTGAATTATTAATAAGCCCCTCCAGTAATTCTGATGCATGTGGTTGAGAACCATGCTAGAGCAAGGGACCTGGTTACCCTGGAATGGGCAGAGAAGCTCAGCAAAAGAAACGGAAATAGAAATTGATTTTGTTTCTGGGTTAAGACCACTAATATGTATGTGTGTCTGCATATATGCATGTGTATGTATATGTAGATATAATTAGAATTTTCTTACATGTTTAGGCAAATACATATTTAATTTAAGCACATATGTCCGGCAAATTGCAGTGACAAATTTGAAGAACCTGTCAGGCTTCTAACAGTGCAAGGGGAACTGGGTAGGCATCACTCATTTCTCTTCCTTCCCTGGTTCAATCAGTAGCTCAGTCTTGTCCTCACTGTGGGTGATCAGCTCTCTCCCATTTATTCACAAGCTGGATACTGGTCTACGCTCTGTTCACATTGAGTCCTGGCACCTTCACGTTTTAGCTGGGTGGTCTAGAGCAATTTGCTTACTACTTCAGCCTCGTCTGGCTAATTTGTAAAATAAAAATACTTCCTAATTTTCACATCATTCTTAATTGTCATTAACTTGAATAAGTTAATTCAGGGCTCAAAATTACATTTGGCACCCAGTAGAATTTCAGTTCCAGAAAAACATCTATTTCTGCTTTATTGACTACGCAAAAGCCTTTGACTGTGTGGATCACAATAAACTGTGGAAAATTCTGAAAGAGATGGGAATACCAGACCACCTGACCTGCCTCTTGAGAAACCTGTATGCAGGTCAGGAAGCAACAGTTAGAACTGGACATGGAACAACAGACTGGCTCCAAATAGGAAAAGGAGTATGTCAAGGCTGTATATTGTCACCCTGCTTGTTTAACTTATATGCAAAGTACATCATGAGAAATGCTGGGCTGGAGGAAGCACAAGCTGGAATCAAGATTGCCAGGAGAAATATCAACAACCTCAGATATGCAGATGACACCACCCTTATGGCAGAGAGTGGAGGAGGAACTAAAAACCTCCTGATGAAAGTGAAAGAGGAGAGTGAAAAAGTTGGCTTAAAGCTCAGCATTCAGAAAACTAAGATCATGGCATCTGGTCCCATCACCTCGTGGGAAATAGATGGGGAGACAGTGGAAATAGTGTCAGATTTCATTTTTTGGGCCTCCAAAATCACTGCAGATGGTGACTGCAGCCATGAAATTAAAAGACACTTACTCCTTGGAAGGAAAGTTATGACCAACGTAGATAGCATATTAAAAAGCAGAGACATTACTTTGCCAACAAAGGTCCGTCTGGTCAAGGCTATGGTTTTTCCAGTGGTCATGTATGGATGGACTGTGAAGAATGCTGAGCACCGAAGAATTGATGCTTTTGAACTGTGGTGTTGGAGAAGACTCTTGAGAGTCCCTTGGACTGCAAGGAGATCCAACCATTCCATCCTAAAGGAGATCAGTCCTGGGTGTTCATTGGAAGGACTGATGTTTGAAGCTGAAACTCCAATACTTTGGCCACCTCATGCGAAGAGTTGACTCATTGGAAAAGACCCTGATGCTGGGAGGGATTGGGAGCAGGAGGAGAAGGGGACGATAGAGGATGAGATGGATGGATGGATGGCATCACCAACTCGATGGGCATGAGTTTGAGTTAGCTCCGGGAGTTGGTGATAGACAGGGAGGCCTGGTGTGCTGCAGTCCATGGGGTCACAAAGAGTTGGACGTAACTGAGTGACTGAACTGAACTGAGAATTTCAGTAAGTATTAGCTTCCCATTATTACTGTTGTGTTGTTATTCATAAGGACTAATAGCTAAACAGAAATGGAACATAGTCAAGTATATACATACATATATATACATATATTAATATATATGTACATATATATATTCTGTGTATGCATGTTTGTGTATATCTATCTTATATAGTATGTAGATATAATTATATTAGACTCAAGTAAAATTTTAAAGTGATTTTCCTCTATGTTAGCATTAGTGACCGAAGTCTAATTTTTATTTCTGATACTAAAATGTAAGTTTTAGTTACCTCTGGAAATCCGGTAAGACTTATGGATGTTTGACTTGAAATGCACATGAAAACTCTGCACTTGTTCACATACATGCAGTGAAAATACAGCGCCTGTGTTGATGGGGCAGGTTGCTGGTTGTCGGGGAGTGGGCAATCCATGGGTCCCAGGTTAAGAACCCCTGCACTGACCGCTGGGACCCTTGGGGGCAGGAACTGTTCTTGCACACATTGGTGTCTCTGACCCCTGATACAGTGCCTCGTGCAATGTCAGTGACTCGTAAGTGGCTGTTACTTCAATCACATAACTTTTTGATTACTAGCAATTGATTATTGATTTTCACTTCTGTTGGAAAGAGCAAATGTGACTAAATCGTGGGAATTACTGTTGTGGGACTTGGTATGTGCTGTGAATCATGGCCTAGGACAGAGCTTCTCAAACTTCAGCGTGCTCAAGAATCACCTGGGGCTCCGCTGGCGCCTCAGTGGTAAAGATGACGCCTGCAATGCAGGAGGCGTACGAGACCTGGGTTCTATCTGCCTCCTTGGTAACGGGCCCGCCTGCAATGCAGGAGGCGTAAGAGACCTGGGTTCTATCTGCCTCCTTGGTAACGGGCCCGCCTGCAATGCAGAAGATGTAAGAGATGTGGTTTCGATCTCTGGGTTGGGGAGACCCCCTGGAGAAGCGAATGGCAACCCACTCTAGTATCCTTGCTTCAGAGTTCCACGGACAGAGGAGGCTTCAGGCCACAGTCCCTGGGTGTGCAGAGTCAGACACGACTGGGTGACTAACACCTTCACTTTTCACTTTCTAGTTACCTCTACCTTAATGATAACATTAGAATCTTTCCCCAAAGTCTTGTTGCAGAAGAAACAAGCTAATGTAAATAAACCATCCCGCACAATGCCTAGCATACAGTAGGCGCTAAAAAGATACATTCTTCTTTGGGTGATGTGACTCAGACCCCTTCCTGTTTCCCGTAGGAGGGTTCTTTAGTGACAGCCTTGATGTTGACAATATTATCACCAGCTGGGACTTGTTGATGGCATGTAAGTTTCTCTTGAATAATACATTAGATTCCTACTGTAAGATATAGCGGGAAGCTGACTATATTTAAAGAGACTGAGTGACTGTGACTTTTTTGAAGTAAATTCTTGGCCCTGAATCAACAGTTGTGATCTCCCCAGTTTCTCACTGAAGCTTTTTGAAATTCTAGGCAAGTCCCCATAACTTACTTTCCGCCTCCTGTAAATAAGGTAATATGGAATCAACTCATGTAAAAATTGACTGTTAAAACACTTAATAATTCAGTAGATATTTATTGAACATCTGTATGGTACTACTCCCTGTTGGAGACATAAGAAAGTTTATGTGATAAGTCTGCATTTAAGGAACTCTGTAATAATATGAAAGAAAGAGTTGCATTTTGTTCTTTTGTTTTATTCACCCATTCATCTGACACATACTTATCAAGGGCATTTTAGAAAGAGTGAAGGAGATAAATATGATATAGTCCTTGACCTCCTTGAGGAGATATAGATTCAAATGATACAGAACTGATAAAGTGTGAAATGGGGAAGTCTAGAGGAAATGGCCGAAAAAGCACCAAAGATTACAAGAATTCCAGAATACTAAACTTATACAGGAAATAAAAAATGCATACATTAGAATGTTTACAAAAATATATTACTATCAAGAATGTAAACTGAAGGGTAATTAGGATTTGGTCAAGTTGGAAGATGATGAAAAAAGTTCTCAAAGAGGAAAATAATGCAAACGTCCCCAAGCTAGTAATTATTTGCTAGGCATCGAGAACAGTGTGGGGCAAGCACAGCTTTTGTTAACAAAGAATTTCCTATCCAATAGTAAAAGCAGGTAAACACATTAAAATTGAGTATGCTTAAAAACAAAGTAGAACTATGTACAGGTGAAAACAAAACACAGAGATGGAAGGGTTAAATCTTTGTAACAGAAATTTTTTTCTTTTGGTGGATTTAGAGCAGGGTCTCCAGTCTCTGGGATCTGAGGTGGAGCTGATGCAGTCATAATAGAAACGTGTACAATCAACGTCACGCACTTGAATCATCCTGAAACCTTCCCCCTCCTGCCCCCTCTGCGGAGAAATGGGATTCCATAAAACCAGTCCTTGGTGACAAAGAAAACTGAGGACCACTGATTCAGAGGACTCGAGACAGGCTTCTTTTTTTAAATTTTAATTGGAGGATAATTCTTTATAATATTGCGTTGGTTTCTGCCATACATCAACATGAGCCAGCCGTAGGTACACACGTGTCCCCTCTCTCTTGAACCTCGTTTCCACATCCTACCACATCCCAACCCTCTGTGTCAAAGAGCATCGAGTTTGGGCTCCCTGCATCATACAGCAAATCCCACTGCTTATCCGTTTATTTTCTTTGGTTCCAAAATCAATGCAAATGGCGACTGCAGCCATGAAATTAAAAGACACCTGTTCCTTGGAAAGAAAGCTAGGACAAACCTAGACAGCATACTAAAAAGCAGAGACATCAATTTGCCAGCAAATGTCCATCTAGTCAAAGCTATGGTGTTTCCAGTAGTCAGGTATGGATGTGAGAATTGGACCATAAAGAAGGCTGAGCGCTGAAGAATTGATGGTTTTGAACTGTGGTGTTGGAGAAGACTCTTGAGAGTCCCTTGGACTGCAAGGACATCCAACCAGTCCATCCTAAAGGAAATCAGTCCTGAATATTCATTTGAAGGACTGATGCTAAAGCTGAAGCTCCAATGTTTTGGCCACCAAAATATTGATGCAAAGAACTGACTCTTATGCTGGGAAAGACTGAAGGCAGGAGGAGAAGGGGACGCCAGAGAATGAGATGGTTGGATGGCATCACCGACTCAATGGACATGAGTTTGAGCAAGCTCTGGGAGATGGTGATGGACAGGACAGCCTGGCACGCTGCAGTCCACGGGGTTGCAAAGAGTCGGACGCGGCTGAGCACTGAGGGACTGAACAGTGACAGCCTTGTCCTCCATGCGGTGATGTACACATTTCAATGCTCGTCTCTCCATTTGTCCCACCCTCTCCTTCCCCTACTGTGTCCACCAGTCTGTTCTGCAGTCTGCGTTTCCACTGCTGCCCTGCAAATAGGTTCATCAGTACCGTCTTTCTAGATTCCATATATATGCGTTAGTATATGATATTTGTTTTTTTCTTTCTGACTTACTGCACTCTGTGTAATAGGCTCTAGATTCATCCTCCTCAGTAGAACTGACTCAAACGCTTTCCTTTTTAGGATGAATAATATTCTATTGTGCAGATGTAGCTCACCTTCTTTACCCATTCATTTGAAGACAGGTTTCTTGGGAAGGTTGTGTTTTATGGTTGAAATGAGAGTTTTCGAGATGGACAAGAGCGGGAGGGTCCCGTTAGCAGAGTCGTCAACACAGGGATGTGTGGACGTGCGAAGCAGTCCATGTCCTCACGGGTTAGAGTTTGGAGCTGCTGGAACCTAAGGGTAATGCAGGGACTGATGAGGGAAGAAAGCAGAGTGGCGGATACAGATCTGTTAGCTGAGGCTTCACGTCCGAAGCTAAAGAGGTTGGCGCCTGGGGGGCAGACATGGCGTGGGGACACAGGCTTACTGAAGGAAGGGAACTTGCTGGGACAGTGGCGTGCCGTCCTCTCAGGTCAGGTTCCCAGAAGCGGATTTAGAGATGAGGATCCGTGAAACCATCAGAGGAGGAACTGGTCTGGAAGTGTGGGAAGCAGACACTACAGAGGATTTGGCGCGGGGTGGGGGGACTGTGCGCTCAGTCGCTTCAGTTATGTCTGATTTTTTTGTGACCCCAAGGACTGTAGCCCACCAGGCTCCTCTGTCCATGGGGACTCTCCAGGCAAGAATACGAGAGTGGGTTGCCACGCCTTCCTCTAGGGCATCTTCTCAGGGGTGGAACCTGCGTCTCTTATGCCTGCATTAGCAGGTTCTTTACCTAGTGCCACCTGGTTTTGGTAGTGGGGGTTCTAAACCCCACAGACAGTATCCTCAGCCTGACCCTGCAGGGGACTCTAGAAGGTAGGTTATGTCTCAGAGTCATCCCAGCCTCAGCCAAGAGAGTTGAGCTTTTATACCCTTGCACGCGTTGGTCATTGGCTAAAGAGTGTGCTTGTAAAGACATTTAACCTTCCCGCTCTCTACGTCAGTGGGCAAAGTGGCTTCAGAGGAAAGACACAGAGGAAGAGGTTTGCGGGCAAAAGCACACTGCAGCCAGACAGGTGTGGTGAGTGCCTCAGAGGGAACGTGAGTGAAATACCGCGAGTTCATTGGCATTAAAACTAGTGGGCGCCAATGTTGGTCCATAAATGCGGAGCTGATCTCTCCTCTAGTACCGTAAAAATTTTTAATCTTAGGCAATTTGGAGATCCTTAATCTTCTATCTTGAGTTGTGTCTAAAACTTAGATCATAAAATGCCAAGGCCTGGGCGGGAGGCGTGGACGTCTTGTTCTGAGTGTGTGTGGAGGCGTGCCTTGCCCGGCCTGCCTAGTTGCCAGTCGCCTGTGTCCACCGTAACCATGGAGACGCGCACCTCCTCCTAAGGCCGGCGAGCCTCTGCTGGCTCAGCGCCCCTTGGACTGATGGAGGCTCTTCTTGGTTCTGCTCCACGCTGTTTGTGTGCAACCCTCACGGGACGTTGTTTCAGTCCCGTGTAGACATGCATCTACTGCTGCTGCTGTTCTTGTCTTCCTATGGAGACATTCTGCCTCCCTGGGACTTTACCTAAGAAATAAGGCCCGGGACACCTCTGCTCTTGGATTTTCAAATGTTTTTAAGAAAAGATTTATTTTTTGGCTGTACGAGGTCTTTGCTGCTACACGCAAGCCTCTCTACTTGTGGCCAGTGGGGGTACTGGTTGTCGTGGGCCTCGGGCTTCTCATCGTGGAGGCTTGCCGTAGTGGAGCGCAGCTCTCGGGCGTGCGGGCAGGCTTCAGTGGTCACGGCTCACGGGCGTCGTGATCCCACAGCAGGTGGGGTCCTCCCGGGGCAGGGACTGAACCCGTGTCCCCTGCATGAGAAGGGGGGTTCTTAACTCCCGGGCCACCAGGGAAGCCCTGGGCTTCACGTCTTTGGGGAGCTGACCAGTCTCCAATCTGTAAGAATACTGCCCACAGATCTTTTCTCCAGGACCCACAGAGAAGCCGCACTCAAATGATTTAACCTCCGATTTTCACCCTTCTGTCTGCACTGAGAAAAGTTTTTACTAGGGAGAGACAGACAAGTTATGCTCCCAATGTTTTTATTTTATTTATTTTTTTCAAATCTTTTCCCATTTAGTTTATTATAGAATATTGAATACAGTTTCCTGTGCCAACAGTGAGTCCTTGCTGGTTATCTATTTTAAATATAATAGTGTGTTTATGTCAAGGTCAAATTCCCAAACTTTCCTTTCGTCAATATTTTTAAAAAAAGAAACCAGTGGGGGCTCCTTTTGTTCTTGCTTCCTACCATTACATTCCTTTCCAGAGGCAATGAGCAGAGAAAAATACAGCAGTGCACAGAGATTAAAGACAGAGGAGAGAAGAAAAATACTAGGGAAAATGAACGATAAACATTTCCAAAATATTATCATAGCACCCAGAGAGATAGCAGCAAGAATATATTCTTGATTTTGCCCATGATCTAAATTTCATCCCCCTTCCTTTTGTTTCATTTAATATCTGTACATGTCAGCCTAGACTGTGCATTAGAATCACTTGGGGGTGAGGGGCTATAAAGACATACTAGTGTCTGGATCCCAGACCAACCACATCAGGGTATCTAGTACTGTGGTCCAAATATTAGTATTTTTTCACCTCTGTGTTGTCCCAGTTTAGGCCGAAGGGAGTGGGAACAGTGGTGCTATGATTTTTATTGCTTATAAACACTGCAGTGACAACGCTAGGGAGAGCAGTTAGCCAGGAAACACGTACACCGTGCCTGGTCAGCTCCAAGAATGGTTACACCAGTGGCAGAACTTCAGCAGAATTTATCAACTCCCATTGTGTTTCCAATGAAGTCCCATCTGACGCCCAGCGTTCCTAAGAAACTTTTCGTTTCAAGCTATATTTCTTGACTTGGATGCATTCTTTGTCAGCTTTACAATCATTTAATGGTATGTGATAATATATTAAAATATTAAAGATGAAACAAATTCACACTGTTTCAGATTATATTACTAAATATGAAGTGCTTACAGGAAAGGTAAAGCAACATGTTCTTCGCTTTGTGTTTGCTTATTAGCATGGGAAAATGGCTTTTTGTTCCGGAAGATACCTGAATGAGTCCACACAATGCCTTGATTAAAACCATGAGTCTTTTGTGGGGGGATACTTTTTAAAATTTCATTTATTTTTGATTGAAGGACAATTGTTTGCAGTATTGTGTTGCTTTCGGCCAAACATCAACATGAGGCGTGCGTCCCCTCCGCCTTGAGCCGCTCGCCCGCCCCGCCCCCTCCCCACCCCTCCCCTCTAGGTTGTTACAGAGCCCCACGCTGACTTCCCCGAGTCACACGGGAAACTCCCACTGCTGTCCGTTCTACACGTGGTGATGTACGTTTCCATGTCACTCCCTCCACACCTCCCTCCCTCTCCTTCCTCCCAGCCCACCACGTCCATAAGTCTGTTCTCTATGCCTGTGTCTCCACTGCTGTCCCGTAAATAATTTCATCAGCACCATCTTTCTAGGTTCCATGTATATGCATTAGTATATGACATTTGTTTTTCTCTTTCTGACTTACTTCACTCTGTATAATAGGCTCCAGGTTCATCCACCTCAGGTGCATTTCTTTTCATGGCTGAGTAATATTCCATTGTACATATGCACCAGGGCTTCTTTATCCATTCATCTGTTAATGGACATCTAGGTTGCTTCCGTGTCCTAGTTATTGTAAGTAGAACGGCAATGAACACTGGGGTGCATGTGTCTTTTTCAATTTTGGTTTCCTCAGGGTATATGCCTGCTAGTGGGATTGCTGGGTCATATGGTGGTTTTATTCTTAGTTTTTAAAGCAATCTTCATACAGTCTTCCATAATAGCTGTATCAATTTACATTCCCACCAACAGTGCAGGAGGATTCCCTCTTCTCCACACCCTCTCCAGCATTTATTTTTACAGACATTTTGATCATGGTCATCCTGATTGGTGTGAGGTAATATCTCGTTGTAGTTTTGATTTGCATTTCTCTAATAATGAGCAATGTTGAGCATCTCTTCATTTGTTTGTTAGCCATCCATATATCTTCTTTGGAGAAATGTCTATTTAGGTCTCAACCCCTTTTGATTGGGTTGTTTGTTTTTCTAGTGTTGACTTATATGAGCTGCTTGTATGTTTTGGAAATTAATCCTTTATCAGTTGTTTCATTTGCTGTTATTTTCTCCCATTCTGAGGGTTATCTTCACCTTGTTTATAGTTTCCTTTGCTGTGTAAAATCTTTTAAGTTTAATTAGGTCCCACTTGTTTATTTTTGTTTTTATTTCCATTACTCTAGGAGGTGGGTTATAGAGGATCTTGCTGTGATTTATGTCAGAGAGTTAAAACCATAAGTTTTGAAACAGACAAATTCAGGTCCGAGTCTGGCGTCTGTGGCCATAGTCCATCATGTGTCCACGTGTTGGTCATTTGCACACCTACCAAAGAGGAGGCGTGGTTTCAATCCCTGGGTCGGGAAGATCCCCTGGAGAAGAAAATGGCAACTCACTCCAGTGTTCTTGCCTGGGAAATCCCGTGGATAGAGGAGCCTGGGACTACAGTCCACGGGGCTGCAAAGAGGCAGATACGACTTAGTGACTAAACAACGAAGCAAGGATTTTTGGAAGGATTCAGTGTGACAGGTTGAAAGATCATTTGGCTCACAGTGAAGGCTCAAGGAATGGCTATCCTGTTTTTTACTCAGTTTTCCCACTGTGATACACGTAAGCACTTCCCCAGTGGCTCAGCGGTAAAGAATCTGCCTGCCAATGCAGGAGATGCAGGTTCAATGCCTGGGTCGGGAAGATCCCCTGGAGAAGGGAATGGCTGCCCACTCCAGTGTTCTTGCCTGGGAACTCCCAGGGACAGAGGAGCCTGGCAAGCATGGAGTGCAAAGCAGTCAGACACGTAGTGATTGAACGGCAGCGACAGGGCAGGTACACAGACTCCCCTGAAAGCAGCAGCAAGGGCGCCGGCCGGCGCTCGCAGCCTCCTGCCCGACCTTCCAGCCGTAGCGCCACGTGCGTCTGCTCAGACGAGGACATGCACACGTACGCTGTGTGCACGCACAGACGTCTGACACCCGTGAGTTCTTATGCGGCTCTAATCCCCAAACCACAGTCTGCCTCCAGGACTCCAGACTGTGTTCAACACTGATGGATAATTATCGCCTTTCAGGGCTGGGTGGTCGGTGCCCAGCTGCTGAAATCTCACAGACACGTTTCATTCGAGGCTCGTTTGTCAGGTCTAAGGAAAAGGGACTGAGTTTCCTCAGCGCAGTCGGCACGGCAGGCCGCCCGGCGGAGTCCTCTCGCCCAGCGCTGGCTCCAAGATTGATTCCCACCCCCAGCGCTCTCCGCGGCAGCCACAGGCCTGCGTCTTTCTCATTAATGTTTGGTGGCAAGCATGACGACAGCCGCAGAGTGAGTAAGTGGCAATGAGTATTCCAGGTCAGGTGTGGACTCTATCAGTTGCAGCATCAAAATAGGAAGGGCTGTGATCTGGGATGAAATAGGCTCATTGGATAAAAATGAAATAATACGGTAATAATTCTGTGTTAATTTTTAGAATCATAAACACATCTAGTCTGGAGCGAGACCAAGTGAAAACAAGCTAAAACTCCATCCCAGGCGTGGCACCTGGTTTTATAAAAATTGTTAAATAAAAGGGCCTGCATGTTTCGTCTTTACCTGATACTGGTTCCAGAAAATGCAAAAGGATCATAATGGAGGGGAAAGACATTCCTTGGCTAGAATTGTATTTTATTTGTCAGGTTTTAATGACGTGCTTACTTTAATGCTGGGCCTGATGTGCTGATATCACAGTGAGGAGGTGAATAATAATAGCACTACAAATATTACCGCCACTAGTGTTAGAGAAACAGCAACTAACAATAATGTTGAGTGTCTAATACATGCTTGTGTGCCTGTGTGCGCAGCTGTGTCCAACTCTCTGTGACCCCAGGGACTGTAGCTCACCAGGATCCTCTGTCCATGGAATTTTCCAGGCAAAAATACTGGAGTGGTTGCCATTTCCTCCTCCAGGGGATCTTCCCCACCCAGGGACTGAACCCCCGTCTCCTGTATTGGCAAGTGGATTTTTTTCCCACCCAGCCACCGTGTACCCTACTCTGACTAAATGTGCTTTATCTCAGTTGGCGAAGGTCCCTGCTCACTAGATGGAAATCTTCACGTTAGAAGATCAATTCTCCCTGGTGCATCCTCTCTGACGGCACACTGTCATGGTGCTTGTTGTAATCATATTTATTAATAGTGTTAAGTGTAGAAATCTTGTGAGAGGAGAATGGAGTGTTGTGAGCCTCCGGGAAGGTCAGCCTCCAAGCTGAAAAGTTACCTTAAATATCGGCCTGTGCACTGACTGAATTTGCAAACCTGAGCTTTGCAGTGATCTACGTACACTTTGGGAATTCCATTCCTCTTTGCTCTGTTTATGACGTTTGTTTCTTAAAAGCACCATCTAAATGTATATGAATTTAAGACAAATATGGCAACGTATTTGCAACAAAGGGCTCCCCAGGTGGTGTTAGTGGTAAACAGTCTGCCTGCCAAGGCAGGAAATGCAAGAGATGCGGGTTTGATCCCTGGGTCAGCAAGATCTCCTTGAGGAGAAAATACCAACGCACTCCAGTGTTCCTGCCTGGGAAATCCCATGGACCGAGGAGCCCGGCGGGCTGCAGACCTGGGGTCGCAGAGCCAGAGACTCTTCAGGGCCTGAGGCGTGGGGGTCAGCATCTTATCCTGCCTCGTTTTGTCTTCATCATCATCCATCCCAGGAAACTTTTTAGACATTTTCTCCTAATTGCCTTCCTGCGCCCCATAAAATTTTAATAGCACAAAATACATGGAATATGCATTTTTGTTCTGTATATAGATGTCTGATCTACACAGAGGAGGAGTGAGATTGTTTTCATTTCCCCAAGGAACTCCCTTTTGCCCCTTTGGGGGTGATGTAGCTTCCACTGTGAATGCACATCGTGGACCCTGGGCTTCCTGGAGCTTGGTACAAAGACAGACTTGCCTTTAACCTTGAAGGCCTAGAACCCAGAGGGGATGGGAAGTGCTAAACTTAGTAAGAGAGAGCTCTAACTCCGCTGGCAACAGGCCTGGGGAGGGGACGTGTGCTCCAGAGAGTGCCCTCCAGGGAGACCTGGCCTGAGGCTGCAGGGAAGACCTCGGGAAGAAAGAAGAGTTTGAACCTGGAAGCCCAGGGCGGAGGGCAGGGCCGGGTGTGCAAGCGGAGACACCCTGAGCAGCGTCCACGGCGGGGAGGAGCTGCTGTGCTGAGGAGCAGCGGAGACTTGTTTCCTCACCGGAGCCTCTGCGAATCCTTGGGCCTGGGGACTCCCAGGGATGGCCGTGCCACGTGGACAGTCCTAGGTCTTCAGACCCGTGGGGAGCCTCTGAGATTTTTTTAAGTTAGCTTAATTTATTTTTTTTTAGTTTAATTAAATTAAATTAACTAATTAAGTTACATTATTTAAGTTAAATTTGTTGGTTTAATTCATTGGAAGGACTGATGCTAAAGCTGAAGCTCTAATACTTTGGCCACCTGATAGGAAGACCTAACTTGTTGGAAAAGACCCTGATGCTGGGAAAGACTGAAGGCGGGAGGAGAAGGGGACGACAGAGGATGAGATGGTTGGATGGCATCACCGACTCAATGGACATGAGTTTGAGTGAACTCAGGGAGTTGGTGAAGGACAGGGAGGCCTGATGTCCTGCAGTCCATGGGGTTGCAAAGAGTGAGACACAACTGAGTGAATGAACTGAACTGAATTTATTTTTAATTAATTATCTTTTTCTAGTTTATTCATTTATTTTCAGTTGTGCTGGCTTTTGTTGCATGCGTGGGCTTTCTCCAGTTGCAGTGAGGCTTCTTACTGAGGCGACTTCTCTTGGTGGGGAGCCTGGGCTCTGGGCCGAGTGGGTGTCAGCAGGCGTGGCCCACAGGCTTAGTTGCTCCGCGGAGTCTTCCCGGACCGGGGATCAAGCTCGTGTCTCCTGCGTTGGCAGCGGGTGCTGATCCACCGACCTCCAGGGAAGCCCCGCTGGCGGGTTTAACACAGGAACGCTGAGACAGGCGCGCCGTGCCCTGCCCTCCTGTGGGCGGTGCAGATGGACTCCAGCCACAGAGGCTCAGCGCCAGGCTGCCGAGAGTCTGTACTGTGGCCACACTGTCCCTCAACCGCTTTGCTGGTGGGCTCCGAGCCGTCTCAGACTCAGTGGGATGACGGGTCTTTCCACCGCCGCTGCAAGCCGGGCCTGCTGCACGCTGGGGCTCCGAAGGTGAGACGCCCCTTGGACAACAGCCTTGGGCTGCCTTTCCCGCTTGTAAGCTGGCTGCTCACCTTATGTACCCTTATCCTTCCATTTCACGCTGTTTCCACTCCTTTCTGCAGCCCTGTGTTTGCTCCCAGCAGAAACTGGGCTGGAACAGAAAGTTTTGGAATTTTCTCACAAACCCAACCTGCAGACGTGTACTGCTCCTTTCCATGATGTGAGTCCAAGGTGCCTGCGATGAGACTGATCCCGGACATAGAAATAGCTTCCTCTCCTTTCTCTCCCTTTCCCCGTGTTTTCTTTACTAAACATACTAAACAGTTATCAGGCGCTGAAAGATGCACTGGGCTTCCCAGGTGACTCAGTGGTGAAGAATCCACCTGTCAATGCAGGAGATGCAGGAGACGCAGGTTTGATCCCTGGGTCGGGAAGATCCCCTGGAGGAGGAAATGGCAACCCACTCCAGTATCCTTGCCTGGAGAATCCCATGGACAGAGGAGCCTGGTGGGCTACAGTCCATGGTGTTGGAAAGAATCAGACAGGAGTTAGTGACTGAGCACGTATGCGCGCAAGACGAACATACACAAAGATGAATTAAATATTGCTCTTGTCTCAAGGAGATGTAATAGTTCATGAAGAAAGAGGTATGGAAGAGGTATCTGAAAATCTACCTGTGATACAATGTGAAAAGTGTTATACAAGCTGCCTTCACTCCGAGGGTGTCTTATATAGCATGGTGACAGAGTTAACAACACTCTGTTCTATATTTAAAAGATGCAAAGAGGATGAGATGGTTGGATGGCATGACCGAGTCAATGGACATGAACTTGGGCAAACTCTGGGAGATGGTGAGGGACAGGGAGGCTGGGTGTGCTGCAGTCCATGGGGTCGCAGTCAGACATGAGTTGGTGACTGAACAACAAGAGATTAGGTCTTAAAAATTCTTAGGGTAAGAGAAACTTTTGTAACTATATGCAGTGATGGGTGTTAGCTTGTAATGGAGGTCATTTTGTAACACACGCACACATCAACTCATTATGTTGGAAGCCTTGGACTAATACAAGGTTACACATCGATTACATCTCAACAGACCTGGAAAAAGTACATATAGGGTGCATTGACAGTAACCGTTTTGAATTCTTAACCTGTGTAATATCATCTTTCCTTTGCTCTCATTCTGTACTGATGCTTTATAAAATTCTGTTTTCAATGTGAATGATTACAGAATTCTGAGTTCAACATCTTTTCCATTTGCAGTTTTTCAGAAGGTCAAAGCTCTAAACTCTGTGCTCACTGAGCACTGCTGTCTTCCAGCATCTGCTTCTGAGTGACTTTTGATACTTGGGTATTTATTTGTTCCTTGTAGGTAGGATGTCTCTTTGTGTGCGTATGTTTTCTTCTGCCTTCCTTTTCCTGAAATATTTTGAAAGTTTTTTCATCACCCTCATGCTGAATGTATCATATTTCTTTCTACTCAGTATGTTAAAAATGCCCTTTCAGTCTAAGGACTTACAATTTTCTCCAGCCAGGGACATTCTAGTCTATCATTTTTTGATTATTTTCTCTTCCTCGTTATTTCTGTTCTCTACTTTTTCTAACTCCTATTAGCTGAATTCTAAGTCTCTTGCATCTTTTTATTCATGTCTTAAACTCTTCTGTTTCATTTCAGTCTTCCTTTTTCCCCCTTCATTTTCTCATGGAGAAAAACTTGTTCAACTTGAGCTTTTTCAAGTACATTAATGTGACTCTGAACTCTCCCCTTTTTATTTCTTAGTCTCTCCAGAGGATTTTTTTTTTTAATTTTTGCATCATATTTTCCATTTCCAAAGTCTCCTTTTAAAAAATGTTCTCCTTTCTTCTTTTTAATATAGCCTGTCCTTTTTTAAAAGGAGGCAGTATTTCTCCTGAAATGAACGGCTTTCACGTGTGGGAAGAGCTTTCCTTTATGCCTTTTCCCCTTACACCCAGAACCAGAACCTACACGCCGCCCCTTTCCCAGGCTCCAGCACTCTCAAAGACCCTTCCCCAGGAAGGTCACCACTTTTCTTGAAAAACAGTTCTATTAAGGCCAGAAGGCATCTGATCTCACCCTCCTGTCTGGGATGAGAGCTCCATCAGTTGTAGATGTTCTGAATGCTCTTCTCCAGTCAATTACCTCGTGATTAATTATGCCAGTTGCCAAGGCTAAATAATAGAAGCCTTTGGTTTAACTTGAGAGTTGTGGGTCAAGTAAGGATTTCCAGAGGAGCTACATTTAAACTAAGGTTAGAAGGATGTGAAAAGCTTAGAAATCAGTTTTCAAGGTCTACATCTTCTCAGGCCTTTCATGTCTACAATCACATTCTCCTCCTCTGTGAAGCAGACACTGTCAGTCACCCACCTAATGCCCATGACCACTGCTTTGTCAGAAGAATCCTGACTTTGTTCAGGAAGACAAATGTGCCAGCCAGTAGTCTGCTTTGCTTTCCATCCAACTACCTTTAGAGCTGGAGAGATAAAGTCTTATAACACACACTTGGCTATTGAGATGTCAGTGTAAATCCCTGGATGAGATAGTCCTTTTAACAAAAAATTTAAAAAGCCTCTCTAGGAGGGTTTGCCTCGTTGACACCCAGAACAGGGACACAGTGCCTGGAGGTACAGTAGCCGTGGTGAAACCACAAGGGTTAACGCCGCACGGCATGCAGATCAGAAATGACGAAGAAGTCCTGATTTTTAGTGACATTCTTGAGCTGCTGCATGGTCCATGGAGATATTCCTTTAGGATTTGTAGGGGAGGAAAGCAAACTCCCTCTCTTTGGCCACAGTTAGACTTCCCATCCTGTCTAGTCCAGTATGGTCCTGGTGAAGCACAGTAGTTCAGGTATCTTGGGCGGTGGTGGTTTAGTTTCCAAGCTGTGTCCGACTCCTTTGCAGCCCTGTGGGCCGTACCGCCAGGCTCCTCTGTCTATGGGATTTTCCAGGCGAGAATACAGGAGTGCGTTGTCATTTCCTCGTCCTGGGGGTTTCCCAGCCCCGGACTGAACTTGTGTTTCCTGCACTGGCAGGTGTGTTCTTTCACCACTGAGCCATCTGGGGAGCCCGCGCTCCCACTGACTTGCTCCACCGCTGGTCCCCCAGGCTGGTCCTCAGCCTGGCAACGTCAGCGCCACATTCCAGCTTACAGAAATGCAGGGCCTACTGCATCCGGTGCTCTGGGGGGCTCGGGTCCCGGTAACGTATACTTAGACAGCCTTGCAGGTGATGTTAAGGCACCCTGACGTTTGAGAAGCACTAGAGCAGAACAGTGATTCATCAACTGCCTGAGTTCAGGCTTTCTGTCCTTGACCTTTTATTAGCAGAATATCAAATATCGCTCAAGTGAAGTCACATATATACTTTTCCTCTTGGGTTAAATCATCATGACTACCCGTTGCCTAATCAATAGAATAAAAGCATATGAGTCAGCTATTCAAGGTTGCTGAAAATATTCTTAGTCATATTCATTTAAAATTTTCTCTTATTTTATGTTTTATCAAATCACATGATTCCAGGGGAAGTGTTATCTTACTTGCAGACAGAATACATACCCCACGCCCTCCCCCATCCAGCAATCTATATATCACACCACTGGTTTTCCTCATCCCTAACTGGATTCTTGGAAACGGTGGTCATTCATCAAGCATTGTAACCGTGACCATCTTTCCAAAACCTGCAAAAGGCTCTCTTTCTTTGGGTCACGTGTGCCTTCATCTGTACCCCTTTAATAGTACTTTGAATTGTTGTTGTTTCATTCATGTAGTAATTTATGGAACTGAAGACGATACCTTGATAATTATGTTTAAAAGAATGTACCATGTAATTACAATTAAACAAAATAAAATTTTATGCATAGGTGCATCTTTGAAAAATATGTGCAAAAGTTTCATCTAATCATTATAATTTTTATACATATGCATACTAAGTTATTATTGATTATTCATCTGGGACTCTGACACTGGAAGAATGTAATGATGCCTTTACTTGTCATCATGTTATTTGAAATTTAAAGATGATAAGAGATAGATTCCTTTAAAAAAGTCAATTGCACAATGACAGCACAGTAATTAACTTTTAAATTAGGCAAAAGAGACAGTTTTTTTTCTTAAAGGAATACAGCAGAATATAGAAACGAGTCTCTTAAAGGCAATCATGGGGAAATCATTTTATTTCAGCAATTCCTTGTTAAAAGATAACCTTTTAGTTATAAAATTTATTCCACGATTTTTAAATTTCTTGAAAAGTTAACATGTGAAATTTTTTCAAGGTGGGATGAAGCATAGCTTTAATTATATGACAAAGCTGTCTTTTTCATATGAGAATAATTTGAAGACTTTATAGAGAAACGGTATGTAGAATATTAGAAAAAATATGGCATATACTCAAAGGATTACAAAAATTGATATGTTTAACACATTTACCAACTTTGTAATGCAAATACATAAAGTGCCTGCTCATAAAAGCACTGATGTAAAATTTCATCTGTATGTTCTTAAGACCCACCAATCCCCACATCTTTTTTACATTGCGTTTGCGTGCCTGGGTGCTAAGTTGCTTCAGTCGTGTCTGACTTTTTGCGACACTATGGACTGTAGCCCACCAGGTTCCTCTGTCCATGGGATTTCCCAGGCAGGAATACTGGAGTGGGTGGCCATTACCTTCTCCAGGAGATCTTCCTGACCCAGGGATGGATCCTACGTCTCTTGCATTGTAGGCAGATTCTTAAATGACTGAGCTACTAGGGAAACCCCACATATGTCGTATTACACATGCTTAAATTAAGTAGTTCATTTTGTTATCTGTTTCTAATTGAAAGTTTCTGTTACATTATGGTCAGGAAATTTCTGCCTTTAGTTTCTGCCATTGGGATTTAACTGTGTGTGTATGTGTGTGCATTTTCTTAAAATGTATTACATTTAGGAAATAATTTTTTATTAATTTGGATTGTTGAAAACAAACAGGTGTTCATTCCTTCATGTGTTATTTCATTTAGTTATGGGAGAATCATGCATGGTTTGTCCCTGCTCTTTCTAGGAAGATTCCTTATGTAAAAACTCATGACATTTACATGTATGACTTTTTATCAGTTTAAAATTCTGGGTTGGTAATAACTTATAATTGAAAAGAATCTGAAAAAGAATATATACATATATATGAATATGATAAGTATATATATATATATAGAGAGAGAGAGAGAGATAAACCTGAATCTCTTGGCTGTGTACCCAAAACCAGCACAACATTGTGGATCAACTATACTAAGGAAAAAAAAATAATCAAGGAAAACAATTCTGTAGATCCTATTAAGTATCTGATTGAGTACTTTTTATTTTATGTATTTTAATAAGGATTGTTAATTCACTTGATTTTTTTTATAACTGTCTTCTTTAGTTTTCTGTCATTTTTAAAGGAAGTTTTTGTTATATATGAATGTGTGTCGTTTCCTGTTCAAACGTTTCAGTGCCAAGTAAATGGAGAAATGGTACTGTTTACCTTAATATTGCATGTCTTTCTTGTGTTTGAATCTGCCCACTATGTTTTACCTTTTTTTTTTTTTTTTTGCCTCTAAGGCAGAAATTTCAGGATCTACCACTGAGTAAACTACGTGGCTTGGAGAAAGTTATTTAACTTCTTTGTGATCCTCTTTCCTCACTTGCAACCCAGCCATAAAATAGTATTATCTTGTGTAGTAGTTACTGAGAGGGTAACAGGCAGGAAGGCCAGGGGTCTCCAAATGGAAAAAAGAAGCTGCAGGTGACAGACATTTTTATCTCTCTTAAGCGGCAGGAAGAAACAAACCAGCGATATGTTTTTCCTTCTCTATACAAATTTAAAAGAGGTTTCACTTAAAGTGCTGTGTTGCCATGACACCTGGTCTCACCTGAAGCTAACTACTCTCAAACCTTGAGTTGACCAATACGTTTCTTTTTCGTATGGAAATGTTGTCTTAAGCTATGTTAATGAACCCCAGACTCTATCTTCAAGTTGGTTCCGCCAAATGGCCTAAATTTACTTACTCAGGTATTGTTCCCCTAATCTATGTAAATGAAAATATTTGTTGGTTTTCTGCCCTTCTACAAGATTCAAGTCAATCGTTTTATGGCCAGAGATGAATTATCTGGTGTCATTCTAAATTTTATGACATCCTTTTCATTAACAGACTGTGAGTGACTATATAACAGACAGCTAAAGACTAGAAGGGGGGTATTCTTTTGCCCCCTTCTGATGCCTATGTCAGAAGCTTTCTCTATCTCCTTTATACTTTAATAAAACTTTATTACACAAAAGCTCTGAGCGATCCAGCCTCGTCTCTGGCCCGGATTGAATTCGTCTCCTCCGGAGGCCAAGAATCCCGCGTCTAATCGTTCAGCAACAACCTTTCATTACTAATATAAAAAAAGATAAAAATCTGTACAGTACTTAGACCAGTGGCTGCTGGGTATTAAATGCTTCATAAATGCCTGTCTTTTTTTTTTTTTTCCTCCTCTACCGTTTATTTTAGTTGTGTTTCCTATAATCATCATTTGGCTAAACTTTTTTTTTTTTTTTGTTACAATCTTAGATCTTTTGTCTTTTAATAAGACTGTTTGTTTTCATATTTATTATAAGTTATTTGGACTTACTTTAGCATTTTTGTCTGTGCTCTTATTGTGTATGTTTATGGGTTTCTCTGTTCAGATATTTCCTATTCTTTCCTATATATATCAAAACCAAGTACATGTCAGTTACTCAGTCTTGTCTGACTATTTGCGATCCCATGGATTGTAGCCCACCAGGCTCCTCTGTGCATGGAGTTCTCCAGCAAGAATACTGGAATGGGTTGCCATTCCCTTCTACAAGGGATCTTTCCCCACCCAGGGATCAAACCTGGGTCTCCTGCCTTGCCAGCAGATTCTTTAGCATCTGAGCCACCAGGAAAGCCCATACTCCCCATATAAAACATGATCTGCACTCGACTTTTGCACCAAGAAAGTGAAAGTGTACCCCTCCACCCCCAAACAACATGGCTTTGCTTTCCCTGGTTCCCACCTCCTGGCTTTCCTCAGTTAGGGTTAGGGTTAGGGTTATGGAATCTCCTCCTTATCCTTCCACTTGGAGGGCTTTTCTTTCATGTTGGGGCCACTGTCTGTATCCTTCTTCTACAACCACACATTCACTCTAATTTACAGTGGCAGAGTATCTTGCAAATAGTTGGCTTATACTCTATGGCTAGTGTTCTGAAACAGATTACTTTCTATTTTTATGATTCTGGTCATTTGAATGAGAATTTGGGTAAAGAATGTAGGTAAATAGATGAGTTGACATTGCCATTTTGTGCTTTAACACATATGGTGTTTCTATTTCAATATAACTGTTATTCCTCTTTCTCATTATTTCCTAATGACATCAAAGCCTGCATGAGTATTGTGCTTTATATTTTTTTAGCTAATAAAATAAGCAGTCCTCATGGTTCACATTGTTATGAGAGAAACCCTTCTATTAATGATCACAGTTCAGTGTCTACTTTGCATTTGGCACATGTCTCGTAAAGCTGTCTAGAAGTCAACACAGGTGTGTCTTTATAAAGGAAAAAGAAAGCAACCTGATCTCTTTTGATTACATTTATTCCTTGGAAGCAGACTGTGTTTCTCCCGGTGGTGGGCTCTATGTTCAGAGAAAATCTCATTTACAATGGCCTCCTTTTGCCCTTCCCTCGTGGACGTTACACCTCTGCATGCGTTCCTTCAGCAGGCCCTCTTTTTAATCTCTGTACCAAGCACTCTACTGTTCTCTTCCTTGTAAAATAAAATATAGATATATGCTTTCAGAAAGTCTCCAAAAGGAGAAAACTTTGGGGAAGTGACAGTAGTGAGCACAGCTGATTCTTTCACATTCTCGTAGAGATCGACATGCTCCCCCAAATAAATGATCTGGTGTCTCTGCTTCTCCCTTCTCCCTTGATTTTCTTTCCAAAACAGCTCCGACCACTGCGTGTGTCACCGGCTAATTAGATTCATGGATTGTGAATGTTAAAATGCTGCTGCTGTTGTTTAAAAAGTCGTAAATCGTGTCCGACTTTTTTGGGACCCCATGGATTGTAGACTGCCAGGCTCCTCTGTCCATGAAATTTCCCCAGCAAGCATACTGGAGTGGTTACCATTTCCTTCTCCAGGGAGTCGTCCTGACCCAGGATCGAACCTGTGTCTCCTGCATTGGCAGGTGGAGTCTACCACTGAGCCGCCAGGGAAGCATGAGTGTTGTAATATTACACTCCTCAGGCTTTCAGGATCATTCATGGTAGATAATATGATACAGGCATCTTAGAGTCTCACTATAGACTGCATTAAGACTTTTATTTAGCAAGATTAAGTTGGGAGGGGGTATAGCAGGAGAGAAACCTGTATGCAGGTCAAGAAGTAACAGAACCTCACTTGAAACAACTGTCTGGCTCAAAATCCGGAAAGGTGTAAGACAGAGTTGTATGGGAGCATCAGCTTTCGCATCAGTCCTTCCAGTGAATATTCAGGGTTGATTTCCTTTAAGATGGGCTGGTTTGGTCAACCCTGAATATTCACTGGAAGGACCGATGCTAAAGCTGGCGCTCCAATACTTTGGCCACCCGATGGGGAAGACTGGAGGCAAAAGGAGAAGGGGGTGGCAGAGGCTGAGTTGGTTAGATAGCGTCACCCACTCAATGGTCGTGAGTTTGAGCAAATTCTGGGAGACAGTGGAGGATAGAGGAGCCCGGCGTGTTGCAGTCCCTGGGGTCACAAAGAGTCAGACACGCCTTATGACTGACCAGCAACAAAGAGCAGGGGACAGGCTAAGAGAGTGAGCTTTGGACTGAGACTGGCGTGACTTGCTCACAGTGCTGCCACTTACAACCCCCTTATGGCTGTGCTGTGCTGAGTCGCTCAGTCGTGTCCGACTCTCTGTGACCCCATGGACTGTAGCCTGCCAGGCTCCTCTGTCCACGGGGTTCTTCAGACAAGAATACTGGCGTGAGGTGCCATGCCCTTCTCCAGGGCATCTTCCCAACCCAGGGATCAAACCTGGGTCTCCTGCATTGCAGGCGGATTCTTTACCATCTGAGCCACCAGGGGAGCCAAGCTGTAAAAACTTGCTGAGCTCAGCTTTTCTTCAGCTGCAAAACTGGGATTATCCTAACAGTCTCTATCTTATATGTTTGTAGCGAGAACTAACTGAGATTATGCACAGGAGTTCAGCGCAGAGCTGGGCAAAGAGCAATCTGCAAAGCTAGCAAACAGCAGCAGCACAGAGGTTTCTGCATCGTCTTTTATGTGACCGCGGCAAATTACCTTTTCCCTCACCACCGAATTCACAGTCTGGTGACCATCATCATGGTTCAAAGCGTGTGTGTTTCACTCAGCCTTTCTACGTCTCCCTTTGCACGTGCACAGGGGTGGCCACTGAATGTGCTTCCTCTCGGTGTACCCACTCTTCAGGTCTAGTCCCTGTTCCAGACTGCGCTCACTGTTGCCTCACCTTCTGAGAAAGCTACGCGTGACTTGGAGACAGATTAGGTTTCGGGAAGAGACAACAAACCTGTATCCTGTCTCTGCACTATTCTTTTTAACGCCTCTGGCCATCTACCCCAGTTCCTGGTTGAAGAATAAGCCAGGGAAGGTATTCATAGCTATGCAGTCCATTTTTGCCCCTAGAAAAATAAGCCCTGGTATTCCTGACACCTCAGACTTTTTTCTCACAAAGCAGTGGCCAGTGATTTGCCAATACTTTATAAGGGTTTTTAGAAGCCAGTCAACATGCGTTCACAACACAAAAATTCTTCGGTTTTGGGGGTTAATTCAATCACTTGCATTGCCGACCCAAGTCTATGCTCTCAAGGTTTCATTCTCTGTCTTCTGCACGCGTTATCTCCCAAGTTCTCTCTGGACCATTCCCCACATGGCGCTGGTTGTTTCTGGGAAGAATGGTTTTTCCTTACACATACCTTTTCTAACCTCTGTGTTATGAAGAGGAGTTCTGGTTGCTAAGGCCACCGGGAGTGGTGTGGGTGCTTTCAGCATTAGGTATCTTCCCACTGGCTGCAACACCATGCGGTCTTTCTTGCCGGCTTCTTTGGCTGTGTTGCTAAGTGTATGCTTGCCTGAATTCCCTGGCTTAATGCCTTCTTTTCTTATCGACTACATCGGCATGCTGTATCCAAAACTAATCGTTCTGACCTTTTCCCCGAGTGTCGTCATGTCTCTGTCTCTCTCTTAATTCTCTGACTTCTTTCTTCCTTTTTAAATGCTTCTGCTTTCTCTCTCCATTAGTTCCACCAAAGATTTAATAATAGTGCATTAACAGATTGACTAGTTGACCTTGTAGAGACAAGCTGAGAGTATGTGACCTCACATATTGATAATTGGGTGACCTAGGGCAAGAACATCTTGGTTTAGCTTTGGATGCTTTCTTCTGAGCTTTTGTCCCTACATTTATTTTATTTTAACTTTTTCTTTTGTATTGAGTTATAACTGATTAACAATGTTGTAATAGTTTCAGGTGAATGGCAAAGCCATACATATATACGTATTCATTCTCCTCCAAGACCCCCTCCCATCCAGGCTACCACATAACATTAAGCAGAGTTCCGTTACATGTGGAATCTAAAAAGAAATGAAACAAGTGAACTTACAAAATAGGAACAGACTCACAGACTTAGAGAAGGAACTTATGGTTGCTGGTGGGAGGGTCGGAGAGGGAAGGATAGTTAGGGAGTTTGGGATGGACTTGTGCCTTCAGCTGCTGAACAGCTTTCTTGAGCCTCTCTTCTCATGGGAGACAGTCCAGCTTTGATAAAAGGAAGTGCTCCTTCCCAGCTCTTTCTCAGGCCGTCCCTTCTAGGGGTCATCCTTCTGCGGTATATGGCTGATATTTTTGTGCACTTTGTTGTTCCTACATTTAGACTATCCGAACGGCAGTATCTTTCTCCTTCCTCACTGCTGCCCTCCATCAGACCATTTTGAAAGGACAAGTGAGATGCTGCTTAATTCTAGTGTCCCCTCAGTCATCCATTGCATCAGTTAAATGAGGGAAGGGTATCTTCTGATTCAACTGAGGAAGAAGGACGCACGACCTATTTCAGTGCCAAAGTTTAGGGATTCATGACAGACCTAGATTTCCTTATTCACAGTAAATAAACACACTTTCACTTCTTTGGCTATATATGCAATGAATGCTCGACAATGGGGACTTCACGTTATTCCTGAAGAAGGTAGAGAGGAATCTATGAAGGAGGCAGCCGTAAGAGATACGGAGAGGAGTCCACGTGGCCCAGCGTGCCACCTCCCACTGTCTGCATCACAGATGGTAGCTAGACTCCTCTGTGCACAGGGTGAGGAACAATAAAGACCCACCACTACTATGTGGACTCTTATCAGGCATCAGCTTTCTGTCAAGAGTCTCATTCATGTGAGACTTAATTTTAGGTTTTACAGATACTCCATGAGGTTGGAGCTAACTGTGATTGCCCATGGGCACATAGCATGCAAACACCATGGCTGGGATGAAAACTAATAGGGGTAACTCCACACTCCACATTTTTATATTGTACTTGTGATGTATGTTACAAACAGAAAGGTTCCATCTTGATAGTGAAGTCGCTCAGTTGTGTCCGACTCTGCCACCGCATGGACTGTCGCCCGTCATGCTCCTCCGTTCATGGGATTTTCCAGGCAAGAACACTGGAGTGGCTTGCCTGTTTCCTTCTCCAGGGATCTTCCGACCCGGGGATCTATCGCAGAGCTCCTGCATTGCAGGTGGACTCTACTGTCGGCGCCACCAGGGAATCGGGTATTCTTGCGCCATATACTCACAGTGCTCTTACAAAATGAGAGGGGGAAAGGGGTAACAAGGGAGACGAGGGGAGGAGGAGGAGCAGAGAGGTGTATTCACTACTAAAATAACAATAATAACATTTCTCAGCCTTATGAATGTGGGTAACCATATCATGATAGTTACTGCTTAATCCTTTTGCCCGAAAGACAAACAAATATGTAAACAAAATGCAGCCCAAACCAAAAGACTATGTTGGTATTTTTCCTTCCCTTCTTTTTGTTATAACATTTAAAGTCAGTAATGAATTTCTTCTTTAATTAGAAAATCTGCTTCACTTCCAAGCTAACACTCAGGTAAGTGTCAAACTTCCAATTATACAAATTAAAATATGTTTGGAACCAATGTTAAAAACACTATTTGCATTAGGCTTTAATCATCATAAAGGAAAAATGTAAATGTTTCCAGGCAGTCCAACTACATAAATAATCATTCATTTCTTAAGTGCATGGTGGAGTTTTCCCCTGAGAAAATTCCGTAACCTTGAGAGTAATGTAAGGGTAATTAATTACCAAAAAGAGATTAATACTGCATGCCAAGAATGATAACAAAATGCACAGAGGCCCTACAAACACAGTCTGCAGGCAGTTCAGAAAAGGAAATGTTGTGAAGCGAACCTATTTAATTCACATTTCAGGCTTAGTTCACAAAAAGCTATTTCTCTTTTTTTGGGTTCAATTATCTCTATTGAATCTCTATTCCACATCATCTGAATACCTGCAATACCTTTTTATTGCCCTCATATTCCTCGTAGTGTATCTCACCTAAACTCTCCTCTCAGGAAATCCATTTCAGTCTTGTTGCTCCCAACTAATTTCGCAATAACTCAATCATCATAGTTACCTGCTCAGAATCCTTCAATGGCTCCCCATTACTCCTGGAACACATTCCAGTCTTTTTGAAACACGTTTATTTAATTTTTTAGTTGGTGGGAATTGCTTTACACTTTTGTGTTGGTTTCTGCCATGCCACAACACAAATCATAATATATACACGCATGTCCCTTCAGTCCTGAGCCCCCCTTCCCTCCCTGTCCTGCCCTCTAGGTCATCACAGAGAGCCGGGCCGGGCTCTGGGTGGTACTCAGCGACTCCCCGGCTCTCTGTCTCAGGCATGAGAGTGTGCATGCGTCGGGACTAATTTCTCAAGTCCCCCGCTCGCACTTTTCCCTGCGATGTTCACAAGTCCGTTCTCTACTAGGTTCATCAGCACCACTTTTCTAGATTCCATATATATGTGTTAACATATGACATTTGTTTTTCTTTCTAACTTACTTCTATCTGTAGAAGAGGCTCTAGGTTCATCTATCTTACTACAACTGACTCAAATGCATTCCTTTTTATGGCTGAGTAACAGCCTTTAAAGGAAGATTCTGAGGTTCTTCATAAGCATGGTTTTGGCCAAATTTCTTCTTTTCCTCCTTCCCTTGCCACCAAGGCCATTGTTCACCAGCCCACTGTTCCTCAAATTCAACTGCCAAAAAAAGTCAACTGGGATATGTATGAGTTAAGACTTCAGATTCCTAGGCTTCTTCCCAGGAATCAGATTCTCTAGGAAAAGGGACTGGGAACCTACGTTATAACAAATGGTCCAAATCTCTCAGACCAGCTTAGAAACTGTTCTCAGCAAACCCGATCCTTCGCCTTCCCCTCAGCATGGCCCGTGGTTCCCCTTGCAGCTCAGTGGTAAAGAATCTACCTGCAGTGCAGAGAGAGGAGACGCGGGTCCCATCCCTGGGTTGGGAAGGTCCCCTGGAGGGGGACGTAGCAAACCACTCAAGTAATCTTGCCTGGAAACCATCCCACGGACAGAAGAGCCAGATGGGCTACAGTCCACGGGCCGCAAAGAGCCAGATGTGCCTGAGCACACACACAAAGCACAGGCGTGACCCATGTTTCCTGCCCCCAGCCCCTGCTTATTGAAGAGCTATCCTGGTGGATGGTTCAGCTAGCATGGTCTTAGTGTGGGTTTTCCCCAAAACAGAGCATAAGACCAGACTTTGATGGTAGGTGGCTTATTTGAGAGGTGATCGTGCGAAGCACGTAAAGAGAATGGGACGTGAGGCAGGGAAGGAAGCAGGGGCCACGTAAGCACTTTTCAGCAAGGTTATTGCTCTGGGTATTGGCAACTCAGTTCTGCTGGTGCATCGGCAGCCTCTGAGAGGTGTGCGGAACTCCTAGAGCAGCCCCTCTGAGTGCGGAAGTCTGGCGTTTATGGCGCATCGGCAGCCTCTGAGAGGTGTGCAGAGCTCCTAGAGCAGCCCCTCTGAGTGCGGAAGTCTGGCGTTTATGGCGCATCGGCAGCCTCTGAGAGGTGTGCGGAACTCCTTCTGGAGCAGCCCCTCTGAGTGCGGCAGTCTGGCGTTTATGGCGCATCGGCAGCCTCTGAGAGGTGTGCAGAACTCCTAGAGCAGCCCCTCTGAAGTGTGGAAGTCTGGCGTTTATCTGCCTGCTTGGGTTCTCCTCTGCGTGGGTGACTTCATGGCATTAAACCCCTTGCTCTTCCTGGCAAGGGCCCGCGTGGCAGTGAAGCAGACTCGGGGGCAGAGGAAGGGATACTGAGTATTCTCCAGATGGGATTCTATCAGCTAGAGGGTAGCCTGGGCTCCCGTGGCACTGTTCCCTGCAGCTGCAGATCATAGCCGAGGTGGGCCCAGGATGGCGTGGGGCCAGAGGCATTCACTGCATGTGTCCTTTTCATTCTGTATTAGCTAGCTATTGCTGTGTAACAAATTTCCCCAATAACAAATTATGTAGCTATAATCACACACATTTGTTATGTCATAGCTTCTGTGGATAGAGAACCTTGGTGTGGCTTAGCAGAGCCTTCCCGCTCAGGGACACCTCGGGTCTGACCTCATTTCAAGCCTTGACTGGAGAGGGCACGCTCCTGGGCTCAGCCCGAGGGATGTGGATATTGCTTCAGGAGTAGCTGGACTGGAGGCTTCGGTACCTCAATGGCTGTTTTCCTTCATGGGCTGCTTGCCATGTGGGCCTCTCCAACGAGATTTTCACAACACGGCAGCTGGCTTCATAGAGTGAACATGCAAGACAGATTCAGCCTTTTGTAATCTAATCTCAGAGGTAAGAGCTCTTCACATCTGTTGTATTCTGTTCATTACAAGTGAGTCACTAGGTCCAGCCCACACTTGGGTGGGTAGAATCCACCATTTCCCAATTCTTAGGGTTATCTCTGTGATCCATTATCAGAATTTGCTAGGAATCAGCCAGGAATTTCTGTCATGATAAAATGTTATATTAAATGTTATTTTGGTGTTTTATCTGTCAAATTTTATATTTGCTTCTCCTATATTTGAAACTTCTGTAAATCTAAGGCACTACAGGATATATGGAAAGAACATTTGAATAAATCATTTGACACCTTTTTCAAAGCCTGCCCTTTTAAAATTAATTCATGTGAAATCCAGTCAAGAGATAGTAAGTACTATAAAAATTTAAGGTACTGATAGTAAATATTTCATGCCACATAGGCCTGAAAGAAAATGTAAACCACTCTAGTTAGAAGATTTACCTAAAGCTTGTAGGGCCCTCTTGTTAAACTCTTTTTTCTTTTTTAAACCGTCTCCACCTTATCTGGGAGGGAGGACTTTGAACTCACAGCCTGAGGCCCTGAGTCTCTGTAGGCTCTCAAATCCTCTCAGAGTCAGTTTCATCTCCTATTCAATGGGGCGGCCTAATGTGAATCTTGGGCTTTGCAGGTGGCGCAGTGGTAAAGAATCCGCTTGCCAATGTAGGAAACCCGAGATGTGGTTTCGATCCCTCGGTCGGGAAGACCCCCTGGAGTAGGAAATGGTAGCCACTACAGTACCCTTGACTGGGAAATCCCACGGCCAGAGGAGCCTGGCGGGCTACTCAGTCCATGGGGTTGCAAAGAGTCGAACGTGACTAAAGTGCATGCATGCACGCGCACACATGAACACACAGTGTGAACCTCAGAGCGTATCAGTGTTGACTAAGCAAGCACTTGCTATGTGGCACCCTCTGAAAAGCACTCATCATACTGCCTGCATAGTACCTGGCACACAGTAGGCATACAATAAATAGCAACTGATCCTGACTCTGTGTCCAAGGGGACATTGGACACAATGTCCAATTCATTCTTAATTCATTATTAAGAAGAGTTTCTGAAGATCTTACTGGGGAAAGAGAAGAGCTAGGTTTACAGATTCAGTTCAGTTCAGTCGCTCAGTCATGTCCTGACTCTTTGCAACCCCATGAACCGCAGCACGCCAGGCCTCCCTGCCCATCACCAACTCCCAGAGTTCACCCAAACCCATGTCCATTGAGTCGGTGATGCCATCCAACCATCTCATCCTCTGTTGTCCCCTTCTCCTCCTGCCCTCAATCTTTCCCAGTATCAGGGTCTTTTCCAATGAATCAGCTCTTCGCATCAGGTGGCCAAAGTATTGTAGTTTCAACTTCAGCATCAGTCCTTCCAATGACTATTCAGGACTGATTTGCTATAGATGATATCTACATAAGGGACTTGAAAGAATTTCCCTGAGTGAAAAGTTAAGTTGCAAGCATTTATCCTTGCAGTTTGAAGAACTAACAGCAGGCGGAGCTCCGAGCTCACCGGGGGATCAGTTACTCCACACCTGCCTATTGAGGGCCTCCCCATCCATGGCATGCAGTCCTCTGGGCTCAGGGACCAGCGGATGCGAGCAGAGGCAGCACTTGGCAGTCAGGAGGGCCACACGGGAGCGGCGCGTGCAGACACCCCGGGCCAGACATGGGTGCGCAGTCGTGCCTGTGCCGTGAGAAGGAAGCCGAGACCAGGCGATGATGCCTGTGTTCACGGGGAGACTGAGGGGGCTGCCGGCAGCATCTGGATGGTGCGGGACACGTCCTCCTGCCCGAGCACGGCAGCTCAGAGCTTGTCCTCTGCAGAGAGCCGGCCTGGCTTGACGTGTGGCTTCACCACTGACTCCCTTTGTGACCTCGGCTATGTTACTTGGTCCCTTTGAACTTCAACTTCTTCATCTGACATGTGGGAATAATTACAGGATGTATTTTGTGGGGCTGTTGTGGGGATTAAAAAATTAATATGTGTAAAGCATTTCGAACAACCTGGCAATAGTGTTTTATATCAGCTGATATCACTATCGCTCTTGTTGATGTTGTGGCTGTTGTTAATATTGTTCTTGTTATTATCATTGTTCTGATTGTCAACAGCAGCGGCGAGACTCTTGTCCTTTCTATCTTTTTATTTTCTTTGGTCTCCACTGAATTTCAGGGACTTTCAGATGCATGATTCTTATTTAAGAATATCCTGGGAAGTGTGCTGAAATGCAATTTGGGGGCCTGAGTTTTGGTTCAGTGGGCTCAGTGGGTTGGGTTGGGCCTAGGAACTGACATCTTTACTAGGCACCTAGACAAGACTGCACTGTCAGAAATCCTTCCTTAAAGGTCAGAATCATGAAACGTAGGATTTACGGAGACACTACCATGCTTCAGACCCTTGGCTAAGTGCTTTGTGCATGCCATTTATAATCTTAACAAAAGCTCTGCTAGGCCACTATCATTATCCCCATTTGATAATGGGCAGCCTGAGGCTCAGCATAATCTAGACACCTCATTCCTGTTTGCTCAAGAGCCTGCCGGTCTTCCGCAGGCAGCGCTGCGCCACTCCGTGCGGAGGTCCGCTTGGTCGCTTTCAGCCCGTTAGTCCCCAGTGTGACGCCTCTGCTGCTGAAGCCCGTGTGCCCCCAAAGCCCGCGCTCCGCCCTGAGAGGAGCCAGAGCAGAGAGAACCTGCACCCACAGCTGGCGCGCAGCTGCCGATCCTGTAACCAGAGAAAGGGGCGGGGCAGCAGCGCAGACCCAGAGGCCAACAGAAAGTCCCCTACTGGAGATCACTCAGCTGAGGATTTGGGTGGGCTAGACCCAGGATCTCTAGGAAGGAGAAATGCGAGGACCTCCATCTGGGAAGTAAAGCATTTTGTTTAAGAATGTTTCCAGCTTTATTGAGATATAACTGACATATAACATTGTCAGGCAAACAAAATTAAGAGATGTTCACTATGGTGGGATTTTACAGGAGGGATAATATCAGAGGGGTATTTTGAAAGACAAAAGGCGTTTCCGACAGGCAGAGACACAGAAAAAGGGCCTGGCAAGGGGAATAGAAGGGTGTGGGAAAGACCATGGCTTGCTTGGGGATTGTAAGGAGATTCCTGTGACAGAGGATGGTGTTTTGTCTGATTGGAGAGGTGGGAAAGACCTGGGTAATGATGACAGAGCACGCCATGCCCCAGATCTGGTGGGGCGTCATGGAGACCTTTCAGCATGAGTGGAGCATGGTGTTTAATTATATGGATGCCTACAGTGTGGTCGGAGGTGATGCTGATGTCAAGATTTATAAGATCTAGGCGACCAAAAGGACCTCACCATGAAACTTTATCTACTGTGTGTGTCTGTGCACATATGTGTCTCACAAGGACCCCTGTGTTCTTCTTTTTTTTTAACAAAGATTCTTTTTTGATGTGGACCATTTTAAAAGTCTTTATTTAATTTGGTGTTAATATAACATTGCTTCTGTTTTATACCTTGGTTTTTTGGCCACGGGGTATGTGGGATCTTAGTTCCCGGACCAGGGATCAATCCTGCACCCCAGCATTGTAAGGCAATGTCCTAACCACTGGACTGCTGAGAAGTCCCCCTCCCACCATATTCTTTCATAGAACTCTTTCTTTTATAATTGCCACACCTTTCATAAGTCTTTGGAAGCTTTGCCATAAAAGAGAGCTACAAATGAACATATCAAAATCAACTCAAAAGTTAACCAAGGATTTGAAAGCAAAATTAACTTCTCACTAATGGTTGACATTTTTTTATCATCTTATCCTAAGTAATTCCATACACGCTTTCCCTTGACAAGGGAATCATTTAAAGTCACAGTGGAGTAAATGAAACTAAGATGCTTCTCATTCCCTGTCACTGACAGATTTTTAATCTAGTGTCAGAGCTTGAATATTCAAAATCCATTCTACTACCTCTCTAGTCAACCCTCTCTACCCTAGCACCTGTGAGGTTTTGGGAACATCAGCTTAAGAATGAACGTGTAACTTCTGATGTCCTATTAAAGCAATTCGACAACTGTTGATGTTTCCAGGATAGCCAAGTCCCTCCCAGACAACAGGGGCTCCCAGCTGAATTCAGCTTGTGGACGGTGCCCGTCTAGTAAGTGCACGGATGGATGCTGTCAAGGTGCAGGTTTGGGGAAAGCACTGTGCCCCGAGCCACGGAGCCAGATGGCGGGTCGAGCACCTACAGTTGGTATCATATGACTGCAGCACGCATCGTAGAGAGCAAAAGCAAGGCGATGTGCTGGGCAAATGCGATTCACAGCTTTGAAGTCCACGTTAAAAAGAAGTGTGGGCTTTATCCATGTTACCCTTAGAGCAATGGTCTCAGAGCCTTTGAAAAGAAAGGATTTCAGCAAAGGTGAACACCAGGTGGTCATCTTAGAAAATTCACTTTGATGGGTAGTAGGGTTACTAGTTGGAGAAGGCAATGACGCCCCACTCCAGGACTCTTGCCTGGAAAATCCCATGGATGGAGGAACCTGGTAGGCTGCAGTCCATGGGGTCGCTAAGAGTCGGACACAACTAAGTGACTTCACTTTAACTTTTCACTTTCATGCATTGGAGAAGGAAATGGCAACGCACTCCAGTGTTCTTGCCCGGAGAATCCCAGGGATGGGGGAGCCTGGTGGGCTGCCATCTGTGGGGTCGCTTAGAGTCAGACACGACTGAAGCGACTTAGCAGCAGCAGGGTTACTAGTGGAGAAGGCAATGGCAACCCACTGCAGTACTCTTGCCTGGAAAATCCCATGGATGGAGGAGCCTGGTGGGCTGCAGTTCATGGGGTCGCTAAGAGTAGCATGTGACTGAAGTGACTTAGCAGCAGCAGGGTTACTAGTGGGTTTTCCTGGTGGCTCAGCAGTAAAGAATCTGCCTGCAATGCAGGAGACTCAAGTTCAATCCCTGGGTTGGGAAGATCCCCTAGATAAGGAAACAGCAACTCACTCTAGGATTCTTGCCCGGGAAATCCCACGGACAGAGAAGCCTGGTGGGCCACAGTCCATAGGGTTACAAAGAGGCAGACAGGACTGAGCACACACACTCACACACAGGGCTACTAGCAGCACACACCGAGGGACTGGTACATTTTGAAAGTGTGCCCACTCCTCTAGGGGACTGCAAAGCCTGGTGCCCAGATTTATAGATGGGAGAGGAAGAGTAAAGTCATAACAGGACAGCATCCCCCCTCCCCCACCGGCAGGCAAACCCTGCATGACAACCAGCCCTGAGGAATGAAATGGGGAATGCAGGTCCGAGGCTGCTGGAGACAGCAGTGATGGAGACAAGGAGTGACGGAGGCCCGAGCCCAGAGTGCAGACGGAGAATGCAGAGGAGATGGATTTGGTCCGGCGCTGAGCGTGATGGGGTCTAAAAAGGTGAGGCAGAGACACGAGGTCGGTGCCTCAGTTTCTGACCTGACCATCTCAGGATGTCACATAATAAATATCTCTAGGGGACAGTGTATTATGTTAACATTCAAAATCTCAGGCTCAGTCATGTCTGACTCTTTTGGGACCCCATGAACTGTAGCCCACCAGGCTCCTCTGTGCATGAGATTCTCCAAGCAAGAATACTGCAATGGGTTGCATTTCCTCCTCCAGGGGATCTTCCCAACCCAGGGATAGAACCTGCAACATTCAAAATAGCATATAGCTTAAAGTCTGGACCAAGACACATACATGTTATGTCATGACTATGTATTCTGATTATCTATAGGAATATTTTCAAATGATTGCTAGAATATTCCTCAAGTCAGAATCAACTCCCCCCGTCCCCCGCACATCCCCACCCCCACCCCGCTCTTTTTGATGGTAAATGATATTCTGTCTGGAAGCCACAGATGAGCATTTTGCGAGCCCTTCAGGCCAGCTTCCAGAGTCCTCAGCTTTTCCATCTTTAGCTGGACTGTGTGCAGCAAATGGGCGAGTCCAGAAAAGGAGTGTCCCTGATGCCAAATGCCACACTGAAGGTGCTGCCTGGAGAGAGCGTGCCTGTGTGTGGCTCGGCTCTGTGCCCAGGAAGGAGGGGCAGAGATGAAGCAGGTTCCAGGACAACAGTGCCTTTCTGTCCTGTGCCTGCAGCTCCTCTAGCTGTCAGGCGGGCATGGTCTGCTCTGTCCCTCCAATGCGGCATCATGGGCATCAAGTGAGACGGGAATAGCTCCAGCTAAACGTTTTAAAAATAGTACCTTTTAGCCAATCCAATCATTTAATATAACGAAATACTATTTGTTGCCCAAATCTTGCCCCCCCATGTCCACTGTTGTCACATAAAAAAATATAGAGACAGAGTTTGAAGGAAATAGAGTGGCTTTCTCTTTGCAGGGTAATGGGGAATATACAGCAGGCTACTGCCTCAAGAACTATGCCCCCTCCCTTGGGGAACTTGTTGTTTAGTTGCTAAGTCACGTCTGACTCTTTGTGACCCCATGGTCTGTAGGCCACCAGGCTCCTCTATCCATGGGATTTCCCAGGCAAGAATACTGGAGTGGGTTGCCATTTCCTCCTCCAGGGGATCTTCCTGACCCAGGGATCAAACCAGCATCACTTGCACTGCTGGCAGATTCTTTACCATGGCATCACCAGGGAAGCCCTGCCTGGTGAATAGGGAGAGGTTTTATATCCTCATGAAGTTCTTGTATATAGATACATTTTTTTTTCCCTCTCATTTTACAGCCAAAAGCTGGTGTCAGGAGGCTCAGCAACCTGGTCTCGCATCCCCAAAGTTATTGGCTGTGAGCTTCTTCCTCTCGAGATGCAGAATCCTACAAGGAAGTGTAGGGGGAGAACTACGCCAGGTGCAGAATATAATCTACATGGAGTCAGACAGTACTTAGCTTTGTGAGGGACAAGTCCAGCTACAAGTGTGTGTCAGTAGTAACAGCTAAAGGATAAGCAAGATGGTTTAACTGTTGCAGAGCCGTTTGACTGGTATGTGCCAAAGGCTGCTCACTCACTTTTGTTTTTGCTGAAACGATCCTCCATGTATCACCAGCAAAGCCCATGTACAATTCCAGGGAAATCAAACTAGAATTGGGGTAAGAAGGTCCAATCTTTTTTTCCTGTGTGCTTAGTCTGGAGTCACTGGCTCACAGGGGACTGTGTGACGAGGCCTCGCACCCTGCATTCAGACCAGAGCTCCCGGTGCCACACGCCCTCCCACACTGGCAGCTGACCACTCTGTGGGCAGAAGCCCAGCGGCAACTCTCAACTCAAGCTGGCGGCCCCCAGCCACGCGCAGAACCGCTCCCCGCAGCCTGGAGCTCCAGGGCTGAGCGCTCCCGCGAGAACTCCGCCAGCCCCGCCCACCCGCCGCGAGACCCAGAAACAGCCGGGCGCGCAGCCTGCCGGGAGAGCGTGTGTTTTTGAGCCCCACTTCTTATCTTTCGGCTTTATGGTCCAAGAGGAAGCGACACCCGGCAGGAGGACTCTTGTGCATCCCTGTCTTGAAAAGGTTGGTAACAAACAAATCTTGTTTCAGAGAAAATGAGCTCCCTTTTCTCACAGCCTCGTGGCATTTCTTGTCTAGCCCATATCTCAAAGGTGCGTTCCATTACCTTGTTTTCCAGCTTTTTTTTTTTTTAAGAACAATGATACCAATGTGGGCAACTGCAAAAGCGAAAACGAAATGAAGAAAAGGGTAAAAGAGAAGAAGAGATTTCTTTTTCTTAAACTGAGGTTTTTCTGAAGTATTTATTCAGAATGGGCTTTTATTTCTTCAAGGACAGAAGGCCAAACTGACAGAATAGCGAAGAAGCACCTTCTTCCTCTCCTTGCGTAGTTCTCGACCTTCTGTGAGTGTTGATTCTTTTGGAAAATGGATTTGCTGTGGGCTTGGGAAGGCTGTACTGTGTCAGTTCCACCTTGAGAGCCTCCTAAATTCTCTAGGGAGAAGCGCGGGTCAGGATTCTCCTTCCTTCTAGGAGGAGGACAGGAGAAACTGTTGGGAAGTTCGTCAGAGTGGAGATGGCAAGCGCTAGACCGAAGCGCAGGTGTTTCGGTGTCACCCTCGAGTCAGGTACCTTCACCTGTTTCCATTTTGTTTGTGCGATTGTTTGATCAGCAGCCCAAGCTGTGCCCTGGTGTTGTCGCCCTGACCAGTGGGAGCAGGAAGCCAGCATTAGAAACGGAAGGAAGGGTCACGCTTCCTCCCGTTTGCTGTTATTGTAGTTGACACCTGCAACTCACTAGTCACTTTGGTTTCAAGTGGACACAACAAAAAATGTTCAGTGTGGTTAAAGCTCAGTCTAGGCTGCTACATTTACAATTGCCTTGTTATTTTAAAAATAGCTGTTTCTGGATTTTATTCTTTTCTCTTTATCTTGATTATTTTTCTCCAACGTGTTTGTCCACCATTCAGTCGCCCTTGGGTGACTCAGTTGACTATACCCGGAAAACCTCTGCTGTGAGATTTCAGCTGGGCCTTTGCTGTAGCGGACAGATCTGAGGGTTGGAGGAGGTCAGGGAGGGGCGTGACCTCCAGTTCACTGTGGAGCTGGATCCGGGCAATTGGGGGCGGCTACCCCATCCCCATCCTGGAAATCTACACTCTAACCACTGTCGCCACATAGAAGCTGTTAGAGGATGTGGCCTGAGGCAGGAAGGTGTTGGACCATCTGGACGATGTGCCTGGCTGCGCTCAGTCACTTCAGTCATGTCCAACTCCTGTGACCCCATGGACGGGAGCCCGCCAGGCTCCTCTATCCCTGGGATTCTCCAGGCAGGAAGACTGGAGTGGATGGCCATGCCCTCCTCCAGGGGCTCTTCCCAACCCAGAGATCTAACCTGCATGTCCTGCATCTCCTCCATCTCAGGTGGATTCTTTTCCACTGAGTCTCCTGGGAAGCCCCACTGTGTGCCTAGACCATATAAACTTAAAATTCTGGCAGGCACGTGTGGAGATATACTGTCTTCCAGATCCCAGGACAGACTTCATGTGTAAGTTGCCTTTTTTGTTAAAACTGTCACTTCCCCATCCCCAGTGGATTTCTCTTTCTTCTGTCCCTCCCTGCCCTTTGTGTTCAGGGGCCAGTTTGCTCACTGGTGGGAAGATATGTTCAGGGCCTTAATATTTTAAACATAAGTGTAATGTGATAGAACAATGGGTTGAAAATGAAGACTGGAATGCAATCACTGACATTCGCCATGGTACACAGGGTTGTGATGTGGATAAATATATCTTAAGTAAATTGTTGTGTCATTTTTTTAGTTACAGGCTGTTGGAACAAAGGATCTCAGGGAGGCTGTTTTAATTTCCTGCTCCTAGCCTCTTGTATTAAGAATGATGAATCTAAGTGAAAAATCCTGATTAATTCAATGAGTTATGGCTGAGGTGTACCTGTCATGAGAGTAAGAGCATGTTTTAATCTGCTGATGTTTTCTAAGACAGTACTATTCATTGAGTCTCCAGATTTATTTACCAGCAGATTTTTTTGTGTGAGCGTACCGTGTACCAGCACCAGCATAAGAATATTGGGCTAACATTCTATTGTTAAGCTTACAACTGCTTTGGGGCATATTATTTTCCTATTTAGAACAGTAGTTCTTAGCATGGAATAATACTTGGGAATTGAGTTGAAAAATAAGTAACAATTTCTATGTCTGTTTCCATATAAATAGCTCAGTGATTTTTTTTTTTAACCAGTTTGGGAGAACACTTCTGGGGTGCATAATTTTTAAAACAGTTTGAGTAGTATAAAGATGAGTTGATGTGGATGTGTGTATTTTGGAAGGTTCCTCAATGAAATTCTCATCCTTCGGACTAGCTAAAACCAAGATAGGAGAGGCGTATGTGTCTTCTGGTCAGAAAAGGCCAGCCACGCTTATTAAGTGATTGCAATGAAGAAAAACACTCAAATTAATTTGAGACTCACCTAAGTATTGGCTCCCAGATTCAAAAACTGATTGATTGATGAGCTGCTTCTCCTATGCACAGCTCTGTAAATTTGCTCCAGGCTAAATGGCAGCAGGAATGTATTTACTTAATTGTTATTGTTTAGTCACTAAGTCCTGTTGGACTCTTTTTCCACCCCATGGACTATAACCGACCAGGCTCCTCTGTCCATGGGATTTCCAGGCAAGAACACTAGAGTGGGTGGCCATCTCCTTCTCCAGGGGATTTTCCCGACCCAGGGATCACACCTGAGTCTCCGGCGATGGCAGGCGGATTCTTTACCACTGAGCCACCAGGGGAACCTTTGCTCATGTATTGTTGTTGCTGTTTAGTCAGTAAGTCATGTCTGACTCTTTACAACCCCATGGACTGTAGCCCGCCAGGCTTCTCTGTCCATGGACTTTCCCAGGCAAGAATACTCGAGTGGGTTACCATATCCTTCTCCAGGGGGTCTTCCTGACCCAGGGATCAAACCCAGGTCTCCTGCATTGGCACGGATTCCTGACTTGTATAGTAGTTCTCCCAAGGAATAGTAATAGCCAGGAGGCTAGCCAGTATGGTGAAAATAAAATAGTACATCTTGCAAATGATTTACTTTTGTTATTATAAAGTAGTGCCAGCTCAAGATTTTACTTACAGTTACTTTGTTGCGACCGTGTCTTAATAGCTCTCCTGAATGCCTAGCGGTGAACTTCCCACCTGTCTTCGGAACCCGAAGCCCTTGGGTGTGCTTCGGAAGGCACTGCCTATGCACTTGCATGTGTTCTTTATGGCTTATGTGATGGAGGTCAGGCTGAGGGTGATTTTCCTGGTCCTTCATCCTGCAAGTGTGGTCCTGGGAGGCCGGGCAGTATTGGTATCTCCATGGGATCTTGTTGGAAATGTAGAATCTTGGGCTCTTCTCTGGCCTACTGAAACAGAGTCTGCATTTTAGCAGGATCTCCAGGTGGATCCAAACATACATCACACGTGAAAGTTTAAAAAGCACTTGTCTAGAAGGCCTTTGATGTTTTCTACATTTTGTCTTTTGTCAGTTTTTTCAATGCAGTTTTTTTTTTTCTTTTACATAGTAGTTCCTCCCTTTCCCTGCCTCAAAACAATTCAAATAGTCTTTGAAGCATAAATCATTTAGACTTTAAATGGGAAAGTAAGGGAGAAAGTGGTTGCATTTGGAAGTCAGTGTTGGAGAACAGTAATTTTTGAAAATCTGAAATTTATCCATTTTAGAAGTCTAAACACAGTCCTGGTCCCAGAGATCATAACTCAAACAGATTACTTCATCTCTTTACCTGTATTCTAAAGAAAGAGATGTGTGTTTAAATGCATGTGTACATAGCTTCCTTAATGAAAGCTTTGCTGCAAAAGCACTTTGTTCCTAATGCATCCTTAAGTGAAGTTTTGCATTCTTAATTTTCCACTCAAGTAATTTAGAAACCATTAGTTAAAGTGGAACTCTAAGATAAAGTAGGATCCTTACAAGTTTAGATGGTTTCCTCTGAAGATTGCTCTTACAATTGTCAGAGAAAGATAAATTCTTAATTGCATTTCATTACATCTGGGTAGCAGATACATGTTTACTTTCCAGATACCTGTCTGGCAAAAGTGGAGGAGGATAGGTGATGAAGTGATACAGTAACATCAAGCTAACAGATTGCAAAGTTCTCCACCTGTCCAGCTGGCTGCTATGAATCCCCTTTTGTCAGGACAAAAGCATTTCCCCCGTCTATCTACACCTCCTTTCTCCAGCAGTCGAATCAAAATCGGTGTTTCTCCTTTGTTCCTATTTCTCCTATAGTTTACTACACGCTAGACAAGAGAACAGTTGTTGCTCTTGAAGGTTAGAGATTTCTGTTGTCGCCTTCTGAAATTGGCAATCATGGACAATGTCGGCAGTACAGACAGAAGCAGGTTCCCTTTCTTCGTTTCTCTCCTCAAAAGTGTGGTTCTGCCTCTGGCTCTTTTTAAATCTCATTACAAAATCTTCTTCTCTTGTGCCTGAATGGTTTGATTTTTCTTTCAAGTTAGAGGTCTTCTAGAGAAAGTCTTTGAAGTACAATCAGACCCAAATTTCAAAAGTAAAGAGATATATTTTACTGATCTTAAAAAAGGAATTGTGTTCACAAATACTAATATTTGCCTAGGGCCCTTTCCAGAATGAAAGATCTGCCCACATAGATCGGTCTACATGGATGTTGTGCAGCTGTAATTTAATACTAAGATAACACTTCCTAACATATAGATCCTATGTAAGCTTCTCATATTGGCATCTGACTTCTTTCTTGTCTTTTTCAAGGTCATAAAAAGTGTTAGAAATTTGAGTTAGAAATTTTTCCATAGTTTTTAGTTTTAGGTTTTTGAAGAAAGGCTAGCCTGTATGATTTTTCTGATTATATATAATCTATCTTAATACTAGACAGTTATAGCAAATAAAATTCAGAGACTTTCGAAAATACAAATGAGGGGGAGGTTTGTACTATGAGCAATATTTTTCTGATGAATCTGTGATCTCTTGGGAAAGGAAATTGAGGTAAGAAGAATCTACAGAAAGTCTCCAGGCTGAAGTATTGTTAATTTTGGAGGGATCTGGGACAGACTGAGCTCCTGACCAGAGTTACGAATGTATTACTGTTTCTTTTCCCTAGGCAAAAGGACTACACTTTCTTTGGATTGCCAAGGAGTCTATATTAAAAAAAAAAAAAGCCACAAGATTTACCCCTTGAATCATTCACAACTCATAAATCTCCGCTCCCCCTTTTCTTTAAATTATTTTACCTGGTTTCCATGCTGGTTTTCATTTCCTGATTTCATTGTCTGCTCGATCCTTAGCAATACCTGCTTGGTGTAGAGGTATATAGATCTGTGCTTCCAAGAGAAGAGAGTTCTCCTTCATGGGTTTTGTGAATCACTGGTTACTGTGAACTTTGTATGTTCTTTGTCAGTGCATATATGTAACTATAGATCTCTTCACACCTGCACATCTATGAATGGGCTTTCATGGCAGCGCTAGTGATAAAGAATCTGCCTGCCAGTGCAAGAGGTGCAAGAGACATGGGTTTGACCCCTGAGTTGGGAAGGTCCCCTGGAGTAGGAAATGGCAACCCACTCCAGCATTCTTGCCTAGAAAATCTCATGGACAGAGGAGCCTGGTGGTCTGCAGCCCATGGAGGCACAAAGAGTTGGGCACGACTGAGCACACTTACTACTACTGTGTGTACATGCATTAAATACTACACGTGTGCATGTCTATAATGTACACATGCACACATGTATGTGTGCATGCTAAGTCACTTCAGTTGTGTCCATAGTACTATGCGTACGTGCATTAAATACACATGCGCATGTCTGTAATTACACGTGCACACATGTACGTGTGCATGCTAAGTCACTTCAGTTGTGTGCAACTCTTTGGACTGTAGCCCGCCAGGCTCCACTGTCTGTGGGATTCTCCAGGCAAGAACACTGAGTGGGTGGCCATGCCCTCCTCCAGGGGATCTTCCCGACCCAGGGGTTGAACCAGAGTCTCTTAGGCCTCCTGCATCAGCAGGCAGGTTCTTGACCACTAGTGCCACCTGGGAAGCCCCCAAACACGTAGATACATGTATGTACATAGACACATATGTTCACATTGATGCCTTTGTATATTTAAGCATGTGTGTGTACATTTTTATGCGTGTTTATATATAAATGCATGCATACACGTATATATATGTGTGCACACATATCTATATATGTAAATATGCATGTAGTATGTGTTTATATATCTATATACCTATGTTTGTATGTATCTGTATGCTGCTGCTGCTGAGTCGCATCAGTCGTGTCCAACTCTTTGCGACCCCATAGACGTCAGCCCCCCAGGCTCCCCTGTCCCTGGGATTCTCCAGGCAAGAACACTGAGTGGGTTGCCATTTCCTTCTCCAATGTATCTGTATAGGTGAATATAAATATTCAGGTATATATATGAGCATATATATATAGTATGTGTATCCATGCATGTGCATATGTGTACATGTGCACATGTACACATATCTGTATATACATGTGTGTATGTGTGTGTGTGTTTACGCATGCAGTATGGGGCTTACCAGATGGACCCAGTGGTAAAGAATCCACCTGCCAATGTAGGAGACGTGGGGGACACAGCTTCAGTCCCTGGTTCAGGAAGCTCCCCTGGAGAAGAAAATGGCAACCCACCTGTGGGGAGAGAGCAAATTAGCCCAGGTGGGGTGTTCAGGCTCCCCCACTCCGAGTTTTGTAAATAAGGACTGTGTAACAGCTGAGATCACTTACAGCAGTGAGCATGTGCTCCCGAGGTCCCTGCTGGGCCAGGGACTCCTTAGTGCGGTAGCCCTCCGCAAGCTCCAGCTGAAAGGCGTTGGCCTTCCCGCTGCGCCCTGGCGGGGTCCTGGGGTCGGCCGGAACGGGGCGGATGCGGCGCGGCTGCCGCCCCGGCTGGGAGGGGAGACGAGGGCGTGGCTCCAGCGGCCCCTCCAGCCCCGAGCCCCATGCCTGCCCCGGGTTCAGGGACAGCGCGGTCAGTGCGGTGCAGCGATACAGTTGACGTCGAGAACAGGATCAGCACTACGCCACTCCACTATGCTTGCCTGCAGAATCCCAGGGATGGAGGAGCCTGGCGGGCTGCCGACCATGGTCGCAGAGCCAGACACGACTGAGTGCGTGCACACACATGCACGCACACACACGCAGCATATGTGTCCGTATTTCTGTGTTCATGGATGTGTACGTGCTTACCCTTCTGTTGATACTTCGGCAGAACCCCGTGGTTGTGCACGGAGCATCAGAATGTGCTCCAGGAGCTGCGGCAGGGGGGCTGCGGCATGCAGTGAGCGAGCCCCCGAGTCAGGCAGAGCCAGATGGGGGAAGTTTGGGTCAGTTCCGCCCAGCAGGTGGTGGCTTCCCTAAGATCAGAATTTCCTGGAGAACCCAGTTCAGTGGGTTGAGGTGAAGTGATGTTTTCCTCGGTGCTGTAAATCATAAATATCCGGCTGTTCTCATGGTGTTAAACGGCAGCCGGAGACCAGGGTCCAGTCACCAGTGTCTGTCTTGCTCCGGCGGAGACCCTCTGCGAGTAGGGAGGGATGGGGATGGGATCAGCGATGGTTTCAGTTACCTGATCAATTTTTCTTGCTGGAGCATGATGTTCTATTTTCCTTGCCCAGACAGTCTCATTACTCAGAAACTCTGAGGAAACATGCTTTTCAGCAGCTGTGAAATGTGCTGCTCCTTCTATGGAGAGCAGACAGGCACGGCCGTCAGAGTCCTCCTTCCCCACCAGCTGGCTCCTAGATGCTGGTGAGAGATAGGTCACTTGTTGACACTGCTTTTCCTAACTCTTACTTTTTTTTGAATTTGAAAATAAATGTTTTCTTTTTAGCATCATACATGGGAAGATCCCCTGGAAGAGGCATGGCAACCCACTCGAGTATTCTTGCCTGGAGAATCTCATGGACAGAGGAGCCTGGCGGGCCACAGTCCACGGGGCCACAAAGAATTGGACACGACTGAGTGACTGAGCACACGAGAATAGTACTTGCCTCTCAGAGACATTGTGGAGATCAAATGAGGCGACAGGTAGGAAAACCCGTATCAAATATTCAACTTAGGTTCCTGTTGCTGTTATTGCTACTCGCACTACTTACTACTGTTATGGTAGAACATGAGTTAGCAACAGCCCCCAAAATAGATTGAAACTGTTATCCACAAATAATTAAGGATTTTTAGCTCCTGAAGGTTATTTTATGTATTCATTCCAGACTCACAGCTATTCAGTGACAACTGTGCTTTCCTTATAAACATTTGGCCACCAGATGTTGCCTGTCTAATGTGTATGAGTATTCTTCCTTTTTTCAGACAGAGATGGATTTTTGGGTGTTACTTGTACTCTTAAGTTGAAAAATAAAAGCCTATGTCAGAATAAGTAATTCAGGCTATTTGCATCTCATTACTATAACCTTGGGTGCATACTCAATTGACAGAATGTATCAGGAGTCGATATTCTAATCAATCAAGCTATTGGCACCTCTAAAAAAAAATTAATGTTGGTGTAATTAGATTTAAAGGTACTGCAAAATGTTTTCTCCAGCCACAAAATAATAGAATCACCTCACAGTACTGGAGACAGATTGCTAACATCCTTATTGCAACCTGATCATTTCACATCACAGTATAGGCAGGGTGGTTCCTCTGACTTTCAGGAGGTTTTGTAGATGATGAATTTGATTTCTGGCAGTAATTAATCTTTATAGAATTATATAGGGTGCCTAAGAAATGGATTTTTTTCAAAGATGCCAGATCTGAAATGATGAGAAATGTCCAAACAAGTGTACTTTTAAGCAAAACTGAGTTGGATGTATAAATTGTATGCTGAAGTACATGGGATCAGATATGAATTCAGGACTAGAGGAAAAACAATGCATTTGTTTAATTTCTTCTAGTGCCTCTTTGAGTTCTTGTTAAGAGATGTCTGATAACTGCTCAAAACCATTTTATCCAACTCTTCAGGGCAGCTGATCTATGATGAGACAGAAAGAGGACCCTCCTTTTAATTTCTCCTGACTTAATCGATTAAGTATGTTAATTACTCTACTTAAATTTTTCTCATGGTGTTGTTTGTTTGTTAAGGTGGATCGTTCTGGCAGTTGATGAAAAATAGCTTCCTGCTAAGCCAGCATAATGAATATTGACGTTCTTGGCGTTTACAGCCAATAGAAATCACATTTTCAAGTCTCCATTTCCAAGGTGCTTACTTAATAAATAACTTCTCTGACCGTCTGCGCTACGGGGGCACACTCTCTCAAAGACTGGCATGAGTAAAGCTTGAAAACTGTCTGTGGATTAACGTCAGCATCTGTAAAGAGCAAACACTGAGCTTAGAGTTTGAATCTCCAAGACAGAATGGTAAGGGGAAGTGGGGCCTGGGAGTCTGGAGATGCAAGCAGGACAAATTCAGGCATCATTAGCTCGAGATCTCTGCCCCTGCTGTGTCTCTGCATTAGAGGAACATTACTGCATTAAATGTGGCCTGCAATCCTGATCAAGATGCTAATTGAAAGAGGAACTTTGCCAGCACCTTTCCACTTTCCTCTATACCCTGCTAAACCTTTATCTTAGTTTAACAGAGAAAACAAACAAAAAACCCCCTAAGGCCTGAAAAAGATGATAGCAGGAAGAGGAAGCTATTTTTTTCTGTGTCTCTTATATAAACGTTGTCTTTTGGTAATACACATCTTTAAAAAATGAGAAGGAAAGAAAGCCCTTTAAAACACTTAAGAAATAAAATGACACTTTCCCAAGGAATATTATAAGTTTCAGTCTCCAGACTTTGAAGCTCTCTTATGGGGCATTTTTCTACAAAGATCTTCAAATAACACCCCTCTAAAAAGCTGTCTCTCTTTGACAGTTCTAGTTTACCAATCCACGATTACTTGTCATATCTTGTTTTCAGTGTTCACGTGTAAAATGATAACCCCTTTTTTCCCTTCTTACAGCTCTCCTCTGAAAAGAAGTCTTTATGATGAGGTTCTGTCCCCACTTCAAGTCTTCTAGGATTTCACAGAACTGGAGAACCTTTGTGGATCTTGGGTATCACCTTTGCCAAGCCTCATATACCCCAGGTAAGGAAACTGAAGTATGTTTCAAGTCAGTTCCCTCCACTTACTTGTACCTTCTGAGTGATCATGCCAAGTTTAGAACTCAGGTTAACTGCCCTGCTCTTGGCTACCACAGAGCTGATAGTCTCTTCCTAATTTCAGAAGATGAAGACAGCAATCCTTTGACAGCTTGCTGTAGTTCTGGTTCACAAATGTTTACTTTTCCTCAATTCTTTTGAAAATCCACTACGACCAGGGGGAAAGAGTTTCACTTTATAAAGTACTGCAGCATCTTAGGTCCTTTGCGTTTGCTTTTTACATATTGCTGTCTTCCTGTGTCCGCGATGAAGTGCACCTTTGCCCAAGAGGAAACGTAGCCATTGGATCCGCTTCCCCTTCTGCGTGGGAAGAAGGTTTGGTCGTGAAATACTGTTCGGAGTCAGCCTCAGCCTTGCGGTGGGAGAGCTGCCTCCTGGCGACCTCAGCTACCCTTAGGGAGTTAAAAGATGGTGAGCTTATCACAGACTCTCTAAACCAGGCTCCCCAACTTGCAGGAGCTAATGCCTGATGATTTTAGGTGGAGCTGATGTAACAATAATACTGGAAATGAAATGTATAGTAAATGTAATGTACGTGACAGTGAAGTCGCTCAGTCATGTCAGACTCTTTGCAACCCCATGAAAGGTAGCCCGCCAGGCTCCTCCCATGGGCTCTGCCAGGCAAGAATATTGGAGTGGGTATCATTTCCTTCTCCAGAGGATCTTCCCCATGCAGGGATTGAAACCAGGTCTCCAGCACTGCAGGCAGACTCTTCACCATCTGAGCCCCCAGGGAATCCTGAAACCACTCCCCCGCATCTAACCCACCCTCTGGTTGTGAAAAAATTGTCTTCCACAAAACCGGTCCCTGGTGCCAAAAAGGTTGGGGACCACTGCGCTAAACTGGTTGAGGTCATCTGAATAGACTCGCCTGAGTTACTGACGGTGAGATTACTGCTGTATCAACACAGGGTTTTAGAATTTCAGTGGCGTTTATTCTGTCAACTGTTTGTTTTGGCGGACAGAGAATCAGTGGTTGTATTTGTCAGTGCTTTTTATTGGTTGCAGTTGATAGAAGTTTAGACCTAATCTGAATGTATATCTTAATCAAGCTGGCTAAACCTCAAAAAAAGGGAGTCTGAGAGCTGTTTTGGCTCCTGTAAGTTTAGGTGATAGATTCAGGGGCTTGGACGATGCCGTCAGTCTCCCCTCTCTCTGTCTTCTCCCCTCGCCTTGGTTTTCCTTCTCTCACTCTCCATACTGCCAGCCAGCTTACGTCCCTTTTTACTCACTCTGGTTGTTGTTCGGTCACTAAGTCATGTCTGATGCTTTGCAACCCCGTGGACTGCAGCATGCCCGCTTCCCTGTCCTTCACTGTCTCATGTCCATTGAGTCGGTGATGCCATCCAACCACCTCATCCTCTGTCATCCCCTTATTCTCCTGCCCTCAGTCTCTCCCAGCATCAAGGTCTTTTCCAGTGAGTCAGCTGTTTGCATCAGGTGGCCAAAGTATTGGAGCTTCAGCACCAGTCCTTCCAAAGAATACTCACAGTTGGTTTGCCTTAGGATGGACTGGCTTGACCTTGCAGTCCAAGGGGCTCTCTAGAGTCTCCTCCGGCACCACAGTTCAGAAGCACCAGTTCTTCGGTGCCCAGCTTTCTTCATGGCTCAGCTCTCACATCGGCGCGTGACTACTGCTGGCCTTGGAAAGCTGGAAATCTTGGCTCATGCTGGCCCTGTGTGCTCTTAAGTACGAGCATGCCGTTTGGTGCGTTCAGGTCCCCTCCCTGCTTCCTTGAAGCTGCTGAGAGAGTTAGGTGGCAGTCCCACCGAAAGCTCAAGGACAGAAGAGTGGCCAGGGAGAGGAACTGTTACTGAACTAGGGGCTGGATGCTTGCAAGAAACTAATAATAATAGTTAAAAATAATAACATCAGTATCTAACAGTTACTGGTTTCTCACTTCAATATGCCAGGAACTTTTCTGAGTGTTTAATAGCTAATAACTTATTTGATTCTCAAAACAGTGTGAGGTACATATATACATATGACTTCCATTTATATCAATAGATGAAGAAGATTAATCACAGGAGAGATTAGTTGTCTGTCATTATGATTTAGAAGCCAAGTGCATTTTTTCCCCCCAAATATATCTTAATGCCCAGTACCCTTTCAACTAACATTCATTAAATCAATATTTGCTCACAACTAATTGGGAACATTGGGAAGTGAGAAAATACAAAGCTTATCTTTATGGCATATGCAGTCTAAGGGTGGAGTCAAAGACATCTTCTATCTAAACACATATCCTGTATCTAAATAATGACCATGTAATTTATAGAAAGAAGTGCTACAAAGCAATCATGCAAGGTGAAGGACTGTGATACAGAGATAGCTAATGTATTCTCTTTTGGTTGTTCAAAAGAGCTGTATTAAAATTTCTTTATCACAAGGAAAATTAGTTCAAATGACAGTGATTGTTCAGTGAGGAAGGCTCAGTTGTCCCAAACCTTAGAAGTCTTTTCTCCCAGGTGAATTGGATCTTGCCAAGGCTGGAGAAAGGAGGTGGATAGAGAGGTGGGAATTCTTAAAGAATGTGTGTGGAATAAATGAATAACAAATAATTCAAATGTTGATGAAAAAAAACCATTTGGATTAGTTCTCATTTTGATTTTTTCTTTCTGATTTAAAACAAACTGCACTTAAAACACCAACCTAGAAAACAGCAAAAGTTGCTTATCATAAACTATAAATAATGTTTCTTTGTTTCAGATTGGTGCAGGTATATGAGAATATTTTCTTTAATTTTAAACTAGAATATTCATAGCATCAAATTTGAGATTTAACTCCTGCTTCTTTTAGGGTTTCATTTGAAACCTTGATATTAGCCTTTTCCCAATTAAAACATTTGAAGCCTTTGGCTCATTAATGAGGTCCATAAACCATAGATGCTTCTTCCTCCGCAACACCCGGCCCCACCCTGCCCCATTTGGCAACTTAAATTTCCCACTAGTCAAAAAAAAGTTAATTTGTATTAACAACCAGTTTCTCAAAAGGCTGATTATTCAAAAATGGGCTTGGACTCTAACCAGAAAACTTAGAGTTCTACTTAGAGATCAACGAAGTGTTAGAAAGCAAGAATACCAACTGAATCTGAAAATCAAAATATAAAGCATATTGAAAAATCTTCTGGAGGATAGAAAGGCCATCTTATCCATTTTATGTCTTTATCAAAGTGTCTGAATAATGCCTCCAATGCACAGCTTTCCCCAGCTACACAGACATGCTTTTCTTGGTGCACAGAGAGCCATTAAATCTGTCAGAGACTAGAGGAGATTACTTCGCATTTCTTGGAAAAATTGACTTGGAAGGTCATTGAAGGCTAATGCACTTGGGCAATTATAGTGGGGAGTTTACAAATCACTCAGCAGTTATGTTTTAACCAGAAACAAAAAATGAATAAATCGAAGGATTTGGGGTCTGCTAGATCTGTAGTTGTGACTTTCTGAACATGTCTGTGTGTGTGTGTGTGTGTGTGTGTGTATGATCAGCGTGTGTGTGTGTCTCCCTTTTTATTCTTCCTGATAAATGGCTGGAGATACAGAATAACCTGAAATAATTGCAGTAAGGTAGCAGTCACTATTCACTTGTCTCCATCTGCTGCATTAATTCTGATCAGATACAAACCCACTGAATAGACAGCAGGTGACAGATAGGAGTGAACGTTTTGTGTGTGTTTTGCTTTTCTCTTCCCCATCATATTTCCAGGGTTGTAAGTTTAAAGATAACGCTCAGTCAAATTACGGAAATGTGTTCCTATAGGAGAAAATTTGAGCATGTCTCTAAGGGGTTCAGATTCTCTCATTTCTAAAGCCTAGAGATGTAACTTTTGCTTTCTGAAACATTGTAACTGGGGAACAGGAGGCCTCAAAGTTCAGGAATGTTTCCTTGTTTATTTTTCTCTTGATGCACAAGAAAGAATAAAAGAATAATATATAACCTCTGGTCCTTTTTCTTCTTCATTTGATCTTTGTCTCCACTGTGAAACAAGAATATAATAAAAATGAGAAATTAATTGGACATCCAAAGAACCCTAAATTATGAGGGTGTAGTTCTGAAACGGCAGTGAATATACATACATGTGGACACTGCTCTCTGAGAGGTGGTTTTGTTTTGGAACCTGAGTATAATTATTGCTTATCCAGGGCAGGAGCCAGGTCATTCTTCTCCCAGATGCCTGGAATGGAGCCTAGAGTATCTTAAACAAGGAACCAGGACCTAAGATTATACAGCACTTCCTCCCGTGTGCCGGGAGCGTGTCCTGGGTGGCTCTGCAGCGAAGCGTCCACCTGCAAGGTAGGAGACATGGCAGGAGCCGCGGGTTCAGTCCCGGGGTGGGGAAGGTCCCCTGGAGAAGGGAATGGCTCGCCACGCCAGCATTCGTGCCTGGAAAGTCCCGCGGATGAGGAGCCTGGCGGGCTGGAGCCCATGGGGCTGCAGAAGAGTCAGACACAGAACTTCGCGGCTAGACAGCAACAGCGGCTCTGTGCCAGGCAGTGCCTGGAGCGCTGACACTTGCGATCCTTCACTCCTTTAGAAGTTGCTTCTTTGCAGCGGACCCCCTGCCCCACGGCTGCCTGCCTGAACTCCCTGGCAGTGCATAGGCAGCCTGCCATCTCAGCCTGGGCTCACGCACCGCTCCTCTCTCTGGTTTCTCCCCCCGGGAAGCTTGCTGGAGCAGAAGGATGCACAGCCCTGGAGCAGTGGCCGGCGGGAGACCCTGGGTAACTGGTGGAGCCTCCTCCGCCCCCCGTGGGATGAGTCTGAAGCCTGTTTTAAGTGATTTCACAAAGGCCCTCTGGCGATTTCGCCCACAGGCCTGTGGGCAGAACTTGCTCTTCGCCTCCTGTTTATTGCTTTTCCCCTTCCCTGGCGTGCTTTCTTCACGTCCTCTCTCACTGACTCCCCGGGAGGAGCTCCAGACAGTCCACTAGCGCTCACGTCGTCTTTGAGTCCGCCTGTGGGTCTCCCAAAGTTAGGTATTCTTGCTCGTATAATTTTGTGACCTGAATGAACGGACAAATGAATGAACTTGAGAGATACCTAACTCTTCCAGGCCAACCAGAAAGTGTTCAGTTTTTCATGGATTCTGCCTTTAAGTTAATGTACTCAGGCAGCAATGCAGCGGCAGTTGTTAATGAAGCAGCAGGGAGTTACGCTTAAGCAGAGACACAGGGAGGAATGAATTAACTGAATACAAAACAGTCCTGGGAAGAGCTGCGTTGGTCTAACCTGGGTGGAGTCAGTTGAGCCCCTGCTGAACACTGGCTGCAGACACCTTGCAGCCACGTTTCTCTGCGCATCCCTAGTGTCAAGAACGGTTTAAGATAAAGTGAGACTTACTATGAGATGATGGATAATTGAGAGAAACCATTAGGAAGATTATTTTGATTCCTTTGAAGTATATTGAAAATGACCCATGAATTGGATATGTTAATGATAACATTTATTTCTTTTGTACTTTGGGCTAAGGCCAAGGGAATGTGTTGATTATTGACGGTGTATTACTGATTATTGGTTCCATGCATTTGTTATTATTGTGAGATTAGCGATAACCTTACTTAGTTTATTCTGCTCCCAGAACTAAATTGGTGATTCTAATAGTTGTTTTGGTTCTGTTAGCATATGAAAACAACAATAACAGCCATCAGAAATTATGTAGGCTGACCAATAATTGTAGTTTATTGAGGATCTCTATGTGTCAGATATTGTTCTAGACATATGTTGTGTTAGTTACCATAACACACCGAGGAAGTTTCTGTCCTGATTTTCAGTTCAGTCACTCAGTCGTGTCCAACTCTTTGTGACCCCATGGACTGCAGCACGCCAGGCCTCCCTGTCCATCACCAACTCCCAGAGTTTACTGAAACTCCTGTCCATTGAGTTGGTGATGCCATCCAACCATCTCATCCTCTGTCGTCCCCTTCTCCTCCCCGCCTCAATCTTTCCCAGCATCAGGGTCTTTTCAAAGTCAGTTCTTCGCATCAGGTGGCCAAAGCATTGGAGTTTCCGCTTCAAACATCAGTCCTTTCAATGAATATTCAGGACTAATTTCCTTTAGGATTGACTGGTTGGATCTCCCTGCAGTCTGAGGGACTCTCAAGAGTCTTCTCCAACACCACAGTTCAAAAGCATCAATTCTTTGGTGCTCAGTTTTCTTTATAGTCCAACTCTCACATTCATACATGACTACTGGAAAAACCGTAACCTTGACTAGATGGACCTTTGTTGGCAAAGGAATGAATGTTTCTGCTTCTTAATATGCTATCTAGGTTGGTCATAACTTTCCTTCCAAGGAGTAAGCATCTTGTTATTTCATGGCTGCAATCAATCTGCAGTGATTTTGGAGCCCAGAAAAATAAAGTCTCTCACTGTTTATACTGTTTCTCCATCTATTTCCCATGAATTGATGGGACTGGATGCCATGATCTTAGTTTTCTGAATGTTGAACATTAAGCCAACTTTTTCACTCTCTTTCACTTTCATCAAGAGACTCTTTAGTTCTTCTTCACTTTCTGCCATTTTACCATTTACCAATTTTATCATTTTACCAATGAGGAAACCGAAGCTCAGAAAAAAGTAGGATAACATCTTCAAAAACACCTAGACTGTGCTCCTTCAGCTAAGTGTTGAGGCTTCAAATATTACAGGAAAGCCATCTCAGGACGTGTCAGATCTCAGCAAGCATTTACTCGCACTGCTGCTATTCAGTCCGATGCTGAGACCCCGTGGACTGCCCGTGGAAGGACTGCCTGCTTGGCCTGGCCCTGACGCTGAAGCCTGTGCGTTAGCTCACGGGGCACCAGGGCCGATGACCGGCACCCTTCAGTCCCTTGCGCAGGGAGTGGTGCTGCCTGTAGCCTGGCTCAGAGACTCACGTTTGGAGGGCCAGGGTCACAGCTGGCTACCGCATCCTTGTTCATCGATGTGGCAGGAGATACTCCATTTCACGCCACCTGTGAAATGACTGTAAGAGAAAGGAGTTAACCCATCCCCCTGCCTGATATTTGCCATTCTAGGAGACGTTTACAAAAATGGCATGGTTTTTACCTTGTTTTCTCCCCTCCCCCCATCTCTGATCCATAAAACAATCTGGCATCTAGGCCCCAACAAGATGGTTAGTTTGAGACTTTAGTTTGCCACCTTCTCGGTCAGCTGGCTCTCCAATAAAGTCATATTTCTTGCGTCAATGCCTTGTCTCTTAGATTTATTGGCCTATCATGAGACCAGCAGGGCAAGTTGGACTCGGTAACAGTTTCACTTTCTGTGGCCTCAGTTACCTGAGACTAACTATGGCCAGAAAATACTAAGTGGAAAATTCTAGAAATTAACAATGTATAACTTCAGAGCTGCATGCCATTCTGAGTAGTGTGTTGAAATCTCACACTGTCCCCTTCCAGCCAGCCTAGGGTGGGAATCACCCCTTTGTTCAGTATACCCAAGCTGTACGTGCTGCTCACCTGTTACTGTAGGAGGAAGTACAGAACGTGTTTGTATGGGGTTTGGTACTGTCCCTGGTTCCAGGCATCCACTGGGAGTCTTGGAACATTTCCCCCAGGAACCAGGGGGGAACTACTGTCCTGTCTCCTTGGCAGCCAAAGTGAATTTCTTTTAGTTCCCCCAAAAGCATAAGGCACATTTCACCTCTGGACACGGATGATGATGTTCTTTTTGTCTCAGATCTTTTCCCCACTGCTATTATTCCTTGCCTAGCTGGATCTTTTATTATTATTATTTATTTATTTGCACTCAGGCCCTAATGAAATTTCATGTTCTTTTCAATTTCGATTTCCATCTCAAATCAGCAGGTCTTATTGATAGCACTGATTCCACTGGTGGAAGACCTCTGTGGCTGGGAGATGATGCCAGTCCATCGAATAATCAATGACCAATAAGATTCCCGTGTTTGAGAATGTGAACAGAGACATGGAGTCAGTAACCAAGGAAGTGCAAGGGGGTAGGATTGAGGAGATGCAGCTGCAGGGTGGTGGGGCTGCAGGACCACAGACGGGATGGGGAGACTGGGGTGGGACAGGCAGACAAGAGCAGAGGTGAGAGGTGCCTGTGGGCCTTAGAAGGCTGGAGCCATTTCCTGAGACTGATGGAATCAGTCGTTCACCAGGAATACATTGACCCTCTCTGTATTTAACCCTTGTTTTAGGGGTTGTACTGCTCAACATATGTAGTCTTGATGGTCACTGAGCTTTAATTCTGGATGGGGATGTGTGTGCTTAATTTCTCAGTCATGTGCGACTCTTTGGACTGGAGCGCAGCAGGCTCCTCTGTCCATGGGATTTCCCAGCAAGAATACTGGACTGGGTAGCCATTTCCTTTTCCGGGGGATCTTCCTGATCCAGGGATTGAATCTGTGTATCCTGCACTGCAGGTAGAATCTTTACCCACTGAGCCATACAGATGCTAAAATACATAAACTATATAACACATTAGATGGTAGTAAGAGCAGTCCCATCACTTCATGGCAAATAGATGGAGAAATAGTGGGAACAGTGGCTGACTTTATTTTTATGGGCTCCAAAATCACTGCAGTTGGTGATTGCAGCCATCAAATAAAAAGATGCTTACTCCTTGGAAGGAAAGTTATGACCAACCTAGACAGCATATTAAGAAGCAGAGACGTTACTTTGCCAACAAAGGTCTGTCTAGTCAAGGCTATGGTTTTTGCCGGTGGTCATGTATGGATGTGAGAGTTGGACTGTGAAGAAAGCTGAGCACCGAAGAATTGATGCTTTTGAACTGTGGTGCTGGAGAAGACTCTTGAGAGTCCCCTGGACTGCAAGGAGATCCAACCAGTCCCTCCTACAGGAGATCAGTCCTGGGTGTTCATTGGAAGGACTGATGTTTGAAGCTGAAACTCCAATACTTTGGCCACCTGATGCAAAGAGCTGACTCATTGGAAAAGACCCTGATGCTGGGAGGGATCGAGGGCAGGAGGAGAAGGGGACAACAGAGGATGAGATGGCTGGATGGCATCACCGACTCAATGGACATGGGTTTGGGTGGACTCTGGGAGTTGATGATGGACAGGGAGGCCCGGCGTGCTGTGGTCCATGGGGTCGCAGAGTCGGACACGACTGAGCAACTGAACTGAACTGGACTGAAGAGCAGTGCGGGCAAAGCAGGAGGAGATATCTGGAAATGGAGGCGACGGCGGTTTTTTTAAAACGGTTTAATGTAATTTGCTTCACTATGAAGATGACATTTGAACAAAGGCCCAGAATGGCTGAGTGAGAGGAGTGGGGAAGACAAAACATTTCGTCCTGTGTTGCAGAAATTCTCTCTTGGGAACAGAATCAGTTCTGAGCTAGAATAAGGCCTGCTGGCATTAATACCATCCTCTATAGGGAAGTGGCTTGTTAGAAAGTTCATATTTACCCTGTGATGAGACATGAAAATGTTTCTGAGGTTTTCCCCTAATCTACAAAATAATGCAAATTTGCTGGCATTTTCTGATGAAGAGCAAAAGCTTTAGTTAGGATTTGAACCAGTGGCTCCAGGGACTGGCAATATCATTAAGTCAGATTTAAATCTCTTTAAGCCAGGTGCTTAATCCAGTAAATCCAGCCTTTAGTTTGCTAAGCTACCTTTCTGCGCCTGCTTAGGGAAATGATGTATGTTGGCTCCCAAAGGTTTTCTTTAAGTCAGAGCCAAGTGGAAGTCAGATGCCCCTGCAGCCTGCTGTGAATAAGAACGTGAATGCTTTGGTTCTGCTGGAATATGATTGTGGCAGAAGGCATGGCAGAAGTAGAGTTGCCTGGAATCTGATTTGGTTCATGGTGTCATTTTCATACTGTTATTTAGGTCTATGATAGTCACTGGCTATGGAGTAGAGGGGAGAGGAAAAATCAGTGTACTTACAGATTTTGCTCTTTGGAAATCGTTGTTCACCTAACGTGCACCCTGCTCCCCGACTCTCAGTTTTATGTTTTCTTTTCTAATGTTTATTTATTTATTGAGGCTGAGGTGGGTCGGTTGCTGGGTGGGCTCTCCCCTAGTGAGGTGAGCGGGAGCCTCTCGCGTTGTGGGGCTCCTCCCGTGGCGGCGTCTCTCCAAGCAGAGCACAGGTTCTGGGGCCCGCGGGCGTCTCTGGTTCTGACCCGCGGGCTTAGTGCTTGCAGCTCCCGGCTTTGGAGCGCCGGCCCGGTGGTGGTGGCGCTCAGGCTGAGCTGTTCCCTGGCGTGTGGGATCTTCCCGGAAAAGGGACTGAGCTCACGCCTCCTGCGTTGGCTGCATTGGGTGGGTTCTTATCCACTGAGCCACCGGGGAACCCCTCAGCTTTCTCGTTTTGTTATAGCCACACTTTCCGGGAAACAAACTCACTCAGAAGGACAATGCAGATAGTGAGTGCAGTTTGTTACACTGGTGGGCCCAAGGCAGAGTCTCCTCTTAGCCAAGGGCCCTGACCAGCATTTGTGAAAATCTTTTACACCCCATGTGTACGTGTCCAAACCCACTACCCCAATCCCTTGATGCTTACAAAGGAAGGGTAAATACAATCCCAATAACCCCATCATTCACGTGTTATGTGTTCAAACAGTTAATAATCAATAAGCCCACGGTTACATTCCAACCAGTTAATAACCGATAACCTGTGCTTACATTCTGATAGATAGTGTCCGGAGGCAGGAGTGATTAGTGTCTGTTTTCTCTTAGGTGATGAGTAACCTGGATATGATCTTCAAGGTTCCCCTGTCCAGAGGGGGCTTATCCTTCCATTGTCGTTCCCACAGGCACTAAGCGGAGAGTTCAGAGTCCACTGGAGAGGTGGCCGAGCACGATCAGCGCGGACAGGCCTCAGATGGAGTCCAGGCCCTATGCATTCCTTCTTCAGTTTGACTAACACGTGATACATGTGTGTTTGAGTTATAGTATAGGAGGGATCACAGACACTTGCAGGGGAACCTGCAGTCAGCCTAACTCAGTGAAGCAGTCAGATAGAAGGAAACAGACACTGAAGTGTTACCAAGCCCAAGCTCGCTCTGCTCACTGCATGGCAGGCCAGTGCCTCCACGAGATGAGGTGTTGAGGCGAGAACATGACTTTATTCAGAAAGCCGACTGACAGAGAAGGCGGCAGGCCAGTGTCTCAGAGTGACCATCGTGCCTGGGGCTTCATGCCGGGCTCTCTTACAGTCAGAGGGAGGGAAGCAGTGAGGAGCTGAAGCAAAGACAGAACGGGGCAGAGGCAGCGGGTGTAACACGAAAGGGAGGGAGAGGGCCAGGGAAGTGGGCTGAAGGGTCTTCAGTCTTCTGTCTCCAGGAGTGGCCAGCCATGGGAAGGCGCGTGTTCATCTGCAGCTGCTCACAGGTGGGCTCAGTGGTGACCGAACCCGCCTGCCAATGCGGGAGGCCCAGGTTCAATCCCTGGGGTGGGAAGATGCCCTGGAGCAGGAAATCACAACCCAGTCCAGTATCCTTGCCTGGAGAGGACTGGTGGGCTACAATCCGTGGGGTCACAGAAGAGTCAGACATGACTTGGCGACTAAACAGCAGACCCAGGTGGGCAGGGTCAGGCTCTCCCTGGGTTGAACAAAGGCACTTCGGTTTACAGTCAGGAAGAGGAGCAGGGTCCTCTGAGGCAGGCTGTTAGGGATGATTACAATAACAAAAGCAGCAACAAAAAAGCCAGAGAAACAGTTTTCAATACAGAGTCAGAATTGGCTTCTTCTCTGCAACAGAATTGCAAACTGACATCATCTTTTAAGCCCAGCTGGAGAGTTTAACAAAGTGCCCTGTGCCTTCACAGTGTATGCCTGTTGGCCAATTTCAGGATGAGGACAGCGGGATTCTCTTTTCAGTTCCTAAAACCGACCCTCATTAACTATGTGACTTTGAGATTTCTTAAGCCTTAGTTTCTCCATCTCTGAAGTGGGTGTAATTTCTTGCAGAGTTTAGTTGCACAGGTCCAGTGAGGTGATGCCTTGTCAAATGTTAAGCACAGACCACTGAATGTGTGCTAAGTTGCTTCAGTCGTGTCCAGCTCTTTGCGACCCCATGGACTGTAGCCCACCAGGCTCCTGGGCCATGGCATTCTCCAGGCAAGAAGACTGATGTGGGTTTCCACACGCTTCTCCAGGAGATCTTCCCGACTCGGGTGGAACTCACATTTCCTGCATTGGCAGACGGGTTCTTTACCACTAGTGCCACCTGGGAAGACCCCTGACCAATATAAGCAGTTAATAAATGATGAATTTCATTATTTTCATTAAAATTGGTGTTCATTATTTACAACACACCATAAGAAAGATTTGTTCCTTATTGAAAATTGTACATTATCTGGAGCAAACCTTTTGTGCTGATTTTGATTTTATGGGATTTAGTCTACAACTCTGTAATTGTAACTAACCTAAGCAATACGAAATAATTCCTGTCCGTTGATAGGTAAATGAATTTTGCTCCATTCCCAGTCAAAGCTAGTTTTGGCACCCATTTTTAATTCATTTTAATGTTTTACTTCTTATATTTGTGCTGCTTTGAATTCTCCATTGAACTGGTTTATCTGCCTGCTTTGCTCGTTTAACCATTGGATATTAAATAAAATCTGTAATGCAGGCTGATTTTATATCTGTATGAGATTCATGATTTTACCTGTTCTATAAAATTTTCCTTTAATGGTATAAAAAACTATTCAAAGGATTGTGAGTGAGAAAAGGAATCTTTGAGACCTGGGAGATCTGACTGAGATGTAGCCTTGCTGGGCACAGAAAACAGATTCGGTAGTAGATGTGGTAGGATTAAGTCCCCAGTGAAGGACATAAAACGTGAGTTTAAGGAACCACTCTACCCTGGTGTTGATGAGTGTGTTCCACTGAGGAGGCCATTCAGTAGATCAGAATTACTGGAATTTCTTTCCTCCCTCTTTACTTACTTCAGAGTGCTAAGCCACTGAACAGCAGAAAAACATTGGACATTCCCAGTAAAGTCCTTCTCGACATAAATCGATAAAGTGAGCAGCAGTCACCACCGCAGAAGCAGGCGTTTGTCTGTGTTCCTCCCGTCAAGGGACCGCACGTTGATGACTCTGTCATTCTCTGCCACATAGGACCTGAAATGTATTAGGGGTGAGGTATCTATATACTGAATAAATGCAGAAATACGTTAATTTGTCTGGTAAAAGCAAATGCTTTACTAATGAGCATTCAGTTGCCAATAATATGAACACAGCTTAAAATATGTTCATGAGTGTATTGTCAAAGAAAAAATAATATTCATGACAGTTGTTAGCGATGATCAGGAAGACAATCAAGGGGTCTGACGGATGGGTGTGGGGACCACAGCCAAGGGGTCTTGGCAGGGAAGATGGACTCGACTCCAGATACACTGTGGCAAAGTGAGAACTTACCGCACAGGGGCAGGGCGGGGACCGGATGGGAAATCACTGAGAGGAGGCGCCAGGGAAGAGGGAGCGGTGGTCGTCCTTGTGGTTCAGCCACGAAGTCACGTCCGACTCTGAGACTCCATGGACAGTAGCACGCCAGGCTCCTCTGTCTCTGCTATCTCCTGGAGTTTGTTCTGATTCATGTCCATTGAGTCGGTGATGCCAACCAACCATCTCATCCTCTGTCGTCCCCTTCTCCTGCCCTCAATCTTTCCCAGCATCAGGGGCTTTTCCAGTGAGTCGGCTTTCCCATCAGGTGGCCAAAAGATTGGAGTTTCAGCTTTAGCGTCAGTCCTTTCAGTGAATATTCAGAGTTGATCTCCTTCAAGATAGACTGGTTGGATCTCCTTGCAGTCCGAGGGACTCTCAAGAGTCTTCTCCAACACTACGATTTGAAAGCATCAATTCTTCAACACTCCCTTCTTGATGGTCCAGTTCTCACATCTGTACATGACTACTGGAAAGGCTATAGATTTGTCTAAGGGATAAGGGAGGGATTCTCTGTGGCAGGCCAGGGTGAGCAGACCTCACCCGGGGGACACTGGAGGGTGAAGGACTGCTGAGAGACGGAGGTGAGACTGTGATTAGATTGGGCGGATGGGGAATTCTGGCTGAACTGACTTAGCAGGATTTTTACTAAATCGGAAAATGCAGAGAGGAACATGAAAACCCAAAAGTCAGGCCTAATTTAAAGAAGCTCAGGGGAGCCTGATGAAAGTCTGGCCTTGGAGAGAATCTGTCAGCACAACTTTAAAAGTCCGGGCTCAGTTCTGTTCCAGGGTTCACATGGTTTCCTCTTGGTTAAATTTCCTCCCTCCCGCTAATCTCCTCTACTTTCCGTTATTCTGCTTTGCTCTTGGGCAGTGTCGTTTTCAAGCAGCTTTGCGCTGGTGGCAGCAACTGTTGCTCTGTCCCCAGAGCTTGTGTGCTTTCATGGCTGCTTGCTCTGTGTGACGCTCCCTCAGGAGTGCCCACGAGGGGAGACGCAGTTCAGTTCAGTCCAGTCGCTCAGTCGTGTCCGGCTCTTTGTGACCCCATGGACTACAGCACGCCAGGCCTCCCTGTCCATCCACAACTCCTGGAGCTTGCCCAGACTCACGTCCATTGAGTCAGTGATGCCATCCACCCATCTCATCCTCTGTGGTCCCCTTCTCCTCCCGCCTTCAATCTTTCCCAGCATCAGGGTCTTTTCAGATGAGTCAGTTCTTCACATCAGGCGGCCAGAGTATTGGAGTTTCATCTTCAGCATCAGTCCTTCCAATGAACACTCAGGACTGATTTCCTTTAGGATGGACTGGTTGGATGTCCTTGCAGTCCAAGGGACTCTCAAGAGTCTTCTCCAACACCACAGTTCAAAAGCATCAGTTCTTTGGCACTCAGCTTTCTTTATAGTCCAGCTCTCACATTCATACATGACTACTGGAGAAACCATAGCCTCGACTAGATGGACCTTTGTTGGCAAAGTAATGTCTACTTTTTAATATGCTGTCTAGGTTGGTCATAACTTTTCTTCTAGGGAGTAAGCGTCTTTCAATTTCATGGCAGCAATCAGCATCTGCAGTGATTTTGGAGCCCCCAAAAATAAACTCAGCCACTGTTTCCCTTGTTTTCCCATCTATTTGCCACGAAGTGATGGGACCAGATGTCATGACCTTAGTTTTCTGACTCAGGAGAGGGTCAAAACAAAAATGTATGTGAAACTCCTAGTTTCCAGGGAGATGTCAGCACCTAGGCTCACAGGGGAGATGCCACAACTTTGTCAGGTTTCAGAACAGGCTTCCCAGGTGGCTCATTGGTAAAGAATCTGCTTGTCAGTGCAGGAGATGCAAGACATGCAGGTTTGATCAGGAAGATCCCCTGGAGAAGGAAATGGGAACCCACTCCAGTATTCTTGCCTGGAAAATTCCACGGACGTAGGAGCCTGGCAGGCTACAGTGCATAGAGTTGCAAAGAGTCATGACTGGGCGACTGAACACACACACACAGGAGTGGAAGGCCTAGGGGAGGGTCGTTCCTGGGTTTCTGCAGGAAAGACAAAGCTGGGCAGATTAAACAGTGTGGTCTGGCTGGTGCGAGTCCGTTCCGCGGGCTTTGGGCTGCAGGGGTGGTTCTGGTTCCTTGGCACCTGGCCCAGGGTGAATTAGGCAGAGGCATGCTGCTCCTTCCTGGGATGTGTGGCTCTGGTCTGGTTCACAGGGCAAAGCAGTGGTCTAGCCTGGCCCTTTGCTCTAAGGATCAGCCAGCCCAGGGAGGCGCCTCTCCCCCCGGCAGAAAGGTTTTGTCAGGTGTTGAAAACTGAGGGCAAAAAGTCAAAATATAATATATAGAAAATTTAAAAAGTATATAAAGAATACACTGCTTTATATTATTTTCCTATTCAGATCTTGATACATTTTTGTGTAAGAATGGAGGCGAGAGTAACAAGGGAAGTGTTAGGGGAAGCACACGACTGAAACCGCCCACCCTGGCCAGGCCCCACAGTGACCATTCGCATGAGCTGTTTCACGACAGGAGGTCCGGTGAGGAGCAGGGAACTAATAAGCCACCAGCAGCCCCAAGAGTTCGGGAAGGGTCAAAAGGAGACACCGCATGTCCGACCACCTCCCAGAATCCTCTCTGGCCCCCATGTTGGCTGAGCGACGCGCACACCACCAGGAAGGACTCTGAGTCAGAATGACTGGTGGAGCACAAGCCAGAAACTCACCCCATCACCAGAAACCCCGAGCCTGCGAGCCACGTGGCAGAGCCGTCCTCCTGGGCTCCCTCACCCTCTGCTTTCCCCCCGGGCGCCCTTTCCCAATGAAGTCTCTTGCTTTGTCAGCACGCGCCTCCTCAGACAAGTCGTTTCTGGGTGTTGGACAGGAGCCCAGTTCCGGGCCCTGGAAGGGGTCCCCCTTCCTGCAACAGAAGGAGGTGGGAAGGGAAGGAGGGTGAGTCAGGCTTGTTAAACTTTCTAGTAGATGCAGAACACACGGGAGCTGTACTTCCTTGTAAAACCGCTCCAAAATGCAGGTTATGAACTCAGATGACTGCAAAAATGCCTTTTAAAATTGCAAAAGTCTTGGGCTACAGGTAGAACTTTTTCTCAAGGACATTCATTGGTACTCTGGTTAGAAAAATGTTATAACTGTGACCCCAAAAATGTTGACTTTTATTGAAAGATTCGTTGTCATGATGATATTGTGGGAATTAGCCTTGCATCTCTGTTGGCTCGAGTCTGACGTCCTCAAATCTCCGCTTAGGTTGGACCAGTGCAAATGAGATGGTGCCTGAGAACATGTTCCCTTCCAGGGAAGAGAAAATTCTCACCTTGGGCTTCAAAGATCATATTGGCTGTTTTCAAATGGTGTCAGTCTTCAGCAGTTCCAGTTCATTTTCTGCCCCACTGCAAGAACTTGCCCAAAATACCCTTTGGTTAATGGTAATACGATTCAAATGACATCTAATCAGAGTATTCTTGTAATTGATCTGATATTTGCAGGGACTTTTTCTAATCTTTGAGGATGTTTTGTAGCAAGGATGCTGCTGTCTGTTAGAATTAAATATGAGAAATGGAAATATTAGCTCTTCAATAACAACAGATTAAAAATCAGAAATTAGATATCATGCAAATGATGGTTCCTTTTTAATTTATTTCTTTGAAAGAAAGATTTTTATCACGGTGCAAACAAATAAAAACTTGAATATGTAATTAAGCACATTATGTAAAACTAGCCTGTCTTTCCAAATTGTTTCCTCTTAATGAATTGCAAACGAGTGTATTTACTTAGAGTATTTGGCCTGAAAAGTTTAAAATAAGAATTGCACAGTTTTTCTCCCTGGTTCTTTAAAGTCCAAGTGAAGATTCTTACTGCACACACAGGAAAGAAGATGTAGAAGCTTGGTTGAAATTTGCGCTTTGTCTTATTAATTATTCCTTTTATCTAGAAAGTGTGTGCATGCTAAGTTGCTTCAGTCATGTCCAACTCTTTGTGACTCTATGAACTGTAGCCCACCAGGCTCCTCTCTCCGTAGGATTCTCCAGGCAAGAATACGGGAATGGGTTGCTATGCCCTCTTCCAGGGGATCTTCGCCATCCAGGGACTGAACCTGGGTCTCCTGCAGCTCCTGCATCGGGCAGGCAGGTTCTTTACCACTAGCATCACATGGGGTGGACGTTTAAACCTTCATTTACTTTCCAAATTATCTTTATGCCAGGGTTTTTTTTTTTTTTTTTAATCTTTTTTCCTCTCTGTGATGTTGGAAATGAGAAGATGGAGCTCAAGTTGGCTTGAGGCAATTGTCTCAATAGGATGAATGGGAAGAAAAATAAATTTCCCTGTACTTTTCTTGGTTCTTTGCTGAGACCTCCCTGTAATAAATGACAGATTAACAGGAAAGAGAACAAACAAAAGTTTAATATCATGCACACCTTCTATATACATGGGAGACACCCAGGAAAACTGAGTAACCCCCACAAATGGCCCAAGCAACCACCTTAAATACCATCTCCAGCCAAAGTCAAAGGAAGATGTTGAAGTTGGGGTTGGGGCAGTTATGGGAGGTGACCAGGAAAAACCTAGTAAACAAGGTTTACTAGGTAAGGTTGTTATGCAGCTTTAAGTCCTTGCCTTCTCCATTGATGAGTTTCTAGAGATTTAGAGCATCTTCCTCTTTCTAAGAGAGAGAGAGATCTCCTTTCAAATGGAGAATTCTCATATATGTAAATGTCCCTTTGTTGTTGTCTAGTAATGAAATCGTTTCCAAATCTTTGCAGCTCCATGAGCTGCAGCATGAAGCTCCTCCTCTGTCCTCTACAACTCTGAGTTTGCTCGAATTCATGTCCATTGAGAGGTGATGCTATCTGACCATCTCATCCTTTGCTACCCCGTCTCCTTTTGTCTTCAGTCTTTCTCTTACAAAAGAGTAATTTCTACTTGGTTTTCAGAGATTCTTCTGTGTCTGCTGTTTCTTAAAAATAATCAGCCTGCAATAATCCTTATGCCAAAGAGGCATACTTTAGGGTGAAAAAGTCTGCTCCCCTTCAAGGGACATGTCTTGGATTATAGGTAGACGGAAAGGTGGTAAAGAACCCCCCTGCCAATGCAGGAGACGCAGGAGATGAGGGTTCAGTCCTTGGGTTGGGAAGATCCCCAGGAGGCGGGCTTGGCAACCCACTCCAATATTCTTGCCTGGGAAATCCCGTGGACAGAGGAGCCTGGCGGGCTGCAGTCATAGGGTCGCAAAGAGTCAGACGTGATTGAAGTGACTGAGCATGCATGCACAGACTCACTTTGGATACGCTGACTTCACCTCCTGTTGTTTGCTCCCATGTTTAATAGTATCTGGAAAGAGGTGGTTCTGGCTTACTTAAAGAGAGAAGAGGAGGACGCTGGTAGACAGACAGACACAGAGGCACACAAACATACAGTCACAGCAAGGCAAAATGAGAAAAAGAGGGACTGACAGGAGAGAGGGGGAGAAAGGGAAGAGGAGGCACAGGGAACGAGAGGAAGTGTGTGTGTGTAGAGAGACAGAGGCTGGATCGCCAGAGGAGGAGAGGTGCGATGACTGAGCCAAGGAGGGAAGATGGGAGCGTATACTGGGGGAGGTACAGTGTTAAAATAAATAAAGCATTAACAAACAGAAACCCCAATTAAATAGAGCCAGGAGACCTGAGAGGGGAGCGCTCACTCCCCACAAACATAGCAGAAACTAAGAGGAAGAAGAAAGACTCTTTCCTGGTGAGCCGATAAAAACTATGGACTCTGTTTACTATACCCTCCTGACTGCCTTTTATTCCCTTATAAAAGCTTTCTTCTTTCCTTGCTGTGGGGGGCTTGCCCTTGGCTCACCATAGCTGCCAACCCCAAATCGCAATTCTTGGCTGATCCAGGATAAACCCAACTTTGCTAAGGAAGTATTAGTATCTGGCAGTCTGTTTGTATTAGGTCAACAGAGACAGGCTCAGAATGCAGCCACTTGTGCTAAACCCCACTTTAGCAAACCAAAACTTAATATCTAAGCTAATTGCAATTTCAGCTTCTCCCACAAGCAGAATTTTAAACCAGTGGGTCCGGAATTTCCTGATCAACACTAGTGAAGTCATCTGCCTGATAGACCCCAGGAACTCCTTCAATAGTAGCTGACCTTGTCTGAAATAATCCTTTCTTTTGTTTGTGACTTCCTTGTTCCACCCACTTTCTGCCTTCAAAAACCCTTTTTATTGGTATGAAAATCTTTTGAAAGCTAAATAAGCCTCCTGCCAGTTTCATAACTCAGGAGTATTTCCGTAAGAACCCGGGAGCCGTATCTCTGAAATGTAAGCATTTCAGGAAGAGAGGCCCTGCCCTCTAGCTCCTGGGCAGGTTGGACCTTAGCTTCAGCTGGCACCTGGCTTCGAGTAGCAAACCTCTTCAAGTCCTAGAGTCATAATAAAATTGTTCTTCCAAAGGCATTGGCAACAGAGGTGGCCACGCCACTTACCAAGTAAGCGAAGGAGACCCAAGACCAAACCAGACCAGAAACAAACCTTTCACTCTGTGTGGCTCCTTGGAACCACAGGTTTGCTCAGTGAGTTTTGTTTTTTAACAAGAGAGAGACACTAACAGACAACAAGTGAAGTGGGAACAATACCCCTTCAGGAGAAAAGAAGCCTGGCTGTACCTTAAAAAAAACAAAAACGAACGAGACAAAACCCTTTCTTCTCTGACCTGTCTGTGAGCCTCGTAAACCATGACACTCATGAAGGACACGGGCTTTTCTTTCCGGGGCCAGAGTCAGAAGGGATAAGTATGGAGCCGCCCGTCGGCTCAGCAGCTGACCGCCCGCGTCCTCGCAGGCCCTCCTCCCCTCCTCTCCATCTCTGCTGTGGAGGCTGATCTTCCCTCACTGCGTATCTTCTCCAGCTCACGGGTTGGAAACACTGCTGGCTGACTGTGGCCCGTGACTTCGTCTTCTCTGAGAGTCACTTCTTTCCTCTGCTAATGGGAGTGGCGTGGGCACATCACATCCGGTGGCAGTGAGTGAAATCCTGAGTGTGCCTAACTCACGGTTTTATCCCTAGAAAAACGATGCCTCAGTGTTGGTGTCTTCTCCACGTCGCCTGCCGCTCCTCCTCCTGCATGTATTCTTGTGTCTCTTGTATAGTCTTTAGCACAGCTGTGGAATTTTAATGATTTAAAGCTGCAGGGGGCTAATGTTACAAAAGCTTAATCTTAAAAGCATCTTAATTCAAAGAGATTTGGGGTGAAGGGCAGACAACTTTCAAGTCTGCTGCTTTTCCTATTATCTAACCATCTCTCCTTTGTGGCTTCTGATGACGGTACATCTAGTAATGACTTCCCTGTTTCATCTTTTGTTGTTTTTCTAGACTCAACAGATTGATTTTGAATATCTCCCCCATGTCCTCAGATTCCCCTTATAAGAATTCAGTCTACTGCTATATAAAGTTTGGAAAGCTTAGACTCTCAAAGTGCATTCTAAACTTACTCATAAAATGAGATCATAAGAAGGTTCTCTAAAGAAAACTGTGGCCTTTATTGTCATAGAAAGCAGCTGAACTTTGGTAAAGATGGAGAAGCTATTGAAATATTGGGGCTTAGACAGTTCTTGTGAATTGCTCTGTCTACCCAGGTTTGAAACAAGCACCACTCAGTAAAATCTCCTCGTGTGGTTGCTGCTGAGTTACTGATATACTCTCCCAGGGTTCTAGCTGCCTGTGATAGCCTGTAATTTCAGGGTCCTGGGAGCTATGCAGCCAGGGTGATAAACTCTCTCCCTGATAACCTGATAATATGTATTTTGATTTATTGATGGTTTTGTGTGTCTTATCTCTTGTACCCAAACTATCAACTCTTTGTGAGTAAATGTTATTTGTTTTTATTGCTTCTGGATTTTCCACAGAACCTAGCAGCTTTCTAAGAGACTATCAGGGATTCAATAAATACCTGTTGATTGACAGCTGATAACATCCTTGCTTTGAGGTCTGGAAGCTATGCATGCAAATGAGTTTTGATGCGCTCTCTGCAGCTCCCCTAAAAATCATGCCTAATGCTCAGGTCTCTTATGACTGAAGGCATTTTGAAATAGTGCAGTGTTCACCTTGCCGCCCTCAGCCCTCATGACAGCCCTGTCATCTGCGCAGGCACCTGTATTCAGGATGCACAGCAAGAGTGTGGAGCGCAGGAGTCAGATTTTTGTTTCAACCTTGTGTTTGTTGTCCATTTGATGAGCCAAGGGTGTAGATATCTGCAGACTACAGGTAGGTTCCAAAACTCAACACTTTTAGGGAGGAGTTAGTCTGTCTTATTCATTCTGGTAATTTTCCAAGGATATTAAACTTGAAGCATTCTCTCTGAAGTTAAGCTAAGTTAAGCTCTGAGAGGAATTGATATGTGTGTGTTAGAGAGGTCAGGGTCTCTATTGTGAAGCCTGCCTCTGTGTAATGAAAAATCAACTTTGAATATTAAAAACATTAGTTCAGTCTCGGCAGAAGATGGGACTCACTGCTCAGCTGTGCAGTACTGCTCAGGTATAGTGATGAGACCTGGTGATGAGAGATGCTCTGTAGCCTCACTGGGTGAGGCTTTGATCGCTAAATCGAGCCTGTTGAGAAGCAGCTCTTCTCTAACCACACGCCATGTGTCTGCTCTGATCCTGTCTAAATAAATAGTTTGGGTGCATGGCTGGTGGTGCCCCAGTCAGCTTTGTGTATGTGGCTGAGCCATCTTATGGCGGCACTGGCTCAGAAATGGGATTTTACCGCCTGCATCTTATACTTTGCTGCATGGCAGTGACAAAGATCAGGGCCTTTTTTCCCCCATAAGGAGACTACCTCTGCTGGGTTAAGCTATTGTAATAAATAAGCAATCTGAGATGAAGGAGAAAATCAGGGTTAGTGAGGCTTGGATTCAGGTGGGGAAAATGCAGTTGCTGGTGTGGTAGGAAAAAGACAAATATGCACATACACATAAACTCTTGTAACCCCCCGTTCCTCTGCTTTCTTGACTCACCATCCAAAGATAAAGGAAAGTTACATGCCCAGCTCTATGTGGTTCACAGGGGATTGCTGTGATGATCTAGAAGGGTGGGTTTGGGGTTAGGAGGGAGGCTCAAGAGGAAGGGGGTATATGTATACACATGGCTGATTGGTTTCATAGCAGAAAGTAACACATGTTATAAAGCAGTTATGTGGGCTCAGTCATGTTTGACTCTTCGCAACCCCATGGACTGCAGCCCACCAGGCTCCTCTGTCCATGGGATTTTCCAGGCAAGAGCACTGGAGTGGGTTGTCACTTCCTGCTTCAGGGGATCTTCCCATTCCAGGGATCAAACCCATGTCTTTTGAGTTTCCTGTATTGACAGGAAGATTCTTTACGCCAAGCGCCACCTGGGAACCCCAAAGCAATTATGTTGCCCCCTATTTTTATTTGCTTCTAAGAAATAGCTAATATTACAATTCTCTGCTAACACAATCAGCTAAATTTGTTTTTTTAAACATTATCTATACAATTGATTTAATATGATCTTTTAATCAGGAGAATAAATATATTATCTTGGTATCATCATGAAATGTTCACTTTCAGAAATGGCCCCTTTGGGAATGGCCACATAAATATCCATTTGCTCTACAAACTGGAGTTCCAAGACATAGTGGCTGGTTGAAAAAATGCAAACAAACGAACAAAAAATACCCCTGATTTATTAGGTTGATTTTGCTTACAGGACTGCCAAGATACTGATTTAATGTAAAGTTTCAGTAAATTGACTGCTGACACCATGGCATCGTTTCATACTGGTATGTGCTAACTGAATCCTATTTTGGAATTTCTTCTGGTTCTGCTGTCTTATACACAGACTGGGGTTATTTCAGCCCTTGAGGGTTACCCCAGTTTTTACATTAGAATTGCTCAGGTGTTTTACCAGCATCTGTAAAGGACTGGTTGCTTTGATTACATTTAAAATATGCCTATAAAGGGAATGACTTCAATGTCAACTTTATTGATGGGTTAATCTACCTTTAAAAAATAGGGTACACAGTAACATTTTTCAAAAACACGGATCTGTGATTTTTAATAGAGGTTGTCTTAGCTCCTGCACTGTGTTGATGTGATATTTCAGTGATCGGGGCTCCGTTTTCTCAAGTCATTATGGCAGAGAATCTGGCTGCCCAGGGTGTATATATTCCAGTTTCAGCAGTTTAATTAGGATACCAGTAAGCCTATGGAGCAGCAGAGAGAAGGGGAGAGTGGAGAGGCTGGGAGAGAGAAAATACCCATGCCTTCTCAAGCCTCTTGTGCAAGCTGACTGTGCTAAAGGATTAGACTTTTGGATAACTCTTTAATATCTTATATAAACAAGGTTAGTTAGGATGAGTAAATCAAAACCAAACCCAAAAAACTTAATAATTAAAATCAAGGCAACCTGACAAGTTTGAACATCCATTTCCCTGTCTTTAAGAAGAAAGACCACAGTCTTGTGTCTACATTTCCACAGAGAGGAAATTATGCAGGATGGTTCTGAAGGGAGATTTAGGGGAGAGGAATTTTTCTGAGGGATGGGTAGAAAAATGCTGGAATCAGAGTGTTTTAGAAAAATTCCATGTGACTTGGGTCAAAGATGGGTAGGAAGAAGTTGGCTATTCTGTGTTAAGAGGTTCTGCACCCAGTGTGGTGTGCTGGTAAAAATTTAACCATTGGCTCCTTGTAGAACCATATGGGCAAAATAGGACTGGATGAGATCATTATAGATTTACTGACATAAAGTGCATGTAGTGCCCAATATATTAATGATAAGAAAATGTACAATACACTTTGTTGTCAATTCCACATGACCAATTGAATCTCACAGAACATTTTCATTAGCTTTTGCTGAACTCTTGTATCTGTAGACAAATTATGATTGTAAATGACCTAGAAGTTTAGTTCCAATATGAATGTTGAGTGATGCTCTTAAAAATATGGAAGTGAAAAGTTGAAGACGTGATGTACTTCACTAGTTTATCAAGGACATGAGAAGCTTTTTTGCTGAACTGAATGATAGCTTTGTAAACTGGAAGGGAAATTCCTTGACTTTGACCACGTGTTTCTTTTCTGTACAGTGTGCGTGTGAGTGTGTGCGTGTGTGTGTATGTGTGTGCATGTACGTGTGTGCATGCACGCGTGTGCATGTGCGTGTACGTGTGCATGTGTGTATGTGCATGTGTGTGCGTGTGTGCATGTGCGCATGCACATGGGTGTGCGTGTGTGCATGTATGTGTGCGTGTGTGCATGTGTGTGTGTGCGCGTGTGTGCACGCACACACATTGCGTGTTCTTCACAGCGTAGCGGCTGCAGGCCCGGCACGCCCACGCTTAGTCTGCATGGTCGGTGTGTTTCCCTTCCGTCACTTTCTTAGGTCTGGAAATCCACAGGGTTTGGGTTTCTGACTCCTGCCCTTTGTGAGCTTCCTGTGGCCTGTAGTTTCAAGCCTCTGAGGACACCGGGGGAGGAGCTGGGAGAGAAGTGAAGCTGCGTGCGGTCATGCCGTATCTGCATTGTGCAGATAAAACCAACACAAGTGAACTTCGCTCAAAGAAAAGTGAAGTATAATGAAATATTAGGTAATGATGATCTTTCTGTATCTACTACCTTTGTTTTTAACGTAAAGTTTGTATTATTCAATATTCACTGACATTCATGTTGGGATTCCCTGGTAGCTCAGTGGTGAAGAACCTGCCTGCCAATGCAGGAGACGTGGGTTCGATCCCTGGGGTCGTGAAGATCCTCCGGAGAAGGAAATGGCAACCCACTCCAGTATGCTTGCCTGGGAAATCTCATGGACAGGAGAAGCCTGGTGGGCTATAGTCCATGTGGTTGCAAAAGAGTCAGACACGACTAGTGAGAAAACACTATTCATGTTTAGCAGCCTGCTTGCAAAATTCCCGAAAAGCTAACCGTTGGTTGTTGTAAGCTTGCTCAGGCCAGCTCTGGGACACTGCTGCCCAGGTCCCATCCCGCGGGGTCCCAGACCCGCACAGGAGCCTCTCTGAGGGGTGACTGCCGGCGCCTGTGCCTGAGGTGAAGGCTCCTACACTGGGGCTTGGCTCTAACGTAGCACGGCTGCCTGCTGCAGCCGACCACAGTGGCCTGGACCAGCGCGCATCAGAGAGCAGTGCTGGGGTTCAGCACGAGCCGCCCCCAAACGTGCCGTTTTTCTGCGAGGGTTATTTTGAGCTAGGACTTCCCGGTGGCTCAGGCAATAAAGCATCCGCCTGCAATGGGGGAGACTTGGATTCGATCTCTGGGTCGGGAAGATCCCCTGGGGAAGGGAATGGCTACCCACTCCAGTGTTCTTGCCTGGAGAATCCCATGGACAGAGGAGCCTGGTGGGCTATATTGCAGCCTGGAGTTGCAAAGAGTCGGACACGACTGAGCGACTTTCACTTCAGTATTTTGAGTTTAAGGCACTTTAGACCCTGTAGGTTGAGGAGAAACTACTTTCTGTCTCTCCTTTAAATACCTAGAGTAATTTAAATTGGGGGCTTTTCCTAGAGAAAGAGTAATGACCAGAGGTAAATTTCATCCAAGTGGCCTCATCTGTAAGTCAGATTAAGCATGGAATTACTAGACGTTAGCTCTGCCCGTCGTCCTGTAAGTGACCTTCCTGTCCTTGGAAGTCCCCAGCTCCGTCCAACCTAGACCTCGTTTTAACTTTCTGTCTCTGAATCTCTCGTGTGTGTGGTGTTCCTGTACATACAAAATTAAATTGAATATTTTCCTGTTAATTTGTCTCACGTCAGCTTACTTCTTTGGCCAGCTAGAAGGGTAGAGGAACATTTTCTTCCTTCCTGACAGCAGTAACTGGCGTCAGTGAAAACCAGAGTTTGAATCTGGCCTGTGCATAACTTGTCACGGCTTCTTTTTTGGTGATTGAGCCCCACTGACATCTGAGAAGGAAAGGTACCAGCAACTTTAGCGTTGGAATATGTACCTATTCAATCGGGGAATGCTTGGAGTCGGTTTGAATTCCATTTAGAAAAATAAAAATAGCATGATTTTTCTTATACCAAATGTGGCAGAGTAGAATTCATACCCACTAAACTCATTGCAATATTTTAGGCTGAGGATGGCCATTGAATGCAAAACCCTGCCCTGAAAAGGGGAGTGGAGCACACTGTAAGCTTTAAAATAAATCAACCGAGACTCTGGGCCCTACCAGCCAACTCTGAACAATTTCAGCTAAGTTGACTATAAAAAAGATTTCATTGGAGCTGTAATCTTGTTTTTATGCCCTGTGTGTACCCGCCGGCAGATAAAGAACAAAACCTGGGAGCTACATGGAAATGCAGTTGATTAGGAGAGTCATAGACAAGGAAAGGGAGGGATGGAAGGGGGGATGGTTATTATTACTTTAATAGAAGGTAGCTCTCTTAAATCAAGGCAGGAAGATTGGATCACACTGAAGTATTTATTTCTTCTCAAACATTTCAAATTTTCTAGTTAAAAATGTCACAACTTTAAGAGTCTCAAATATCACAGTGTATCAGTCCTTTATAGCTATTTATAGACAATATTCAAATAGCACTCACAGTGTCATAGAATGTTTCCATGACTCTTAGGACTGCACTATTTCTACTTAAAGTTCACACTGCTGGACACAGAGCAGTTTTTCATTTACTTTGAAATGTCTCACCATGCTGTTAATGCACACTTTAAAATTCAGAAGCAATTTTAGAGCAAAATCAGAGGAGTATAAAAACTATGGAAAATCTTGATGCAATGCTAAAACACATTGAAAGTTCAATTGAAATGGTTATTGATTGCCCAAAGTCCCAGATTATTTTATATTATCACAATTGGCTAATTGGATTTAACACTTAAGATTAAAAAAAAATCCTTTATTCAAGCCAGAATGTGCTTGTTTACAAGTGAATTCAGGCATAAATAAGCCCCGTTAATGTTAATTATCTAGTTTGTCCAATTTAGATGTAGGACTTTTAATAGTTTATCCTGATGTTGACATGCACTCAAAATCTGATCTAGACACTCTAATATCATCCAGATCTAGAAGGCTTTGTACCATATTTTAAAACATTTGTTCTTTAATTTACTCAGATTTTTCAACAATTTATTTATTTAGTTGGAAGATAATTGCTTTCCAATATTGTGTACATGTGGTTTCTGGCATCCATCACCATGAATTGGCCACAGGCACACACATGTCCCTCCCTCTCAGACCTCCCTCCCGCCCGCGTCCCGCCCGACCAGCCCTTCAGGTGTCGCAGAGCCCGGGATGGGGCTCCTGTGTCATGTGGCGAGTTCCCACCGGCCGTCTGTCTCACAGATGCTCATGTGTGTGTTTCCATGCTCCTCTGGCAACGTGCCCCACCCTCACCTGCCCTCTCTGTGTCCACAAGTCAATATAAACTAACACATATAATACAGTAATATTTGTAAAACACGTTTTTCCTTTGGGACTAATTCTTGTTTGCACCAGAACTGCAGAGTGAGAGCAGAGAGTTCCCGTGTACCCTTTACCAGTTTCTAGGGATGTTAATATCTCATATAGCTATTGTAGCATTGTCAAAACTGAGAGATGAATTTTGTAACATTGTTGTTAACTAAATTGCAGATTTTACACTGATTTCACCAACTTCTTCATTTATATTCTTGGTCTGCTGTAGAATTCAATCCAGGATCCCACATTGCGCTTAATCATCATGTCTCTTTAGTCTTTTCTGGTCTGTGTAGGCTTCCGTTTTTCTTCTTTTTCATGACCTTGCCAGTTTTGAGCAGTGTTGGGTAGGCATTTGAAAACTGTCTCTCAGTTTGGATCACTGATATTTCTTGTGTGCTAAACTGGGATTGCGATGTTTCTGGGTGAATTCCGTGGAGGCCCTGTGTCCTCTTGACATCCTGTCGGGGTACGGGATATCGGCATGACTTATCAGTGGCCATGTTGGCCTTGACCGCTTGGGTGGGATGGTACCTGCTAGGTTCCTCAGGGGTAAAGCATGTATTTTGCCGTTTCCATCTTCTGTTTTTAGGAAGCGAGTTAGTCAGTCCAGCCTGCACTAGAGGTGGTGGCGGTAATAGGAGGGTTGTTGTTTAGGCACTAAGTTCTGTCCAACTCTTCTATGACCCCGTTGTCTGTAACCCACTAGGTTCCTCTGTCCATGGGAATTTTCAGGGAGGAATAGTGGAGTGAGTGCCGTTTGTTTCTCCAGAGGATCATCCTGACCCAGGGATAGAACCCACATCTCCTGTGTCGGCAAGCAAGTTTTTTATTTAACCACTGAATCACCTGGGAAGCTCAGTAGGAGAGTTGTTTTTGTTGTTTTTGCTAAGTCATGTCCAGCTCTTTGAGACCCAATGGACTGCAGCATACCAGGCTTCCCAGTCCCCTACTCTCTCTCAGAGTTTGCTGAAACTCATGTCCATTAAGTCAGTGATGCCATCCAACCATCTCATCCTCTGTGGCCCTCTTCTCCTGCCTACAATCTTTCCCAGCATCGGGGCCTTTTCCAGTGGGTCAGTTCTTCGCATCACGTGGCCAAAGCACTGGAGCTTCAGGTTCAGCATCAGTCCTTCCAATGAATATTCAGGGTTGATTTCCTTTAGGATTGACTGGTTTAATCTCCTTGCTCTAAGGGGTGAAATTAGGAATACTTTAAGGAAGATGTGCTTGTTTTTCCTTGAAAGGAGTTTGTCACTTGTGAAACGATTAAAAGTGATGAAACTCACACTTAGCAATTAAACTTTCACAATTTAAACATGCTTATCCATTTTAGAAGGAACAGAGACTATAAGAGAAAATTCAGCAGGTGGGATGTTTCCCAATTTTCCATGTGAGGGGCCTCTGAAGTCTTCTTCTCCTGTTTTGGTTACACATTCCATGTACAATAAGGGTGTACAAGTATTGATTCACTTATATATCCTATGTATGCACTACTGGACTAATGTATTGTGCACTTTGGGAAGCATGCATAAAAGTAAATGTAAAGGATGTGCTAAAAGTCAGAATCTAAACAGAATAGCAATTTCTAATATTTAAATACTTGGTGCGTTCCAAGCATTGTCCTGAATGCTCTTTCCTATTTTAATAAAGTTGATCCTGACAAAAAACCCTGTGAAATCAGAGCTCTGACTATGCACGTTCCACAGATGAGGACCATCTTGAGACAAGAAACGCTAGGTGCTTGCCCGGAAGTCCCCGCGTGAACCGGCGGTCGAGGCGGGTCCTGCCCGGCGGTCCGTGAGCGCGTGCGTCCGCGCTGAGCTTCTCGGGGAGCTCCTCCAGCTCTCCGCCCACCCCGCTCCGACGCGTGTGCAGGCCAGCTCCGGGCTGTGTGCAGCCTGCTGCTGAGAGCCCCGGTTCACAGCACGTGCCGGTGGGCCGCTCGGGGCTGGTGCCGGCCTGTCCTGGGTCTGTCGGCGCGGGCTCGCCCGGCCCCGCCACGCCTCTCTGCTGTGCCCCCGATGGGGACCCCGTCACGGAAGACCTTGCTTCTCTTTCTTGGCTTCGGGAGCGGCTGGCCCTTGCTGCCGCTGTGTCTGCTGTGAGCCCGCGGGAGGGGCGTTTTTGCCCTTCATTACTGCCTTCCGTGTGACGGTGACCACCGGCTAGGCTTACAGTCTGAGCTGGGAATAGGGCAAGGATGGCTTCACCCTGTGCTGGGGAAAACCTGCTTCTCTCTGGGATGTCAGCATGAAAATGATTTCGTTGCAACTCAGCCTTGTGGAAGTTCTTTCTATATCTTGCCTTTAAGTATCTATCTCCCAGGCAACAGTTACTTGGATTATTATTATTGAATCACCTCATGGACGATAGGCTGTGGGTTGCATAGACTCATATCATTTTTTTCTACTTTAAAAAAGGCATGCAGTTTTTGCCTGTAAAAGACAAACATAACTGTTGGACACCATTTGGAACATATAGAAAATATAAAAGATTTAAAAAGCACATGTAACTCCTTTCAGCTGGAGATAATTTTATTAACAATTGAATTCATTTCCTTTCATTCTGATTTCTGTATGAGGAAAATACTTATACATACATATGTATGCACATATATGTATATGTTTATATGTGTTTAAATTTCATTAATAATAAGGTAGGTTGTATTTTCTTTTAAAAATGATTTGTCAGAACAGTTGTGTGTTAGTAAACTTAAATCTGCTTTTGAATTGGTTTATTAAATCCACTTTTTTTTTTCAGTTTTCAGTTGACATTATGTTTCTGTATTTCTCCTACTTTTCTTGGTTTGTTTAATTGTCATCTTTCTAATTTCTCAAGTTAGGCTGTCAGTTCAATGTCTGTTTATTATGGTTATTAATTATAACATTTAGAGCCATGGATTTTTATCTGATTTCATTTTTGGCCAAATGCTATAAAATTTCATGTGTTTTGTTTTGAATGCAATTATATTAAATAGTCCGTAATTACAGTTTTGGTTTCCTCTTTAATACAAAAGATTGTTGTTTTTTTAGATTTAAACTTTTAAACTGAAAAACTACATTTTAGCATAGTTTTAGATTTACAGAAAAGTTGTGAAGATTTTTCAGAGTTCCTACATACCCCATACCCAGTTTCTCTATTATTAATGTCTTAAATTAGTATAGTATGATTGTCACAATTAATGAACCAATATAGTATTATTAAAATCTCTATTCAGATTTCCTTAGTTTTTACTTAATGTCCTTTTTCTGTTCAGGATCCTGTTTAGGATCTCAGATTAGATTAAGTGATGCTTCCTTAGGCGTCTATTAGCTTAATAGGAAAGTAGTGAAAAGTGAACGCATTGCTCGGCCCTGTGTGACTCTTCGGGACCCAGTGGACTGTAGCCTGCCAAGCTTCTCTGTTCATGGGATTTCCCGGGAGAATACTGGAATGGGCAGCCATTTCCCTTCTTCCCAACCCAGGAATCGAATCAAGGTCTTCCACATTTCAGGCAGATTCTTTACCGCCTGAACCACCAGGGAAGCCCCAAGGGTATGGAGTTAGGCTGGGTTGATGAGTTATCGGGAGATTTTCGGGGTTTGTTGTTGTTCTTGCCATTTTAATAGCTGTGTGGGAGTATCTTATTTGAATTTTCATTTTCCTAGTTACATCTTTTCATTTCTCATTTTCCATGTATCAGTCTATTTAACTATCTCACCATCTATCCAGTTATCATCTATATATTTATCATCTTTTTGAGGTGTCTGATTTATTAATTGGATTTTTTTAAATAATTGAGTTTTAGTGTTTTTGTATATTTGATACCTTGTCTTTTATTAGATATCTGTTTTGCAAAAGCTTTCTCCTACCCTATGGCTTGTCTGTTCTTTCTCTTAATAGTATCTTTCATAACACAAAATATTTTTAATTTTAATAAAATCCAGTTTATCATATTTTTTCATGGATAATATTTTTGGTGTTGTATCTGGAAACATCATCAGATCCAAGGTTACATATTTTCTCCTGTTTTCTTCTAGATGTTATATAGTCTTATATTTTATATTTTAGTCTATGATCCATTTTGAGTTAATTTTTTCTTAAGGTTTAAGGTCCATGTCTAGGTTTTTCTGTGTACAGACACAATACCTTTATCGAAAGATGACCCTATCTCCATTGAATTTCAGTTGCATCTTTTAAAAAGTATACTTTTATTGTATTTTGGCCCGATATCAATTATCATTGGTATGCTTTTTCATTTTTTAATATTTTGAGATTTTCTTTGTGGCCCTATAAATATAAACAGTCTCAATTGTGTGCTTTGTAAGCTGAAGTTGCAACTCTTGAAACAACATTATTATATTATTTAAATCATCAAGGTCTTGTTAATGTTTTACCTGCCTTCATATTTGTCAAAACTCACAGCTTCTGGCTATTAAATTATTTCAGACCATTTCTCCTGTATTCTAAAATTCTTCTTTATCTATTTTGATGTTTTATGAATTCATATCAAAATTTCATGAATGTATTTTATTATTGTCCCCCACCTGTGTTCATCATTGTTAGTTGCTTACATAATATCTGCCTTCTCGCTTTTCTTAAAAGAATGCCAGTTTAAAAAAGTGTATTTTCCAGAATCCCCTTGAACCTTGGGATGGCTTTGTGATAAGTATCAGGCCAAAAAAACAAGCCTGATGTCACCTGGGGATTCTAGAGAACGCTTCTTTGCAGTACATGTGCGGTCTGTTGGTCCTTGCCCCTTCTTTCTTCAGTTTTTCCTAAATGTACACAGGAAGCAGGCGATGGTGCACCTGTCCATTATCAACATAGATCTCTCTCATGTCTACAGCGTTGTCTTCTGTTTTTCATATTTTAAAACTTCATCTTGTTCATATTCTTTCTTACAGCCTCCTGCTATTGCAAGTGTGTGTGTGTGTGTTTAGAGACGGAGAAAAGAGGAAGGTTGGGGAGAGGAGGGAGCAGGGAAGTAGAAATGAGCCGGGGAGGGGGGAGAATTTGTGGGATCTGCCCCATGCTTTTGGATCCTTCTCTTTAAGTTTTATTCTATTTTAAATTTCCCTTGAGCTCTGCAGAGATCTCATGAGCCTGTCTTACCCACAGGATTTTCAGTCGTCTCTCATCTACTATCCAGGAGAGAGGAAATAAAAATCTAAAGCAGTTTACATTTCACCATTGATCTGGCAGTAAAGCATGAAACTTAGAGAGTGCAACCTTAGGGGGCAGAAAACTGCATTCTAATCCTGGCTCAGCCACTGGTTATTCCATCCTGAGCAAAAACACCCAATTTCTACTGCTTGTTTTCCCATTTGTGAAATGTGTACAAAAATGGTACCTCTTGAGCTTTAAGTGAGAAACTGCATACAGAGTCCCTAAGATGTGCCTGGTAAGTATTCAGTCCTAAATATACCTTTTGGTCCTACATTATTATTCAGTAGTTATTGGTCTATTAAGGAAATGGCAACCCACTCCAGTAGTCTTGCCTGGAAGATCCCGTGGATGGAGGAGCCTGGTGGGCTACAGTCCATGGGGTCGCAAAGAGTCAGACACAACTGAGTGACTTCAGTTTTAGTAGTAATTGGAAAGTGAAGAGAATCATAAAGCCCAATACTTCCCAAATAACCAGTCAACTCCTTCTGATAAGATCAAATGCTAAATATTCCTGCAAATTAAAAACATAGTGGTCTAATACTTGTACACCCATGTCCACACCAGCACTGTGCACAGTAGCCAAAACTCAAATGTCCATCAGAGATGAATGGATAAAGAAAAAATGTAATGTGTACACAATGTGTACACAGGTGTTATTCAGTCTTATCAAGGAACACAATTCTGATACATGCTAATTGAAAACATTTGCTAAATGAAGTAAGCCAGACACAAGAGGACAAATACTGTGTGATTCTTCTTATATGAAAGTGAAAGTCGCTCAGTCATGTCTGACTGTTTGCAACCCCATGGACTGTTCTCCAGGCCAGAATCCTGGAGTGGTAGCCTGTCCCTTCTCCAGGAGATCTTCCCAACCCAGGGATTGAACCCAGGTCTCCTGCATTGCAGGTGGATTCTTTACCAGCTGAGCTATCAGGGGAGCCCTTCTACTTATATGAGTTACCTAGAATGGGCAAACTAATCAAAACTGCAAGTTGAATGCTGGCTGTCCCTGGCTGTGGAGAGGAGTGGAGGAGGTCATTGTAGTGGGTACAGAATTCTTGCTTAGGATGATGAAGAAGTCCTGGACGATCTGGGTAGTGGTGGTGGTTGCACAACATTGTGAATGTACTGAATGCCACTGAATTTATCCTCTTACAAATGGATAAAACGGCAAAATTTACATTATGCCTATTTTACTATAATAAAAAAGAAACATTCAAAACACAGAGTTCCAAGTATCATATGGATGTTTCATTTTTTATCTCTGACATTGAATGATCTGTTATTATGAAGTCTGTGTAAATTAATCCACTCTCAGGAAACTGAGAATATGCTAATTATTATACATTACATTTGAGGTCCTCACTATTCCTTGTATCTGCAGAGAGTCCTTTGCCATATTTAAAAGTAAGCAATAGGCGGTGATGGGAGGTGTAGTGGGTGGCTTTGCTCTGGGGAGGAATTCTCCTGGCCTCACAACTTCCGAGGAACACACAGAGTCTCACTTGCAAGAGCTCAGCATGAAGCTCACCTTCACTCGCTCGTTTGCTCAGTCGTGTCCGACTCTGACCCCACGGACTGCAGCCCGCCATGCTTCCCTGTCCCTCACTGCCTGCCAGAGTGTGCTCAAACTCATGTCCGTCGAGTCGCTGATGCCACCCAACCGTCTCATCCTCTGTTTCCCACTGTTCCTCTGCCTTCAGTCTTTCCCAGCATGAGTCTTTTCCAGTGAGTCCAGAGAATCAAGTGTCCAAAGTGTTAGAGTTTCAGCATCAGTACTTTCACTGAATATTTAGGGTTAATTTCCTTTAGGGTTTACTGATTTGATCTCCTTGCAGTCCAAGGGACTCTCAAGAGTCTTCTCCAGCACCACAGTTTGAAAATATCAAATCTTCACCTCTCAACCTTCTTTATGGTCCATCTCTCACATCCATTCATGACTACTGGAAAAACCATAGCTTTGACTATATGGACCTTTGTAACCAAAGTGTTGTCTCTACTTTTTTTATACTGTCTAGGTTTCACCATAGCTTTTCTTCCAAGGAGCAGGTATCTTTTAATTTCATGACTGCAGTCACCATCCACAGTGGTTTTTGGAGCCCAAGAAAGCAAAAGTCTGTCACTGTTTCCATTTCCCCCCATTTATTTGTCATGAAGTGATGAGACCAGATGCCGTGATTTGAGTTTTTTGAATGTTGAGTTTTAAGCCAGCTTTTTCACTCTCCTCTTTCACCTTCACCAAGAGGCTCTTTAATCTCTCCTCGCTTTCTGCCATTAAGGAGGTGTCGTCTTTATCTCTGAGGTTGTTGCATTTCTCTTCTTCATTAGGCTCCACATCTGGCTCTCTTGGACCTTTTCTGGTGGCTCAGTGGTAAATAACCCCCTTCCAGTGCAGGAGACACAGAGACTCAGGTTTGATCCCTGGGTCAGAAGGATCCCCTGGAGGAGGAAATGGTAACCCAGTCCACCATGGGCAGAGGAGCCTGGTGGGCTACAGCCCCCGGGGGTCTCAAGAGTCAGCCACAGCTGAGCCGCTGAACACAGATGATGTTCTGTATGATGATGTTTGACTTTCTTACTGATTTCCACGAGCAGGAATATTGTGCACTGTGCATTAAAATGGACTAGTGTGGATCAAAGTAGGAAATTTTATCCTTAATTAGTATGAAATGAGCTTAACTCGGAACATCATAAAGCTGACATGTTATATGTTTCGGGATTAATCACATTTTCCTGTGTCTGTAGATTCAGAAATCAGAAATATTACATTAATAGGATTCTGACGCTCAGGTCGTCTAAGGTGACAAGAAGATACCCTGCCAGTAATGAACAAAAGGCAACGTTAATAAAAATCTCTCTGTAATATTAGGAGGCTTGCTACAGAGGGAAAGATAGTTACTCTGGGAAAGTGTGTTGTCATGACTGGAAAAATTAAAAGAGGAAACACAATCTTATTTTCTTTGGAAATATGTAAAGTAAGGCATTTTATTGGGAAAAGATTTAGTCAGATTTATACTTTACTCATTAGAAATTTTTCCTATGAATGATATTAAAGGAGTGGAAAGCATTCTATAAACTGAATGGGTCAAATATTTTACCAGAAAAGACTCAAACTCAGGTGAACATGTTGCCAACTCAAGGTGCGGTGGGAAGAGTCAAATTTTTACTTATCTTACTGAGTTGCTTTGCCTGTCTCATTTCTTGGGAATTGTGCAGACAACCAATATTCAAGTTAAATTTATTGCTGTATTCAAGAATTTGAGTGATGGCAAAAAATATTATGGTAGCGTCACTTACATGTCTGATTAAAAATTAGGGAACTCATACTGATTCATGATCCATCAGTTTTTTACATGATTATTTAGGCTTCTTTCATTGTGGGGGTAAACACTGACTTGATTTGAGTCTCTTAAACCACTAGATTCATTTTATCTATATTATTCACGAAGGCTAAAAGGTAAGATATGTATTAATCTTTTCTTATTAGCCAATGGGCTAGAATAAGAAAAGATAAAATACAAAGTATATACTTTTCTATGAGATACTCTTTGGTTTGTTTTTTTTTTTTTTTTTTTTGCTAAAGTGAAACCCTTTCTGGGTTCTTGTCAGGTGGAACATGTCTGTTGATTTGAAACTTTTCACTTCTAAATATTGTACATAAATTATGTGATTGGGGAGTTTACTGGCATTCATTTGATCCAGTCTTTGCATGTAAAACAGTTGCTTTTCAAACTACTGACTATTAAACATGCATTGCTAGGTACAAATAATCTTTGAATAACAGGCCTCATAGGGAATCATAGCTCAAACACTTCAACTGATAAAATGCTAGCTACATTTTGAAAAAGAGAGCTTAGAAAAAGTTACAGGCAAGGAGGTACCATTCCAAGTGTGGCTTCCAGGAGCCACAAGCTGAACTCATGAGTGACTGATTCTTCTGTGGTATTGTGCACTTTCCTGGTGGCTCAGTGGTAAAGAATCTGCCTGCCAAAAAGGAAATGTGGGTTCGATCCCTGGGTTGGGAAGATTCCCCCGAGAAGGAAATGGCAAACTACTCCAGTATTTTTGCCTGGGAAATGCCATGGACAGAGGAGCCTGGCTGGTTACAGTCCACAGGGTTGCAAAGGGTTGAAAACGACTTAGCAACTAAACAACAAAATCAACAGCAAACTTTAAATAACAAAATGATTAGTGTTCTTGAGATCCAGAAAGCTACATGTGTGGCCCAAAAGGGAAGGGAAGAGTTTTCTCTGTTGGAAAAGATGTCAGATTGGTCAGGTGACTTCTTTGGGCATCTTTCATCAATCAGCTCCAATTTAAATAACAAATAGAAGTGGCGTGATTAAAAAAGAAAGAAAAGAAAAGAAGAACACTGCTGTTGAAACAGAAGTCTAGGTTTTTCTTTACCAGTAGCACCACCTGGGAAGCCCAGTGAAATCCCTTAGTATAGTGCTTTTATAGAGTTAGGACTCATTAAGTGTTAGATATTATTAACATTACCCTCATGTATAAGTCACTCATGACACTTATCAGTTCAGTTCAGTCGCTCAGTTGTGTCTGACTCTTTGTGACCCCATGGACTGCAGGAGGCCAGGCCTCCCTGTCCATCACCAACTCCTGCAGTTTACTCAGACTTGTGTCTGTTGAGTCAGTGATGCCATCCAGCCATCTCATCCTCTGTCGTCCCCTTCTCCTCCTGCCTTCAATTTTTCCCAGCACTCAGGGTCTTCCAGTGAGTCAGTTCTTCACATCAGGTGGCCAAACTATTGGAGTTTCAGCTTCAGGATCAGTCCTTCCAATGGATATTCAGGACTGATTTCCTTTAGGATGGACTCGTTGACCTCCTTGCAGTCCAAGGGACTCTCAAAGATGGGCACAATAAAGGACAGAAACGGTATGGGCCTAACAGAAGCAGAAGATATTAAGAAGAGGTGCCAAGAGTACCCAGAACTATACAGAAAAGATCTTCATGACTCAGATAACCACGATGGTGTGATCACTCACCTAGAGCCAGACATCCTGGGTCAAATGTGAAGTCAAGTGGGCCTTAGGGTACATCACTATGAACAAAACTAGTGGAGGTGATGGAACTCCAGTTGAGCTATTTAAATCTTAAAAGATGATGCTATTAAGGTGCTGCACTCAATATGCTAGCAAATTTGGAAAACTCAGCAGTGGCCATAGGACTGGAAAAGGTCAGTTTTCATGACTCTAGATTTTACTTTTCTGGCTCTCAGCTTTCCCATGTAAAAAGTGAGGAGGATGAAGTGGATCCTTGGCTTCCAAACACACTTCTAAACATGGACACTTTTCTTGAAAGGCTCTTAAAACGCATTCATCCAACATACAGCAATAAAGCAGATAGCACACAGGCTGCTTTGGTTGGAGCAGCCGCAAGGGGCGAGGGCTCTGCTAGCCCCACATGCTCCCCACCAGCAGCAAGTCACAGAAGGGTTTCTGGAGACCTCTAAGTGGTTCCACTGGGTGTAATTTTCAAACTCCTGGTTTTAAAGACAGACACGAGCATAGATTTCCTGATTGCCATCTTTTAGTTAGCTGTGTGTTCTTAAGTAGATGACTTTCCTTCTCTGGACCTCAGATTCTGCTTCTGTAAAATCAAAGCAGGGATGAAGAATAACTTGGGGAATGAAGAAGGTAGAAAATGTGAGGTGCTCCATGCCTGATACTAAGAAATCTGAATTCAATAAAAGGAAGCCAAAAACATCTGATCACCACAGCTAACAAAGAAAATAGTGACTGTGATGATCAAGCTGCTCTCAGAAGAGGGTGAGTTAATTTCAGATGTGCTTCAGTTTGGGTCTTGCCTCAAATCCACCAGAGAGGAAAGACAACAAAGTTTTGTAAAAGGTTTTCCTTGATAAAAAGAACTTTCCATTTTCCTTTTGGGTTCATGCGTCTGTTTGAACTCAGGAAATTGAAGCTGAGGTTTTGTTTCCCTATCTCTAACTTCTGGGTTTATGTATCGTCTTCCATGGAGCCTTGCGGGTGAGTGATGTGACAGAGTTGGACTAGACCATTAATTTCTAAAATGCTAGTTTTTATTTTAGGCGTTGAACCTCTAAGTTCAACAAGCCCCTAAAGTTTTATCTCCCTCCCAAAGATTTTAGTTCTCTGTGATGGTGTTTGAAAGAAACTGGGACTGGGAAATTCCGGCGTAATTCTCTTTGGGGGGAACAATTTTGTGGAGAACCATGAAAGTACTGGCAGGTTGAAGATCAGACCGAGTCATTGTATTGGTTTTTTTCATATAATTTTTTTTTTTTTTAATGAGGATGAGTAATATCTCAAATCACCTACTGATCTTTATCTTCCTTTAAGGATTCCAGGACTTAGTGGTCACATTATAAAAAGTGCAGAGTGCATTCCTGTAGAAGTAATACGATGGGTGGATATATGAATGGAGAGGTGTGGGAGTAGATGAATAAGCTGCTGTGGACAGACCAGAATAAAGCCAAATGCAAGACGCTGAAACACTGAAATCCACCTGTTACATATAGCATATTGCTTACCAGTCAAAGACAGTTTGAGTATATTTGTGTGGTGATAACAAATGAAGCCTAACTTTTTCATGTGAATTTTCACTGTTTTCCTATTTAGATTATAAGCACTTAGAGGATGAAAAGTGAAAGTCACTCAGTCATGTCCGACTCTTTGCGACCCCATGGACAATACAGTCCATGGAATTCTCCAGGCCAGAGTACTGGAGTGGGTACCCTTTCCCTTCTCTAGGGGATCTTCCCAACCCAGGGATCGAATTCAGGTCTCCCGCATTGCGTGAGAATTCTTTACCAGTTTACCTTCCCAACCCAGGGATCGAACCCAGGTCTCCTGTATTGCAGGTGGGTTCTTTGCCAGCTGGGCCACAAGGGAAGCCAAGAACACTGGAGTGGGTATCCATTCCCTTCTCCAGCAGATCTTCCCGACCCAGGAGTTGAACTGGGGTCTCCTGCATCGCAGGAGGAGCTATCAGGGAAGCTCAGAGGATGAATGTACCATCTAATTTTTCTTTTTCATACAAATTCAACCAATTTTTCTTAAATGGCTCCTAAAGTGCGTAGGACTACATGCAGTGTTGAACTTGTTAGACATTTGAATAAATTAAAAACAATAAAAGAAGGCAAAATTATATTAGAAAATCTACATTTTGCCCTTTCAATTTTTGATTTTACAATTTAAAAGCAAAGAGTGTTTTCAGGCCACTGCTGCAAAGATCAGTGTTAACTCACAATGTAATTAAGATCCAAAGGATCATTTTGCATGAAAACACAACATTAAAAACCTTCATTTCACCTTTTACGCCATGCTTCAATTCCGTGAAAGCCATCCCTAGCAATTTGAATGGGAAAAGTTGCGTTTCATATCGCTTCTCCTTTCCCAGTGATGGCGCTTTTCTCACTCTTAAATGGGTCTTCCCGTGTTCATAATGATTGTCTTGGTGTTAAAGATGAAAAACGTGTTTGGGATGAAAAAAATGTCCTTTAAGCCACCTGGAAAGAGTGTCCTTTATTTATGCTTAAAGACAAAGTGAGGGTTGATTTTTCTTAGCAATGGTGAAGTGTTTACCTTGGTGATTTGGAGATGCAAAGGCTCGGAAGTAATCACTTAGATACTGAAGGCTGATCTGTCAGCACTGATACAACTCAGTGTGGAAACGCAGATGGATTCAGTCATGCTAATGAGGTGGGGGTTTTTTTTCCCCCCTTTTTTCTGTATGTTACCTTTTTCTTGGTGCAGTTAACTTTTGTTGGTGAGAATATGAAATGTTGGATTACTCATGTATAATAATCTTTCATATAAGTTACGCCTCTTAATCCTCACAACAGCCTTTTTCGAAAGGAAAATAATACTATTTTCATTTTGTAAGTGAGCAAGCTAAGACTCAGAGAAGTTATTTTCCTAAGGATATGTGGTATGAGCACAGATCTGTCTTTAGGGTTTATACCAGCTACTATGACAGATAAAAATTTTTTTTAATGCCATCTTGTTTCAAAATGTTGAAATAGAGTTTAAAACAGAAATTGCAGTTCATTAGTTGCACTCACTATAGGGAAAATCCAATGACTTATCTTTAGTATTAAATAATTAATTCAACTTATACATAGTAAGTACCATTGAATTCCTCTTACTCAATATGATGTTAGGTTCTGGGATGCAATGCTAAAAAAATAAAGATACTGTTTCAGCAGTCACAAGTGTTGTATAGTCTAGACCAGAAGTTGGCAAACTATGATCCACAAGCCAAATCTGGGCCCACAACCTGTTTTTATAAATAAAGTTTTGTTAAACACAGCCATGCCCATTTGTTTATACATCATCTGTAGCTGCTACTGGGCTTCCCTGGTAGCTCAGGTGGTAAAGATCTGCCTGCAATACAGGAGACCTGGGTTCAATCCCTAGGTCAAGAAGATCCCGCGGAGAGAGGAATAGCTACCGACTCCAGTATTCTTGCCTGGAGAATTCCATGGCAAGAGGAGCCTGGCCAGGTACAGTCCAGGGGGCTGTAGAGAGTCAGACATGACTAAGCAACTAACACTCACTTTTTTCTTCACCTAGCAGCTACTGTATAACAGTGGTAGGATTCAGTAATTGGAACAGTGACTATATGGCCAGCAAAGCCAAACACATCTGCTGACCTCTCTCCTGGACCAGCAGCCAGACATTTACAGTCAGATGGAGCATTCTGGAGGAGCTATTATTTATTATCTGTGCTGTCATATTGATAGGGATTCTCCAGGGCTAGCAGGGTGCAATGGAGCCGGTAATAGATAAGGCTCTTCTCGGTGGTTCAGTCAGTAAAGAACCTGCCTGCCAATGCAGGAGACCCAGGTTCCATCCCTGGGTTAGGAAGATCCCCTGGAGGAGGAAATGGCGACCCACTCCAGTATTCCTGCCTGGGAAATCCCATGGACAGAGGAGTCTGGCAGGCTACCGTCCATGGGGTCACAAGAGTCGGACACAATTTAGCAACTAAACCACCACCAGCCTTTGGAAACTCCTGTGACAAGTCCTTGGGTGAAAGAGGATGTTTCCTCTGAGGACTCAGAATATTCAGTGTGAATAAGGGTTAGTGTCAGTACAGGATGGTGTGATTTTTATCACCTAAGCATAGTGGTGGGATTCCCTAACACCAGTAACCCATAGATGTCCTGGGTAAGCCTCATTTTGGAATTTTAGGAATTCTGGGGATTGGCAGGAAAGTCCTCACAAGGTGGTCAGATTGAAGGCTGGGGGAATCTGGTGTTGCCCAGGTGTCTCCATCCTAAGCCAACAGCAGCATGAACTGGGCTAAATCTGAGCGGAGGTGAAGGGGGTTCTGGCTCCAAAGACACTGCTGGGCTTTTCAGCACAGTCTTTAGATCTCACTCACCCCCACCTTGGCTTGTGTGTGCTGCCTCTGCCTACCTCACCCCCACCCTGAAGAAAGCATCCTGGGGTTCAGTCCCAATCCTTTCACTTGGGTGTCATTCACCCACATCTTTTCACCTCAAAAGATCTCAAAAATCTCAAATTTTTGTTGCCGCCCTTCCAAAACTTAGTCCTTTTCCTTTCCTAAGAGACTCCAATTGTCCACTGAAGCTGGAGGTGGAATTATTGAAAGATAATATAGTATAGTGATTACAAGTATGAATTCTGATGTTTAAGTCTGAAAGCTGTGTGGTTAAGCAAGTCACTTAACCTCTGTGTTTCTCAAGGTTTAACCATTCATTGAGGATCTACCTTGATGAGTTGTTTAGAGGCAGAACTGTCAACATACTTAGAAGCCAGCTCATGGCAAATGTTATATACATGTGAGTTATGTTTGTCATGTCATTGACTCAGCACTCAGGTTCCTTTTCCCAGAGGCCAGTGGCTTCAGACACTCCTGGAGATGGAGGATGATGGATGGCGTTCTGTTGGGGCTGGGCGAGGAGACAGGGAAGGAGTGTGTGCACGGGGCAGGGGCTGGAGGGCCTCACTCTCCTTGGGACCACGCACGGGCTTGCCACAGAATCCAGGAATCAAGGTAAATAACATCTGCATGCAATATTTTAAATAATAAAAATGAATATAAAAATTCTGTGATGAACAAAAATTTCCAAATTTTAAATCAAGAAGTGCTATGTCAAGCCATCTTGGAGCCCAAGGCAAAGGAAGGTTACTATGTGAGTGACAGGGATGTCCTACCTCTCCACTAATGTAGCATAAAAGGAAAAAAAAAAAAACCAGCTTAAGTGTCCAGAGTAGAAAACACTGAATATCCATAATTTGACTCTGCCTGGAATGAAGACTGCAAAGTGGTGAACACAGAGCAACGAAGCCAAGAAGAGAACAGCTGTTGGATCAGGCTTGTTGAAGATTGTAAGCTTCATGCCCCAAACAGAAGGAATCCCTGAAGGGTTTTAAGCTGGAAAATGTCATGAGCTAATTCTTGTGGGGTATAAATTAGGATTCAAATCTGTAGAACCCTAAGCCAAAAAAAAAAGCGTATTTATTTCTTTGAAATCCAAAAATAATAAGCAGTTTTTAAATAAAAGAAGTAAATCTATATTGTCTAATGAACTGATTTTGAGATCAAACATATATAAATGTAATTCTGTTCAACATTCATCAAAAAAGAAATAAAAGTTGATTCAAACAAGCTTTATTTTTTGACACTCCTCTACTTTGATAACTGCCAATTTTATGAGTATTCTTGCTTGAATACTTGTGAATAAAATTGAAAAAAAGGCTATTAAAAGTATTTCTGGATGATGCTAAGTCGATCTACATTTTAGAATGATATTTTTGGCAAGAAAGGATCTATGATATGTGGTCTTTTTTTGTTGTAGTTTGAAATTGCTTCATGGTAATTCTTTAAATTTTTCATTTAAAATGAAAGGTTAATAGTTATCCTGAATAGTTCTTGCAAAGTGAAAATGAGATTGGAAAGTTAAAATATAATTAATTTACTTTCCTATTATCCCTTCCACTGGAGGAATATTCATGCATTCTGAACAGATAAGTTTTAAAAGAGGCACTAAATTGCAAGTGTTCACACTTGGATTCAGTTTAAAAGTTTAAAGCTTTCAGACCAAATATATTAGACAAGCATGCAGGATGACTCCATCTCAATATTAATGAGTTATAGTTCCACCTTTCACATCATTTTGTTTGTAGTTTCAGTATCAGACTCAAAGGTCTTCTTAAAAGTTGCCATAGAAATATATTGCTATTTACTTACAATGCATCAATTTGTAGTTGTCCAAATTTCAGCTGTGGCCTTTCAAAATGAAGAGTGATCTAAGTTTTGGAGACCCTACTCAGGAGATGATTCTGTAACTTGTTTGCCATCTCTCCAGCTTGTTCTCAGTGATACATCACTTAAGGTTCTCTGGTTGCAAGCAATGGAAATGTTATGCAAGAATATGGATATGCCCCTGGGATCCAAAGAAAAGACAAGAGTAGTGATGTTGTTTAGAGGGAGCCGGCCAGTCAAGTGATCACAGTGGTACCTGAAGACAGCCTTTGTGAGATCCTTGAGGTAAAAAGATGAGACACATTTAATCTGCCTTTACTTTGTCAGTTATTTACAAATTATTACATGGCATCTGTAGATGAAGTTACAGTGAGATTTCTACTTGAAGATTTCATAAATTCCTGACAATTTCCCTACTGTTTTTCATATTACCAGATTTTTTTAGAGTATGAAAACAGGCATATTGTGCTCAAAATACTGAAGGAGGTTTTGAAGTGATTGGTTTATTTACTGATTTTTTTATTCACTTGACAAATAATAAATTGTTGGGAAGAAGAACTAAAGAGTCTCTTGATGAAAGTGAACAAGGAGAGTGAAAAAGTTGGGTTAAAGCTCAGTATTCAGAAAACTAAGATCATGGAATCTGGTCCCATCACTTCATGGCAAATATAAGGGGAAACAGTGACAGACTTTATTTTTGGGGGGCTTCAAAACCATTGCAGATGGTGACTGCAACCATGAAATTAAAAGACGCTTGCTCTTTGGAAGAAAAGTTATTACCAACCTAGACAGCATATTAAAAAGCAGAGACATTGCTTTGCCAACAAAGCTCCATCTAGTCAAGGCTATGGTTTTTCCAGTGGTCATGTATGGATGTGAGAGTTGGACTATAAAGAAAGCTGAGCGCTGAAGAATTGATGCTTTTGAACTGTGGTGTTGGAGAAGACTCTTGAGAGTCCCTTGGACTGCAAGGAGATCCAACCATTCCATCCTAAAGGAAATCAGTCCTGAATATTCACTGGAGGGACTGATGCTGAAGTTGAAACTCCAATACTTTGGCCACCTGATGCGAAGAGTTGACTCATTGGAAAAGACCCTGATGCTGGGAGGGATTGAGGGCAGGAGGGGAAGGGGACGACAGAGGATGAGATGGTTGGATGGCATCACCAACTCAATGGACATGAGTTTGAGTAAACTCTAGGAGTTGGTGATGGACAGGGTGGCCTGGCCTCCTGCAGTCCATGTGGTCACAAAGAGTTGGACATGACTGAGTGACTGTACTGAACTGTATGTCAAGTATTCTGCCTGAGAATATCACATAGATCAGGCAGATGTGGACAAATGGGAGAATGCAGATGAGAAACAATAAACAAGTTTTGAGAAAAAATATATTCAGAAGGTTATGTGCACTATAAACAAAATAAGACGGGGTAACGTCTCACAAAGTGGGGGTAGAGATGTGGCACTAATTTAGGAAGGTCCAAGGCAGTGCTTTTGAGGGGTTGCTATCTTGAGTTGAGTCCAGAATGGTAAGAAGGAACTAGTCATGGAAAGGTGTGAGCAAGGAACATCCCAGGCAAAGAACACCACCATTGTAAGAGCTGCGAGGCGTGGATGGACGCAGCATGGTCAGAGAACACCATGAGTGTAAGAGCTGCGAGGCGCGGATGGACCCTGCGTGGTCAGAGAACAGCATGATACAGAATAACCGTGGATTAATCAAAATAAAAGTTTCCTTCTCTCTTGTGAAAATTAAGAGGTAATCAATTGAAGGCTGGTGGCATATTCCTGATTCTTGAATTCTTAGGGACTTAGGTCTAGGCCTTCATCAGTTTTAGAGGATGCCCTGGTCTTCAGGGTACAAAACTGTGGCTAGAGCTCCCCCCATTGCATCTATATTCCACACAGCAGAAAAAGGAAAGAACAGAAAAAACAGGAATAAATGACGAATATCAGCTATCATTTAGGAAAACTCCCCAAATGTTCTGTATGATGCTTGTCATGATATCCAGTTTATTCATAATGTGCTCACAAGGTTAAAAACTAGTGACAAGGGAAGCATAAAAGATGTATTTTTAAAATTATGGGCTGTCATATGTCCAGCTAAAAAATTTAGGGGTTCTTCACATGGAAGGACAGTGAAAGTGAAAGTGTTAGTCGCTCAGTCGTGTCTGACTCTCTGTGATCCTGTGGACTGCAGCTTGCTAGATTCCTGTGTCTTTGGAATTCTCCAGCAACAATACTGGAGTGGGTAGCCATTCCCTTCTCCAGGGGATCCTCTGACCCACGGATTGAACCCAGGTTTTCTGCATTGCAGGCAGATTCTTTTCCATCTGAGCCACCAGGGGAGCCCCTCTAATATGGAAGGAGAGGAATGAATATTGGTGAGGAAACAGCTAGCACTCCAAAACAAAATTTTAAAGCATTAAAAGTTTCTGATTCCCTTGGAAATGAACCAGTTCAATGCATAATTTAAAAACTCTCTGAGTAAAGCTGTAAGTATTAATTATCTTTTAATCTCTTAAATAGCTGTGTGTTATTTTTCAATAAGTAGTAAAGAACATTCAGTGAAAAACTCAGGACTTTTTTTCCCTGAAGAATAAGGAGAGAAAGAGACAGACTAAAATAATGAGAAGAAATGGAAAGAGTTTTTGAAATCACAAATTGTGTCGTTTTCCAGGATGGCACTAACTTTATTTTCCTCTATTCGATATTCAGTCAAAATTCTGCTCTATTAAATTTGAAGTCCTGTTGTCTCTCCTCAATAGCTGTGATCTCCCGCAATGGCTTAAATTGGGATTAGTAGGGATAGCAGTTGTAGCAACAGTAAAATGATTACTAGTTGTGCTAATAATATGAAGTGGTTGCATAACATCACCGACTCAATGGATGTGAGTTTGAACTAACTCCAGGAGATAGTGAAGGACAGGGAAGTCTCATGTGCTGCAGTTCATGGGGTTGCAAAGTGTTGGACACAACTTAGTGATTGAACAACAAACTATTAGTATTAATGGTCAATAAAAATATTTACTTCACTGGTTATTTTGAAAAGTAAATTTATGTCAGGGCATTGATTCTGTATTTGAATTCAAAAATTAGCACATGGATGACTATTCCACAAATCCTAGAAGCATCAACCTCATAAAATCTTTCGCTCACAAAGACCTTTCATGAAGACACACCCCCCCGTGGATGGCCCAGCACAATGTTTCAAGTGGTGCTCTCTGCAGACCTGCTGGCAGGGTCTCTTCCACTTCTCCTTCTTTATCATTTTCTGCTGTGCATACCTCTCTCTTTCCCTCATTGCAGAGAATTATTTTTTGAACAATTATTAAATTTTGAACAAATGAACAAAGGTTTCTTGAGCTATAAGTAAGATACTCTCCTGTGCTCTGTGGTTGGTAAATGAATGAATAAGAAAAAATTCTCTGTTCTCAAGGGGTTTAAAAGTCTAGGATGGAAATGCAAATATATAATAATCATTATGATGCTCAACTTGACAGTCCTAGTCAGAAAGATGGTGGTAGCAATGACATACAATTTCTAAAATCCACATCAGTTTCCGTGAATAAAAACTTTATCTTTCAGACAAACTGCCAATCTATTGAATAATAATTTTTTATTTTATTTTATTTATTTTTTCCATTTATTTTTATTAGTTGGAGGCTAATTACTTTACTAATAATTTTATAGTTTGTGTGTGTGTGTGTGTGCTTTTGCTGATCTCCAAGCATTTCTATTTTTCTCTGCTGACTGCTCCTATCTCGTAAAGGAAAAATATGTGAAGAGGAGCTAAGAGGGGAAATAGACTGATTTATAGAACAATTAAAATGTGAATCAGTGAATTGCCTATAAAAGGCAAAAATATCATTTAGAAAACTCTAGCCATGTAGTTTTTTCTGAGTTGTAACATCACTATAGATTATTTTATTTGTGTTTTATAATGCATAATGCAGTATAGTGGCTTTAAATTACTGCTATGTTAATTATCTATGGATGGTGATATTTTGCACATAAATAAAAATGGTTTTTACTATTAATGCATGACATAAAATCTTAGTTTCTGGTGTCAGTGCAAAAAGGAAACACTAAAATAAAACTGAGCTAAAATGAATATATTCAAGGAGTTTGGAAAATATGGGGATTTGGAGCTTATTAAATTGCTACACAAGTAGACATGATTGGAACTTCAAGCAGAGAGAAGTATGAATAGCATGTTATCATTAGGAATAATGCAGAGGTTGGCAAAGTATGGACTGAGGGCAAAATAGTGCCTGCTGCCTGGTTTTATAAAAAAAGTTTTATTGCAACACAGTTCAGAGCTGTCATTCACAGATTACCTGTGGCTGCTTTTGAACTACAATGGTAGAGGTTAGCTGTTGCAACAAAAATTACATTGCATGGAAAGTAAAAAACATGTATTCTCCTCTGACCCTTAATAGAGCTTGCTGATCTTTGTAATTGACTCAAGTTTTACCCAACCCAAGGACCTTAACTCCTTTTGTTGTTTGTGTCTGTAACAACCCTCTAAACCTTCACTCGGTTTGTGGCTGCTGTGCAGTCGCTAAGCCGCGCCGGACCCTTTGGTGACCAGTAGCCCACCAGGCTCCTCTGTCCATGGGATTCCCAGGCAGGAGCACCAGCGTGGGTGCCATCCCGTCCTCCAGGGCACCTTCCCGACTCAGGGGTCAAACTCGGCTCTCCTTCGTCGGTAGGCGGATCCTTCACCACCGAGACACAAGGGAAGCCCTCCCCTCAGCGTCCTGGCTCTTACCGCCAGTCTGGTTCGGGCTGGAGAGCCGTCGCCTCTCCGGAACGCGCAGCCTCAGGCCCTGAGCCCGCGGCCGCCTGCCAAGGCGTCTCCTTCCTCTTGCGCTGCCGTGTTTACTCAGGCCCCTCTCCTGCCTGAGATTACACTGCTTGTTGGTTTCCTTTCCCCCTCTCTGGAATGGTTTCTACAGGAGAAGAGGTCTTGTCTGTCTTCACCTAATTCTGAGAGCCTCATTCAAGTCCCTGTCGGGTAGAGACCGAGAGAGCCGGACGGGCCGCAGGCGCTGCGGCAGCCATCTTGGATGTGCGCCCGGGGCAGCGCTGACGGCTGTGCTCGGAGGACTGCCCGCGCGCTGGGGCGGATGGTGCTAGACCGAACTGCTTCCTAGAAGTGAATTGCTCACTCACCTTCTCGAGATGTTCACTGTGAAGCTTTCTGGATAACAAGAGGTTTCTGGAGCACCCCGTCAGAATTATACGTGAGTTCTTTCCTCTGTCACTTCAGGAGTGACCTTCTCTCAGGGCTTTCTCAGACACCTTTGCTGAGGTATGTTCGTGAGGGAACCTGAGTTGTGACCCAGGCTGACTGCCAGCTTCGTCCCGTCATCCCAGTACTGGATTTGGAGAGCCTGGCTTTGTGCTACTCGGCTCATCTTGCTGATTAACTGACCTGAAATTGTATCCAATGCTTACTATTATTGCTTCATAAGGTACTTTTTTCCAGACAATAGACATTATTAAATATTTAATTCAGCAATGAGAGTTCTGTTTATAGAATATTTATTAGATGCTTTATCTGAAGGTTTTTTATCTTCAATTTTGCAACTGATAAATCTTATGACAGTACTTCAAATTGGCTGTACTTTATGTCAGCCTTCTTTTGTGAGAGGAAGCAAAAACGTGATAGAGTATTCATAAACTCAGCTGGGTAATTAGATGTGACCTAAGACGCCCTCTCCTGTGTCCTCCTTCTAACCTTTCTAATACTAGTACTAATCATCTGGCCATCCTGACTGTCCGTGCAAAAAGTTGCTGTTTTTCTTATTAGATTTATAAAGGAAAATAAAGTGGCTCACAGATCCTGTTCAGTGAAGATCCTTGTAATGCCTTGAAGGATCATTTTGTTTACTTGTGCATTCACCAAATCTTTATTAAGCCATTTCTATGTGTTAGACTGTGCTGGCATGGGGTTCAAAGTCCTGGGCTCAACTCTCATGAGGAATATTGCTCAATCTATTACAGAGCTTTCTTTTAGAAATCATTTTCCATTACAAGGTTGATAGAGGCAAAATGAAATGGAAATTTGAAGACTGTATGCAGAAAATGACAAGACATGTAGCATAACACATTTGATGTGAAAAGTCCTATCTGAAACCTACTGCCATCCTGTTCCCCTCTTGCATCATCTGAATAAAAATGCTGAAGTAGGTGTGGATAGAATGTGTAAAGATATAGTAATAATAGTGGATTTCCATGAGCACTATATGTTAAGTGCTCTGTGAGTGTTATTTCTCATTATTGAGAAATCGTTATTGCAACATTGTTCCCATTTTCCAGATGAGCAAAGAGTCATGAATAAGGTTGACTGGTCTGGTTTTAAGCCAGTCTTACTCCAGCGCTCTAATACCTCATGCCAGCTCCAAATGCGTCTGGTATCTTTAGGTGACAGAATGCAGTTTCCTTTTCACTATTGTAAGAAATATCCAGGAATCCAAATGTTCTGATTTCTCCTCACGTTGTTTCCTAGTACAGACAGAGCATGTGGAGAAAAATCTAAGCCATGGCTCGCCAAGATAAGAATATTGATGTTCCACTGACCATGTTTGAACCAATGGAATGGTTCTTGGGGTGAGAAGCAAAAACAGTTGCCCCGTGTACATTCACACTGACAGGCACATATGTCAGATCCTGGATTCACCCAGGACATTTTATTTCAGTGGTTCTTGAGTCAAACATGAAGATGTATATTTTTAGTAAGTTAAAAGTGGGGAGGCTGGTTATTTTCCCAGTTGCTTCCAGCAGATAATTACCAGGCAGGCTGTGTATCTTGAAGGTGAATATATAACATATTCCAAAGGGAAATGGGGTTTTCTGAGCTCTCCAGCTGGCTTTCAGGTGCCAGTGGTCCTACTTCCATGCTGTAGATATATCTCAGCTTCCTCAGTTGACCACCTATTTGAGAGATTTTAAAGTTTCAAGGAAGAATTTTAAGAAAGCAATTTGAAGACATATCCTATTAATTTTAATTGAGAGTAAGCAAGTTGAATTTTCTCCACTGTGGGTTTATTTGCTAAAGTACAATACAATCTATGTCACCCAAGACAGACAAGACTATTTTATTAAAGGAAACCTGAGGTTGCATTTAGAGTTTATTAGTAATGAAGTAAATATTCTGAAGTTTCTTAAGAAGTGTATGTGAAGAAATAAGATATCTAGAGGCAATTACAGAGCTGGGCTTCAAAATTACTTTTATAAAAAAGAACAACATTTGTCATTTTTGTTTGAAATCTTGATTTATCACATTCTGAGTGGAACTTGAAATGTTGTGTTTTTATTTTACCTAACAAAATGCCTTGCCTGCAGGCAAACAGAATGTTGAATTAAAACTTTCAATACTCTGGGGCAAAATCTGTTGCTTTAATAAGAGACAAAGGCTCATTTGGAACTTTTTGTCATTACATAAACAAACTGAGCTTCCGTTTATCATGTTCATTGCTTTAATTCTGGGTGCATGGCATTGAGGAAGGAGACAGGTGCCGGGGCGCACATGGCCTGCGATGGGTGATCAATTTGAGCATCTGTCAGCAGAGGCACTTGCTCTCACAGGTAATTGTCGACTCCGTCTTCTTTCATCTGTAGCCAAGAAGGTTTCAAGTGGATATTGTTCAGAAATGTATCACTTTATGCAAATGGCTTCAAAGAAAAGTGAAGGAGAGCTCCACATAAATAGCTACTATCAATGAGGTCATCTGTCTTAAAAAAGATGTTCACCTGGATTGACTCCTCCTGCGTGTCAGGCACCCCACAAAGCATGTCATAAGCATATTCTTCGAAAGGACCTTTTGATTTAGATACGATTGCTATTCTGCTTGACATAAAAAGAAACAGTAAGTCCAGAGAGGTCAGCTGGCTTGGCCAAGGGAGAGGAGATGGGCTTTTATCCCAGGAACTTGACTCAGGCTACCTGCCAACATGGTATGTTGCCTTAAGAAAGCTGTTCATTTATGTTGGCCAAGCCGGGTCTTCACTGCTCCGTGGCCTCTTCCTCTGGTTGCAGTGCGAAGCCCCGTCACTGTGGCGGCCTCTCCCGTGCCGCACGGGCTCCAGGTACATGGACGTCAGTGGTGGCACATGAGCTCAGCAGTCGTGGTTCCGGGCTCTCGAGCGCAGATTCAGTAGTTGCGGCTCACGGGCTTAGTTGCTCCAAGGCACGTAGGATCTTCCCAGATCAGGGATTGAACCCGTGTTTCCTGCACTGACAGGTGAATTCCTTACCAGTGGACCACCAGGGAAGCTCTGTGCTCCTTTTGGTCACAGCACGTGCTGGGATTTGACCTTTCGCTCCTGGTGTGAGGAAGTAATGTAGCAGCCCAGAGGCCGGTTTCCGCTACAGAAGGCCTCTAGCATGCGTCCAGGCAGGAGGCAGGCAGGTCAGGGAGTAGGGGAGCTGGCAGTTAACATGCCATGGAGGTGTGAAAACCCTTCTGTTAGTATGACGGAAACACTGTTGCGTGTTTTATTGGCATCTGTGTTTTATGTCAAAGAGCAACATTTTTTCCATGCATCACCTCATTTCTCAGGGCCAGAAAGACGGTGAAGACTGGGAGCTGTGGCACGCTGAGCCGGGTAAAAATCTTGCCTGTGTTGTGTCATCTGAACAGTTCACCATGTAAACCATGAAACCTCTCTTGGCCTTGATTTCTACATCTCCATATTGGGCGTAATGAGGATGTAAATGAGGTAATATTTGCAAAGAAATTTGCAAAGTCCTCTATGGTTTTGATGAATGTTGTGTAATTGTCATCATTCGAGTTATCTTGTTATCACCTGTTAGCTTATGGCCATGCATGGATGCTATGTGTTTGCGGCATAGATATGACTCTTTCACCATGTTAGTAGTTTGCATCTGAGAAGTGAGGATAACTGTGATTACTAAGCTACACACTTTCAGGGCAGATTGAAGTAGAGAGTGGAATCATCTTAAATATAATTTAGCCCCTAAATAATTTGAGTCAGTATTTTCAATATTTATCCTTTGAAGTAAAAACAGTTTTGTTCAGTTTGATACATTTTTATTGAGTACCTGTGCCAACGGTGAGTGGGGCAAAGACAGTATTAACTCTCAATGAGTTTATATTCGAGGAAATGAAAACAGTCACACCGATGCAGCCTTCTCTGTAGATCCACCCTTCTCTCTGTAGATCCAACCTTCTATCTGTAGACCCAGCCTTCTCTCTATAGATCCAACCTTCTCTCTATAGATCCAGCCATATGTCATCCATTGATGAGCTCATACGTAATAGGAAATAACATATACAGAACAGTGAACATATTCATCATCTAGGAAGACTCCAAAATGAGGATGATATCTGAATAATACTCCTACAAAAGCTTGAGGGGTTATAACTGGGGGAAAGGGCAATATTCTTTATATACTCAGTTACTTAGTTTATGTCAGTTAGCTGCCTGCTTTGTATCAGTCCTGATGCTAGGTGCTTGGGTTCTAAACGGTGAGCAAACCCAGAGATGATTCCTGATCTCATGGCACCCTAGTTGATTTGGGAAATGCATCAGATCTGTATTTTGTATGATTTTTATGGTGACAGTGTAAACAGCATAGTGAAGTTGAACAGCAGTGGAATGCCAAGTGGAAAGAGAGGGTTATAATAATTTGAGTGCTGCTTTATGAGGAGTTGAAACAAGGGATGGAGCTATGTTGATCTGAATTATCCACAAAATGCATCTGATTCTGGCTTCATATTTTCCTGTTAGTCTATATGTTACCCATACCCATATAGTATTTATTGAAGGAGAAGAGGTAAAATATAGCAGAGTGTTTTCTTGTATACCAGAGGATTCAAATTTGTGGTTGTTTCCAAATGGTGTTTCTCAGAGAATAGAAATGGAAATAGAACCAACTCCCAATAATATAGAATAGATGAATCTTGAAAAATGAAACAGTGAATAATTGTCATGAAAATGACAGCCTGGGTTACACACAAAGGGAGCAAATTCTAATTTCAGATTGTGCAGTCAGGCAACAGAGCTAAGCAGAAATGAAAGGCTTTGTAAGAATCTCATGTCATAGACTAATTTTGCACTTAAAACATCCGCCCACTGTAAGAACAGATAAGAAGTGCTTAACCTGAGCAAATCTGTATCTTAAAACTTTTCTGTGAGCTTCTGATAAGATGAATGAAATTCAGCTATTGGGCTCTTGGAAATTAGCCTGCTTGTTTGTGATGCTCAGTATTTAAAAACTGTGCATTGAATTTAGCAAACATCTACTGAGAATCTAGCATGCTGTAGGGGTCATGCATAATTCAAAATTGAATAAGACTTGGTTTATGTTCCTGAATTTCTCAGAATCTACTATGGTGCAAAACATCAAGATCAAATACCACTGTGGTAGAAACTGTGGGCTTTGAAGTAAGAATTCACTGGGTTCAAAGCCCACCCTTTCACTTAACATTAGCGTCCGTAAGAGCATCACAGGCCTTGCCAGTCATTCTCAGTTTTTCTATCTCCTTAATGAGAATGATATTAATACTGGCTTTCCACACTGATTAACAAATGACCACAAATGTGGCTTAAAATGACACAAATTTTTAACTCATGATATCAGTGGATCAGGACTCTGGACATAGCTTACTCTGGGTCGTCTGCTTAGGCTCCCAAAAGGCTGAAATCCAGGTGCCAGCTGGGCTGTGCTGCCTTCCTGAGCCTAGGGTCCTCTTCCACGGAGTCAGTTATTGGCAGAATTAGTTCCTTGGTTGTAGGACTGAGGTCCAGCTTTAGGCACCACTGTCCGCTGAGGCCTGTGCTTGACTCCCGGAGGCCCCCACAGTGCCTGACCTTAGCCTGTCTCACCATGACAGCGTATCGTGATCATAAAGTTCATTTGGGCGTTTTACAAAGATGTAATGAAAAACTCAAATTTTTTTTGCCAACCAAATACTTTCAAAGCCAGCAGGAGAATCTCTCTGACCTCTAGACTCTTTTTTTAAAGGAATCATCTGATAATCTCCCTTTGGATTAAAGTTAACTAGATCAGAAATTTTAATGACGTCTGCGAAATCCCTTCACCTTTGGCTAGGAGTCATCTACCACATTTAGGGAAAGGGGTTTCTCATGGAGCCAGGAGTCACAGAGTGCATCTTAGAATTCTGCCTACCACATGTTCTTACTGTTATTCTCTTTATTTATTTATTTTTTGTTATTCTCTTAGAATTAAATGAGACAACCAGTGTATTACTTAGGATTTATACAGGCAGGCTATCCCTAAAATGTGAGTAACTTTAAAATGCATTATGTGATCATCTGCACATGCAGAAGAATCCTCACCAAGTTGGTTTAGATTTCAAGGTTGTTGATGCCACACATATACGCTAAGAGAGCATGGAAAGTTTTATTATTTATGTAATTGAGGTCCCTGGAAGAGGCAGGTGGTCTGAAATGGCTTGAGAGAGTGTGTGCGAGCACACGTGCATGCGCGCATACACACACACACACACACACACACACACACACAGAGGCCGGCCTCAGTTCTTGTGATGGTTAGAAAGCAGAGCCAGAAGGATGACTCCCATGCAGACGTGGCTGGCATGGTCTGAATCTCTAGCCAACATCAAAGGTTGAGAGCACCCAGGTTCTTTTATCAGCTCAATGTGGGCACAAGAGGAAGTGGAGGGATATGGCTTAAAAGCTCCAGGCTGTCAAGCATCCAAACATGGAGTGGGACTCACCATTTCAAGGCATGAAAGCAGCCTTGCAGTTGCCGGCTGAGACCCACTGTGGTGGGTCCCCGCAGTGAGATATGGTGCAGCTCTCCTCTGCCTTTTTGCTGTTCCAGCCTCATTATCACCCTTCCTCCTTCAGGATCAGGGTCACCATTTGAACCGTGATGCCTCCTGGGTCTTTAGCTTTTTATCCACATCACAGGCAGCTGGAAAGGGAAGGGAGTCAAACCGTAAAAAATGGCTTTCACCAGCTGTCTGCCCTTCATTTTAAAAACGTCCTGGAAATTCCTCCAAATAACCCTTCATTCTGAATTCATGATTATAAGGCCATGAATTATTAGTAAGGCTTAGGAGCCACAAGAGAGAATAGGGATACAGTCTCTCAACTAATCCCAGGGCCAACCCTAATAACATAGGAGTTTGATGAGGAGAGGAAGTCTTTTCTTAGATGTCAGTTACCTAGCCCAGTGACTAGCTTTTTTTCTAGAGATATCATGTATTTATTAAAAACACTCACATTGAGTTTTTTTTTTCAAATACACTTTTAACTTCTGAACAATTTTAGATTTACAAAAATGTTAGAGATGATAGAGAGAGCTTTTCTGTACTCATCCATAGCCTGCCCCCACCCCCCATCCTTCTCCTACCATCATCTCACAGGGTCTGGAGGACCTTTGCCAAAACTGACGAAGCTGGTGGTGGTGCATGACTTAATCATTCTCCAGGTTGCACTGGGAGTTCTCTAGCTTCCCCTCTCACTCCCCCCCTCACTGCATCATTCACTGGAGTTCTCTAGCTTCCCCTCTCACTCCCCCCCTCACTTCATCATTCACTGGAGTTCTCTAGCTTCCCCTCTCACTCCCCCCCCTCACTGCATCATTCACTGGAGTTCTCTAGCTTCCCCTCTCACTCCCCCCCTCACTGCATCATCACTGGAGTTCTCTAGCTTCCCCTCTCACTCCCCCCCCTCACTGCATCATCACTGGAGTTCTCTAGCTTCCCCTCTCACTCCCCCCCTCACTGCATCATCACTGGAGTTCTCTAGCTTCCCCTCTCACTCCCCCCCTCACTGCATCATCACTGGAGTTCTCTAGCTTCCCCTCTCACTCCCCCCCCTCACTGCATCATTCACTGGAGTTCTCTAGCTTCCCCTCTCACTCCCCCCCTCACTGCATCATCACTGGAGTTCTCTAGCTTCCCCTCTCACTCCCCCCCCTCACTGCATCATCACTGGAGTTCTCTAGCTTCCCCTCTCACTCCCCCCCACTCACTTCATCATTCACTGGAGTTCTCTAGCTTCCCCTCTCACTCCCCCCCCTCACTGCATCATTCACTGGAGTTCTCTAGCTTCCCCTCTCACTCCCCCCCTCACTGCATCATTCACTGGGAGTTCTCTAGCTTCCCCTCTCACTCCCCCTCACTGCATCATCACTGGAGTTCTCTAGCTTCCCCTCTCACTCCCCCCCTCACTGCATCATCACTGGAGTTCTCTAGCTTCCCCTCTCACCCCCCCCCCCTCACTGCATCATTCACTGGAGTTCTCTAGCTTCCCCTCTCACTCCCCCCCCTCACTGCATCATTCACTGGAGTTCTCTAGCTTCCCCTCTCACTCCCCCCCACTGCATCATCACTGGAGTTCTCTAGCTTCCCCTCTCACTCCCCCCCTCACTTCATCATTCACTGGAGTTCTCTAGCTTCCCCTCTCACTCCCCCCCACTCACTTCATCATTCACTGGAGTTCTCTAGCTTCCCCTCTCACTCCCCCCCCTCACTGCATCATTCACTGGAGTTCTCTAGCTTCCCCTCTCACTTTCTCCTCTCTCAGGACCCCTCACTGCATCATTCACTGCAGGTCTATCTTCTCAGGTTTGTGACACTTTCTCAAATTTTTCTTTTTTAAAAAATGACCTTGACGGTTTCAAGCAGTCCTAGTCAGTTATTTCATAGACTCTTTAAATTTTTCTGATGTTTCCCCATGATTAGAGTTTGGGGGATGAATACCACAGAAATGAAATGCTTTCCTTGTCGCTTCATTTGAGGGCACAGAAATCCATCTGATAAAACTGTGATGTTCATCTTGATCACTGATTTGGCAGAGTGGTATTTTTCAGGTTTTTAAAGTTACTTTGTTTTCCTTTATTCATACACAGTTACTTGGAAGTGGATTATCGGATCCAAGCCGTATTCAAGTCTGTGTGTGTATGTGCACGCGCGTGTCTGAGACTTTAGCTCCATTGTTATTTCCACATATTGTTTGTAATTTTTCAGTATAAACAGATTTATCTCTTCTCCCTCACTTTGGATTCAACCGTTTATCTGTCTGAGTGTAGACTTGTGCACTTTCATTCCATACTGGGCTGTGACCGACACTGCTCAAGTCATTCCAGGTTTGGCCATTGGGAGCTCTTTCAGCTGGTTCCTGTGACTTTGCAGTGTGTTCCTATACTTTTCATTTTTCAGGCACTCACCCAGTCTCTGTCACTCCAAATACTGCTCTTTCATCTTGTGTTTTCCCTGATCCAATCCTAGAATCAGTCATTTCCTCATGAATCCCTGATTCCTTTTACTGGAGAACAGTATTATTAACCCCCTCCCCCCGCCACAGGTGCACATTACACTGTATAACTGTCAGCTAAATACTAAATACTGACAATTTCTATAGAACTATGAAATTGATTATCAGTGGAGAGTTACAGTGTAATAGCAAGAAGTGTGCTTTGCAAATGGTGTCAGTTGTCTGAGGATCATCTTGTTTTATTCTCCCACAACTCCCCAGCTTATGCAGAAGAACGTGAAGACTCTGAAGGCCAAGGCCTTTGCATACATCATATAACTTGTGAGTCGCAGAGACAAAACTGGAAACGATGTTTCCTAGCTCACTCACTTCTTTGATCACAACATTTGGCCTTCCTGAGGGATATTTCTAAAGGACTTGATTCCAAACATTATCATTATTTTTTTTTGTTCACTGAATGAGTCAACAAAAATTATTTGTTTTCACCAGTACTCTTGCCTAGAGAATCCCATGAACAGAGGACCTGGCGGGCCACAGTCCCTAGTGTCACAGAAAGTTGGACGTGACTGAAGCAACTTAGCACAGCGCATGTGCACATTGGCCATATACGGCTCTTAACCCTGGGGGTCAGGTGACAGGGCAGAAAAGTTCTTGGCAGTCATTTAGTTTACAGCATTGTGGAGATGAAAGTCAATAAATAAGTGAGAAAGTAAGTAAATAAATAAATAACTTCGGAGAGTTGAATTGCTGTGTAGAAAATAAAGTGTGCTGGAGGGTGAATGATGAAAAAGAGGCTGTGTATGCATTAGGAGGTGACATATGGAGAAATCTGGTATAAATGGAATAAATGCATAAAGAGGGCAGTCTTCAAGGTCAGAATTGGCTTGGTATGTTCTGTGAAATTGAATGAAGACCACTGTGAATAAACTGAAGAAAATCAGGTGTTATATGACAAAATATAAAGTCAGAAGTTTAGGAAAAGGTCAGATAATAAAGGGCCTCATATGGCATGTTAAGGAGGTTATATTTTATTTATTTTTCTCAAAATAGTAGAAGTCATTGGAACAGTTTTGGCAGGGGAGTAATGTGACCTGAATTTAAAATGTTTTATTCTTATAGTTGTGTGGAGAATATATGTCACATATTCCACCAAAGTTAAGATGGTGTTGATTGTAATTTTGAGATGTTAAAATTGGAAAGGCTAAAAAGAAAAACAGAACCAGTGCAATTTTAAAATGCCATCAACTGATTGTAAGATGTATTCCAATTTCAGATGTGTTAAAATATGAAAAATATACGTCTTAGAATATAGCACATTGAGAACTAGGTGAAGAGAGTGCTAGCAGGGAGGCAGACTGGCATGGATTGCTGTCATGTAGGTGGGATGTGTCAGTGGAGTGGGCTGGTGTCATTGAGATGGAGGTAATTGACCAGATTTTGAGTGTAGCTGGAAGCTGAATGGGAAGAGGTTACTGACAATTGAGATAAAGAGTGAAGGAGAGAGAATGACTTCCAGATGTATGGTTTGAATAGGATGCGTGGTGGTACCTTTACTGAGATAGAGAAAGTTATTTTGAAAAGTCACGATCATAACTTCATTTCTGGCCACGTACCTAGTAGACTTCCAAGTGACCTTATTAAGCAATGATTGAATAAAGAAATCTGGATTCAGTAGAGATGGGGTGAAAGTCTACGATACTGATTGGGAGTCATCCAGATACAGTAAAGTCATGGGGTAGATGAGCGTGCAGATAAAGAGAAAAGACTATGGAGAACATCGGAAATAAGCCTTAGCCAAGGAGGAGAAACCAGCTCAGGAGTCTCCAAAAGGGGAGCTTGCATTGATAAATGGAAACTGGTCCACAGAGGCATCACAAAGCCAAGAGTGTGGAGAGCAAGGGCATGGCTAACTAGGCAGATGCATCAAGACACTTTGATAGAGAAGAGTAATGACTCCAGATTTTGCAAGATGGAGGCCATCTGTGATATTCTAGACTTTTCTGGGTGTTAGTGTTGATTTATAAACAGGCTTTCCTGGTGGTTCAGTGGTAAAGAATCCACCTGCCAAAGCAGGAGATGTGGCTTCAGTCTGTGGGTCAGGAAGATCCACTGGAGAAGGAAATGGTGACCTAATCTAGTATATTTGTTTGGGAAATCCCATGGACAGAGGAAGCTGGCAGGCTACAGACCATGGGATTGCAAACAGTTGGACATGACTTATTGACTAGACAACAACAATCTTGATTTATACCTTGGATGAGAATGTATCATCTTTCCGTAATTAGTAATGTTAACTATTAACTTTGACATGCTTTCCTTTATCTAGCTTTCCTCTAGAATATTTGCAGCTTCATTTAATAAATGCTGTCAGTGGGATGTTTAAAATTAATGAATTCTAGAATTATATGATCAAAATGACAAATTCACAGTATTGAAACTCAGACTTACTTTATATCAAAATTATTTATTATTTTATATAGTCAATATCTTTCTTTTTTGTCCTGCATAGGTTTGCTGGAATCTTCAAATGTCTAGAAGGATGATTTCCCTTTGAAAATTTAGCCACATTCTGAGGGTTTTAAGTTTGTCTAATTGTGATAAGTTTTTGATTGATTATTCTGTAAGGATTTTTATTTGTCTAACTGTGAGATATTCCTTATCATAAATCCAAATGCAGATATTGTCATCAGGAAATGACAGCTTTATCCAAGTTGCGTTGGGCTTCCCTGAGGTCTCAGACGGTAAAGAATCCACCTGCCAAAGAAGGAGACACGGGCTTGCTCGCTGGATCAGGAAGATCCCCTGGAGAAGGAAATGCAGCCCACTTCAGTATTCTTGCCTAGAGAATTCGATGGACAGGGGAGCCTTATGGGCCACAGTCCATGGGGTTGCAGAGAGTTGGACATGACTGAGCAACTGACACTTTCACTTCACTTTAAAAATCCAAGTTATGTTATGGGGAAATAATTGTTTTAGACATGGTGTTTACTTCCATAGACCATCCACCATATCTTGGGGGAGGCGGTATTTGAGGAAAGAAAAGCCTACTGTTCTGAGCTTATGAAAACTCTTTAATGTATATTTTTTGGTAAACTCTTTGTTTTAGAATAGTTTCAGATTTGCAGAAAATTGTGAAGATAGTACAGTATCTCTGTACTCTCATTTCCCCTTCTATTGACATCTTACATTAGCAGGTGATATTTATCATAATTAATGAACCAATATTATTGATATATTATTATTAGAGTATGCAGTTCATTCCTATTTTTTTTTTCCATTTATTTTTATTTGTTGGAGGCTAATTACTTTACAATATTGTAGTGGTTTTTGCCATACATTGACATGAATCAGCCATGGATTGTTTACCTAATGTCCTTTTTCAGTTCCAGAATATCCCACTCAGCATACATTTAATTGTCATGTCTCTTTAGGTTCCTCTTGACGATGGTAGTTTTTCAGATTTTCCATGTTTTTGATCATACTGACATTTTTAAGGAACTGTTCTGGTATTTGGTAGCATGCATACATGAACGCTCAGTCATGTCTGATTCTTTGAGACCCCATGGACTGACTGTAGCCTGCCAGGCTCCTCTGTCCATGGCATTTCCCAGGCAAGAACACTGGAGTGGGTAGCCATTCCCTTCTCCAGAGGATCTTCCTGACCCAGGGATCAAACCCAGGCCTCCCACATTGCAGGCTGATTCTTCACTGTCTGAGCCAGGGTGTCTGGTGCTCTTTACCGAGTCGTTTGACAGTCTGTCCTGTTTGAGTGGCATATACGGTTAAATGACTTGCAGCCGTTGCTGTTAACCTCAGTCACCTGGTTAAGGCTGCGCTGGCTGCTTTTCCACGGAATCACCACTCCTTCCATTCTCCTTGCTGTGCTTTTTGTAAGGAAGTCCGTATTCTCAGCCCATACTTGTTTCGTTGGCCATTACGCTCTATCCCACTAAGGACAGCTTCTCCATGCATTATTTGGAATTTTTCTGCACAACAGATTTATCTCTTCTCTCTTGGCTGTTCATTTGTTTGTTCATTCATTCCCTCAATCAATAATTTATATCGGGACAGACTCGTGATGTATGTTCTGTACTCTGGGTTCTGAAACTTTGCCAGTTTATTTTCTTGCTGAGACAGTCCCCTCTTTGCTGTTAGCAGCTCTTCCGGTTGGCTCCTGTGTCCCTCTGACAGCTTCCATCTGTGTGTGTGGGTGTGTTCAGCACTTTGTTCCTTTCTGGCATTTCCCTGATCTCGGGCTCATGTTGTGTATTCACTGACCATCTCTTAGAGTCGGTAACTTATCCAGAGATACCTGATTTCTTTTTTTAATAAACATGGTATTGGAAACCAAGATCTAGTTGCTAGAAGTGTTTTTTGCTACTGAGATGTCATTTCTTCTAGGTGATCTCAGAAGACAGAAAAAAGATCTGGGTTAATACGCATATCTATAAATATTTATTTGTATATATATACACACACACACACATTTCTATATATAATTTCTGTATATAGATTAGGATAAGCATCCCTACTGTTGTCTTAACTATAACTTATTTCTAAATTGTTCATTCTAGCCTCCTCCCATTGCTTATCTGTATATTCTACTCCAAAGTTGAGAAACATGACTCCCATCACCCACTGTTCATTTATGTAATTGCCCAACAGACCCTGATGCTGAGAAAGAGTGAAGGCAAAAGGAGAAGGGAGTGGCACACGGCGGACGGTCACAGAGCATCAGCAACTCAGTGGACGTGAACCTGAGCAAACCCCGGGAGACGGGGACAGAGGGGCCTGGCGCGCTGTAGTCCACGGGGCTGCAAAGAGGGGGGCACAACTTAGCGACTGAACAGCCACAAATTCTGGTTCATATACACAGCGGTTTCAGAATGTCTGATATTAAAACTCTTTTCATATGTGTCTATTTATTTCAACTTGTGCATCAAATGTCATTATAAAAGATTTTTGTCCTATGGTTAATCTGTAAGCCAATGAGCATAATACATTGGCTGTAAGTCAATAAGAAGTAAATATTTTTGTTTTGTTTTAATAACTGTGTTAACAAATGTAATTAGTGTATATAGTTTTAAAAACTGGTAACATATGCAAACAGTTAAAAGGAGCATAAGCTAAGATTATTGTTGGTGGGAGCAGCATGCAGAGGTCCCTGCCTCCCTCTGTCCCATCCTGCGGCCTGCGCTCCGGAGGAAAGCTCTGTTCAGCGTTTTAAGGGTTCCGTGTGTGTGTGTGTGTGTGCTCACCTCCGCACCTCTGAACAGTGGCTTATGCTGCTGCTGCTTGATGTAAACTTAAACCTGGAAGTTTATATCCAGTAAGCACTCCTTTTCTGCTGAGATAAGTAAGGCTATCTTAGCCTTAGCTAATTGTCTCTTAAATGGATTCACTATCAGTCTTTTTGTGATTAGCCCTATCTATACCCCTTGCTTTCAAAAATACTACATACCCGTTCATCACAGCCTCTTAACTTAAATTTGATATGTTACTGCCACTTGCTCACCAGCTTCTCACATTTCAGTTTGATTAACGTACTTCTTCTGTTCCTGTCTTCTTCCCTTTCTCCTTGTTGTCAAAAGTCGGTGCCTTTTAAATTAATGTCATTGCAATTCTAGTGGGCTTGTTGAAGAGAGCAGAGTTAAATGCCTTCATTTTATTCACATATGGTTATTTGGAAGTCAAAAGCCAACGTATACATTTCCTTCTGAGCACAGTATGTGATTTTGTAGAATGAGATTATTTTGCTGATTATAAAAGAAGTACATTTTAAATAATTAAAATCTTGCAAAAGAAAATAGTAAGTTTCTCTACTGTACTATCTTCCACCTCCTCCCCAACCAAGTGCCATGGCTTAGACTGCTCTTTTTCTGGATTGAGTTTTTCCATTGTTATAATGTTTTTATCCACATTTTTTTGATGGTACATAGAAATCTATTTCATCTTCTTAAATTGCTGCATATTATCCTGTGGTTTGATTTCCCATAACCTCTTAAAACTGCTTCCCTGGTGACTCAGATAGTGAAGAATCTGCCTGCAATGCAGGAGACCTGGGTTTGATCCCTAGGTTGTGAAGATCCCCCAGAAAAGGGGATCCACTCCAGTATTTTTGCCTGGAGAATTCCATGGATATAGGATCCTGGCAGGCTAATGTCCGTGGGGTCACAAAGAGTCAGACATGACTGAGTTACTCTTAGACTAAGTTACTCTTAGTTGCCAGCCAGCCAAGAGGAGCTACCCCACGTCGGAGGTAAGGAGCAGCTGCTGCAGTTTGCTGGAGTAGCCATGAAGAGATACCCCACATCCAAGGTAAGAGAACCCCAAGTAAGATGGTAGGCGCTGAGAGAGGGCATCAGAGGGCAGATACACTGAAACCATAATCACAGACAATAGGCCAGTCTGATCACACGGACCACAGCCTTGTCTGTCTAAATGAAGCTAAGCCTTGCCGTGTGGGGCCACCCAAGATGGACGGGTCATGGTGGAGAGGTCTGACAGGTCCACTGGAGAAGGGGATGGCAGACCACTTCAGGATTCTCGCCTTGAGAACCCCATGAACAGTGTGAAAAGGCAAAAAGATAGGACACTGAAAGATGAACTCCCCAGGTCGGTAGGTGCCCAATATGCTATTGGAGATCAGTGGAGAAATAACTCCAGAAAGAATGAAGGGATGGAGACAAAGCAAAAACAACACCCAGTTGTGGATGTGACTGGTGATGGAAGAAGGGTTCGATGCTGTAAAGAGCAATATTGCATAGAAACCTGGAATTTTAGGTCCATGAATCAAGGCAAATTGGAAGTGGTGAAACAGGAGATGACAAGAGTAAACGTTGACATTCTAGGAATCAGCGGACTAAGGTGGACTGGAATGGGTGAATTTAACTCAGTTGACCATTATATCTACTACTGTGGGCAGGAATCTCTTAGAAGAAATGGAGTAGCCATCATAGTCAACAAAAGAGTCTGAAACACAGTACTTGGATGCAATCTCAAAAACGACAGAATGATCTCTATTCATTTCCAAGGCAAACCATTCAGTATCACGGTAATCCAAGCCTATGCCCCAACCAGTAATGCTAAAGAAGCTGAAGTTGAACAGTTCTATGAAGACCTACAAGCCCTTCTAGAGTTAACACCCAAAAAAGCTGTCCTTTTCATTATAGGGGACTGGAATGCAAAAGTACAAAGTCAAGAAACACCTGGAGTAACAGGCAAATTTGGCCTTGGAGTACAGAATGAAGCGGGGCAAAGGCTAACAGAGTTCTGCCAAGAGAACGCACTGGTCATAGCAAACACCCTCTTCCAACAACGCAAGAGAAGACTATAGACATGGACATCACCAGATGGTCAACACCAAAATCAGATTGGTTATATTATTTGCAGTCAAAGTTGGAGAAGCTCTATACAAGACCGGGAGCTGACTGCGGCTCGGATCATGAACTTCTTATTGCCAAATTCAGAATGAAATTGAAGAAACTGGAGAAAATCACTAGACCATTCAGATATGACCTAAATCAAATGCCTTATGACTATACAGTGCAAGTGAGAAATAGATTTAAGGAACTAGATCTGATAGAGTGCCTGATGAACTATGGATGGAGGTTTGTAACACTGTACAGGAGACAGGAATCAAGACCATCCCCAAGAAAAAGAAATGCTAAAAAGAAAAATGGCTGTCTGAGGAGGCCTTATACGATTAGCTGTAAAAAGAAGGGAAGCGAAAAGCAAAGGAGAAAAGGAAAGATATACCCATTTGAATGCAGAGTTCCAAAGAATAGCCAGGAGAGATGAGAAAGCCTTCCTCAGTGATCAGTGCAAAGCAACAGAGGAAAACAAAAGAATGGGAAAGACTAGAGATCTCTTCAAGAGAATTAGAGATACCAAGGGAACATCTCATGCAAAGATGGGCTCAATAAAGGACAGAAATGGTAGGGACCTAACAGAAGCAGAAGATATTAAGAAAAGGTGGCAAGAATACACAGAACTGTACAAAAAAGATCTTCACGACCCAGATAATCACAATGGTATGATCACTCACCTAGAGCCAGACATCCTGGAAAGTGAAGTCAAGTGGGCCTTACGAAGCATCATTATGAACAAAGCTAGTGGAGGTGATGCAATTCCAGTTGAGCTATTTCAAATCCTGAAAGATGATGCTGTGAAAGTGCTGCACTCAACATGCCAGCACATTTGGAAAACACAACAGTGGCCACAGGACTGGAAAAGGTCCATTTTCATTCCAATCCCAAAGAAAGTCAATGCCAAAGAATGCTCAAACTACCACAAAATTGCACTTATCTCACAAGCTAGTAAAGTGATGCTTAAAATTCTCCAAGCCAGGCTTAATCAATGTGAACCATGAACTTCCAGATGTTCAAGCTGGTTTTAGAAAAGGCAGAGGAAACAGAGATCAAATTGCCAACATCTGTTGGATCATTGAAAAAGCAACAGAGTTCCAGAAAAACTTCTATTTCTGCTTTATGCCAAAGCCTTTGACTGTGTGGATCACAATAAACTGGGAAAATTCTGAAAGAGATAGGAATACCAGACCACCTGACCTGCCTCTTGAGAAACCTGAATGCAGGTCAGGAAGCAACAGTTAGAACTGGAGATGGAACAACAGACTGGTTCCAAATAGGAAAAGGAGTACGTCAAAGCTGTATACTGTCACCCTACTTATTTAACTTATATGCACAGTACATCTTGAGAAATGCTGGGCTGGAGGAAGCACAAGTTGGAATCAAGATTGCTGGGAGAAATATCAATAACCTCAGATATGCAGATGACACCACCCTTATGGCAGAAAGTGAAGAAGAACTAAAGAGCCTTTTGATGAAAGTGAAAGAGGAGAGTAAAAAAGTTGGCTTAAAGCTCAAAAACTAAGATCATGGAATCTGGTCCCATCACTTCATGGGAAATAGATGGGGAAACAGTGGCTGACTTTATTTTTCTGGGCTCCAAAATCACTGCAGATGGTGATTGCAGCCATGAAATTAAAAGACGCTTATTCCTTGGAAGGAAAATTATGACCAACCCAAAAAGCATATTAAAAAGCAGAGACATTACTTTGCCAACAAAGGTCCGTCTAGTTAAGGCTATGGTTTTTGTAGTGATCATGTATGGATGTGAGAGTTGGACTCTAAAGAAAGCTGAGTGCTGAAGAATTGATGCTTTTGAACTGTGGTGTTGGATAAGACTTTTGAGAGTCCCTTGGACTGCAAGGAGATCCAACCAGTCCATCCTGAAGGAGATCAGTCCTGGGTGTTCATTGGAAGGACTGATGCTGAGGCTGAAAGTCCAGCACTTTGGCCGCCTGATGCAGAGAGCTGACTCACTGGTAAGGACCCTGATGCTGGGAGGGATTGGGGGCTGGAGGAGAAGGGGTCGACAGAGGATGAGATGGTTGGATGGCATCACCAGCTTAATGGACATGGGTTTGGGTGGACTCCAGGAGTTGGTGATGGACAGGGAGGCCTGGCGTGCTGCGATTCATGGGGTCACAAAGAGTCAGACACAACTGAGCGACTGAACTCACTGACTGAATTTTTCATGAATAAGCAATGCTAGAGTGGGAATCTTGCACATAAAAAGTTGAGATTTGGATAAAAAAGGAAATAATGAAGATCAAACATATAACTGTTACTCGTAGGATTTGTTGTAAATTTCTAAAAAAAAAAAAACCACATTTTCTGATCTTATGTGGTACAGTGACATTTTTTGCAAAAGATCTTTTCCTAAATAGTGAGCATGATTCCAACTCACACAGTTTAAGTTTGTATTTTCAGTAGGAATAAAAGTAAAATGTACAGGAGTATATTCTCAAATCTGGTAAATCTACAACTATTTTAGCATACTTTAGAAAAATGTTTCTTTAAATTTTCACAGTATAAGCACTAATATTTCATGAGATGATAGTCTCTGATAACACAGTACATCACTGTGGTTACTTAAACCACAGTGGCATTTTTATCATACCTAGTATTGATTTTCCAGCATTAGCACAGAGCAACCATCACTTGTTGGAAGCTTGGAATGCATTATTATAGAATCTGAAAAGAGTTTAAATTGTAATAGCCTTGATAAATTACAAGGGACTTCCCAGGTGGCACAGTGGTAAAGAATCCACCTGGCAATGCAGGAAATGTGAGTTTGATCCCTAGGTAGGGGAGATTCCCTGGAGAAGGAATTGGCAACTCACTCTAGTATTCTTGCCCAACAAATCCCATGGACAGAAGAACCTGGCAGGCTACAGTCTATGGACTCCCAAAGAGTTAGACATGACTGAGTGACGTACACACACACTAAAATGATAGCAAAGGAGTCATAGGTTAATTCCTGGAGATTCACTTGACAAACGTTTTATACAGTAGTTCCGAAGGCTGGCAGTCGTCTCTAGGTACCAGCTAGGAAATGGAGTCGTCTTGGAGCAAGTATGAAAACCGTTTGTGATTCATTCAATCAGTGTTGAAGTCAGATCGTACTGTTACCTGCCTCTTCCTTGAAAAATGACCCTGCAATTTAACAGTTTAAATTTTAAACATCTAATGAAAATGTGGGCACTGAAAGCTTAAGAAACCTGGTCTTGACTTGTCAGTTGTTCAAATGCAACAGAATGTTCTCCAGTTCTTGAGATACTAGAGCAAGAGAAATAAATCAATGGAAATGATTAGTCTGTATCATCTCAGGACCCAGTGTTGCTGGGCCGTGAATGACTGGCCCCGGTAAGTATTTTAGCATTCTCTCCTTCCAGTATGGTGAAACAGAGCCAGCGATATAGTACAGAAAAATAACTAAAAATAGATTTTGTGAATGTATTTTGGGGGAATAATATCTAATACAGTTGATCTTGTTCTAATCCATCACATGCTCAGTTGTGTCCAACTCTTTGCGACCTTGTAGACTATAACTTTGCCAGGCTCGTCTGTTCATGGCATTCTCCAGGCAAGAACACTGCTCTAGTTTTAATGTAATTTTATGTGAATATACATCAGTTTAAAATTGTATTGAAATTTTTAAGCTTAAATACCTTTTTTTTTTTTTTTTTGAAGAATTGGGTAGCGGCAACTAAAACATTTTCACCAAAGTAGTCACCATTCCTTTGGGAAGTCCGTTTTCAAAAACACATGTATGTATTTTTTCCACCTACCTATTTAGGGGAAAAAGGCAACCACTATAAGAACAGAAAAGATTGTTATTTGAAAATGTTCTCTGGATCTGTTTTCCAGCAGGAAATTGTGAGTTTATGACTAATTTCTGATTACTTAAGAAAAAGTCACTCCTTTAAATAACTTATGATAAAGTCCTTAATAGCAGGCAACTTCAAATGATGTTTTCTGGGAAGTTTGAGGGGACAACTTATTTTTCTTGCTTTACATAGTTTTATTATTTTTTTTTCCTGTTTACTCTCATCAATAACATGTGGTATATTTCCCACATGAGATATTTTAAATTCTCTGTACATTTTATTTGGAGATTTTGCTTTAAGGATCAAAAAAATCAATGTTTTATGTTATGCTTTCAAGATTCTGTGCCGAGTGCTGTGTGTGTTCAATTGTGCTCACTTGTGGTCCTCAGAGTTTTCAATATAATCACAAAGTTGATGCATTATAGGCAGATTTGGCTGGGGATGGGGAGTGTGGCAATTAAATAGCAACCTATTTGATGGTAGCTAATTACAACATGGCAGATACCATGACTTGGGGTGGATGATTATTGGCCAAATTGGATTTTTGTGCCCTCAAACTGTGTGTGTACTCAGCCCCATTTGACTTTACCAACCCCATGGACTGTAGCCTGCCAGGCTCCTCTGTCCATGGGATTTCCCAGGCAAGAATACTGGAATGGGTTGCCATTTCCAACTCAAGGGGATATTCCCCATCCAGGGATCCCACCTGAGTCTCCTGTGTCTCTTGCATTAGCAGGCAGATTCTTTACCACTGGACCACTGGGGAAGCCCTGAAATTCTGAAGATGCTAAATTTAATTGAGATTTGAATGTGATAATAGTCTTAACACCTTTCCTCTCCGGCTTCTAAATTTTAACCCACTGTCTCTGTAGTTCAAGGTTATTGTCTAATTTGTGCTGAAAATACGGTTTTCAATGGTTGGGTTGTGTTAATAACTAATGCAACAGTTAGAAAGAGCAGATGGGGTTCTCAGGTGACGGCAGATTCTGAAATACAGACGTATCGAAACGCACATTTACAGGGTGAGGTAACCATTGTGCATTTTTCTCTCTCATTTTGATCAGTCTGAAAGAAGTGAAAACATTCCTTAGTCATCATATCGGGATTTTCTAAGAAATGCTAGTTTTTGGCATTCTGCTCAGTATACATTGTATAATAAGGCATAATCATAGAGAAAGTTTTTGAAAATCATAGGTTCTTTTGAAAATTCCCTTTCTGTGTTCTTTAAAATGAAATACTAGTTCCCTTCTTACTGCTTTTCTTTTCTCTCCATGTGTAGAAGATTTTTTTCTTTTATCTTGCACAACAGTGAATTTATTTGCTCTTTTATTGTTATCCTAAAGTTAGGTTTTCTTATCATTTGTTCTCAAAATGAATAATTCTCCTCTAAGTCCCTAAGGAAGTGAATTCATGCATGTTCTACTTGTAGTGAGTTTCTTTTACTCCTTGAAATTTAATTTTTCTCTTCTGGTTTTTTTACTCACAGGTAATCTTTCTTTTACTATGCCTCCCCTAAGAGTCAAATTGATGACTTTTAAAAAATGATTTTTTCATTTCTCTGATAAATTCATGAGGCAACATTAGGACTTGAAGTTACAATTGTGATATTCTCATCAATATCTTCTCTCAGGACTTTTCTGCAAGTAATGACTTCTGCAGACCGTTACAGAGTTGGCCTATTTTTCTCTCCTCCTAGCACTCCTTACAGAGAAGGCAGTGGCACCCCACTCCAATACTCTTGCCTGGAAAACCCCATGGACGGAGGAGCCTGGTGGGCTGCAGTCCATGGGGTCACTAAGAGTCGGACACGACTGAGCGACTTCTCTTTCAATTTTCACTTTCATTCATTGGAGAAGGAAATGGCAGCCCACTCCAGTGTTCTTGCCTGGAGAATCCCAGGGACGGGGGAGCCTGGTGGGCTGCCGTCTATGGGGTTGCACAGAGTCGGACACGATTGAAGTGACTTAGCAGCAGCAGCAGCACTCCTTAATTTATATTGCTAAAATACATATAACAACATGTTTAACAAACATAAATGGCTTTTGTTAAAAAATTGAAAATATCCCCTTTCCTGTATAATTGTTTAAACTTATGTTACCAATCAGCTTGTAATGGCTGAGTAAACAGTGAGCTTGATTTTGGAGGCTTCCTGGGAGATTGCAGCTTTATTTCCAGTTTTGCTCTGATTTGTGCGATGACTAGTGAGCACAGTTGTTCGGCCTGGCTCTCTCTTATACACAGATACTCATTCGTTCGTTCATTGAGTACTGAGTACCTAGTATATGCCAGGTGCTGGACTATCTTGCCTGGTGACTTAGACAGTAAGTCTGTCTGCAATGCAGGAAACCTGGGTTCCGTCCCTGGGTCAGGAAGATTCCCCTGGAGAATGGAATTGCTACCCACTCCAGAATTCTTGCTTGGAAAATTCCATGAACAGAGGAGCCTGGTGGGCTACAGTTCATGGGGTCACAAAGAGTCAAACGCACTGGACAAGCTGGACAGAAGCAGTTAACTAGAGTGATCTTGTTTCCCCCCCCCCAACCACCCCATAGGGGTTAATAGTTTATTTAGGGGAACAGTCTTAAACCAATACATAATCTATATAGCTGAACACACTGATTTTCCACTCAAGGGTGATGCAAGTCCTTTACCCTGGATTGCCATCCATTTTCTTATTTCTCATAAATAATAGTAATTATTCCCACCACTTATTGAGAGGTTACAACTTGCCAGGGACTTGTCTTTTAATTGCATTAGCTCATCTGGTCCCCCAGACACCCACTGATGGACTATCATTATGTGCAGTCCACATGGGGAAACCGCGACCCAGAATGGCTGTCATCGCCCGAGCAAACGAGCTGCAGTCAGTCCGGGGGTCTGACCCCTGCCCCGCCGCTCTGCTGGAGCCGGCGTCGGTTCACACGCTCTTCCCCCTGCTTCCAGGTAAAGGACCACTTCTTGTGTCTGATGACAGAGACCTTTTCCCTGCAATCAACTCAAAGATCATTTTGTTTTACCTTTGCCCAAACCGTTAATTTGAATTTTGGATAATTCTTCACTGGCTAATCATTTATTTATTTATTTTGTTCCTTTTTTATTTTGTGTTGGGGTATGGCCAACCAACATGCTGTGATAGTTTCGGGTTAAGGGTGAAGGGACTGCAGTCATACTTGTACATGTATCTATTTCCAAACTGCCCTCCCAGCCAGGCTGTCACAGAACCCTGAGCAGATGTGTGCTCTCTGCAGGTCCTGCTGGTCATCCGTTTTAAATACAGGCGTGTCTGTGCGGATCGCACACTCACCAGCTCTCCTTTCCCCACACTTCCCCTTGGCAACCATAAATTGATTCTGTACTTTTTAAACAATCAATCAGCATATGTGCTGGTGCTGAGTAGCTTTCGTGATATCCATGCCTGGCTGTGACTCACTTACTCACTGGCTCAGGACGGTATATAACTCAACACGGGTCAGTCAGAGGGTGACAGTAGCCATCCTGCATTTTCCCTGGGAGATTCTGAGAAAGAGATGTTCTCTTTCAACCACAGTTTCCACACTGGGATGATTTAAGCCTGAAACTGACTTCCTGACCTCATGTAAGATGTCTCGTACAGGATGATCTGTGATGCCCTCTTAGAAAGGAGCTGCAGAGAGAGGTGGCTGGGATTAGAAGAGACCAAGAAGTCATCACCAGCTGACTTGCAGCATGGGTGCATCTACAGCCTCACTGCAGACGCTCGTTAGGAACAAACTGACTCTCACCACTTAGCTAGCACTTCTTGGCTCGAGAGCATAGGCAATCCCACAGGGCAGGAAAACCATTTCTGTATGAACGCAGAGACAGCCAGCCTGGGCCTGGGGGAGATCTGGCTCCTTGCAAGCTGTGTTAGCGGTAATAAAGAGACAAAGGAAATGGGAGACACAAGAGGAGGCCTGTGATTGACACCAGTTCCCCCCCCAGTTTTCCAGGGCCCCCACAAGTGATGCATAGATATGTGTAGCAATGAGGGTCTGTCACACTGTGTCAAAGGAAATGTCATCTGCAACTGAGTGTGGAAAGTTGTAAAGCTAAGGAAAACACACTTGGGATGCAATATCCATATCCAGGGTGGCATTAAATCAAAGCATATTAGAGGAGTCTTCGCAGAAGAGAGGCCAGTCTGAGCGATGACAGTTTCTCTGGGTTCCCAACCAGGCACAAAACAGAGGAAATTCATATCAGCTTTGGGGAGAATTCATCTGTTGATTCAAAAGCAACTGCCAAGCTGTCTTTGGAACATGACAGCTGGAAGAAATTGCCTTCTCAAATCCGTGTTTCAAATGCAGGCACTCAAACTGGATTGGTTAAAAAGGTAAGGAGGGTAAAGGACATGAAGATGTAGAGACCCGTGAAATGAGAGGCAGGCGGTGAGAGGAGATGTGATGACGAAAACTAAGTGAACTTCAAGTGGCTCCGCAAGGCACCTCTGCAGGTTTCAGATTAGCCCCCTGTCATAAGTCACTTTCTTACAGGATGCAGTTCACCCCTATATCAGCTCTGATAGGTTTATACTTGATTCAAAGCTATGTTCTTAAACTGGATTATTACTTTTATTTCTTAAAGCATTGGCTCAACTCAGGAAAAGGTAGATGCTCTCTAGTATTCAGACACTTGACATTGATAGTTTTCTGTTTTTTTTTTTGTTTTTTTTTTTTGCCAGTATCACTCTGGAATTTACATGAAAATGTGCCAGTTTTCGCTTTAAAATCAGTGCTCCCAAGAGCGCCGGGATGGGGGATGGCCGCGGTGGCCTGTGGGCTCTGGTGCTGCCCTGCGAGACCTGGCTCGGTGGTGAGAGCACCCACCTGCCAGGGTGGAGAAGAGGCTCTGATTTGACCCCTGGGTTAGGACGACCCGCGGAGAAGGAAATGGCAACCTGCTCCAGCGTTCTTGCCTGGAGAATCTCATGGCAGAGGGGCCTGGCAGGCCACAGTCTATGGGGTTGCAGAGAGTCGGACACGACTAAAACAAAAGCAAAAAAGAGCTCCATGCAGAGCGCTGCAACCTGGATTATAGTCGTAAGGTAAACAATTTCTTAAAAGTTTGTTTCTAAAGCGTTGTGCCTTTAGCAGGTATAGAACAGCCTCCAGGGTTGGTTATTCCCATGCCCTGCGCTGCTTTCCTGGTGTTTACTCAGCTGCACTCCTGTCTCTAATGTTCTTCCTCAGCCTGGATTATCCCAGGGGAGCAGAATGGCCGGAACATTACTGCAACTCATAACCACATACCTTCGTCATCATCAAAAGAGAAGAAGACTCCTCTCACAGCTTTGCAAAGTGGTCACACTTTGTTTTTAGAATCCATTCAGTAAATCTGTTTTAACGTGTCTTTGGCCCACATTAGGGCAAATGCCCCTTCCTGGCCTGTGGTTTTGGGAGGGTTATGTAATAACTTGCTTATGCCTGGGATCTAGAACTATTGGAATATGGAAGGGCGAATTGGAATTCCTGCTGTTCTAATCAAACCAATCTGCAAAGTTTTCAAAGGGATGCCTCCAAAGCATGTGGCTCCTTCATGGGAGGTACTGACTTAGTTTCCTATTCCTGACGTAACGATTACCACAAGATCGGCATCTTAAAATAACACGTATAGTAAATAACGTTAATAATCTCACAGGCCTGCAAGTTGGATGCCTGGGCCAGCACAGCTCAGCTGGTGCTCTGATAGTCTCACAAGGTCAAAGTCAAGGTGTAGACAGCTGTGTTATCTTGTCTGGAGCTCTGGGATGAATCTACTTCCAATCTTGTTCAATTTGCTGGCAGACTTCAGTTACCCATAGTTATGGAGCTGAGATTTCTGTTTTCTCGCTGATGTCAGCCAGTACTTATTCTCAGCTTTGAGAGGCTGCCTGTATTCCTTGGCTCCTGGCTCCTGTTTCCTGTCTGCAAAGCCAGAGCCAAGGTCAAATCTTGATTTGCTTGAATCTCTTTAAACGGAAATTTCTGTAGAGAACAGAAATACCTGCTTATTTGCAATGCACTGATGCATATGTGCAAATAGATTGTTTATTCTCAGAGAAGAACTAACAAGAAGTTTATATACACATTAGCTGTCATCACATATATATTCAACTTTCACATTGCTCATGGGATTCTCAAGGAAATTGCCCCAAAAGAGAAGCAGAGAGTTAGCGCTAGTAGCAACAACCAAACCCGGGTCTACTGCATTGCAGGCAGATTCTTTACTGTCCTAGCGACCAGAGAAGTCCCACAAACAACAAAGTAAATGTTAATACTAACATTTTGCTTCTCTTGGTTAAAGAGAGAAAGTACCCCTACTTGTCACAGAAATGGATAACATCCTTGATGAATTCCTACACTTTGATTTATAACTATCTTATTATAGTTATAGGTGAGGGCTTCCCTGGTAGCTCAGATGGTAAAGAATCTGCATGCAATGCAGGAGACCTGGGTTCCATCCCTGGGTTGAGAAGATCCCCTAGAAGAAGGCATGGCAACGCACTCCAGTATTCTTGCCTGGAGAATCCCCATGGACAAGGAACCTGGGGGGCTACAGTCCATGGGTCGCAAAAAGAGTTGAACATGACTTAGTGATTAAACAACAAGTTCAGTTCTGTATACTGGGGAATTCGTTTACATGCTCACAGCAGACGATTCTCCTCCCTGCTCTGCCAAAAGTGAAAAATAACCATAGTGGACTAAACAGCATAGATATTTTTTTTTCCTCTAAAAGACATTTAGAGATGGTATGACAGGCTGGCATGGTGTTCTGCCACTGTGCTGGTCAGGATTCTCCAGAGAAACAGAACCAATAGGAAATACAGGCATTAGCTCAAGTGGTTATGGGGGTTGAGAGGTCCATGATCTGCCGTTTGCAAGTTGAAGAAATAGAGCCAATAATATAATTCAGTACAAGTCTAAAAGTCTTGTAAATAATGTTTAGTAAATGTTTTTTGCATCACCAATAATAACTCAGTGTTTCTGTCAAGAGAAAATGACAATTACTGCATCTACTGTGTGGCAGGTACTTTTCTAAACTGTTTATATGAATAAACTCAATAAATGTAAAGATGTTGTCCCATATTACAGAGTTGGGTGTTGTGGAGATAATAACTTTCCCACATTCACACAGTGATTTCAAGGGGAAAACAAGGCCAGAGTCAGAGGATTTCTGAGGTGCACAGCTCACACTGCTGCCCATCGAGTAGCACCGCGAAATAAGCATAATTTATCTGTGGGTTTTTAAAGTAATATGCATAAATTTCTAGACTTGAAGGTAGATTGTACTAAAGAGAAGGACCAGCATTTATTTTCTTAATTTCTCACACACATGTTTTTGTGGATGGTGATGTTGATGGGTATTTTGTCCTCCTTATTGTTTAAATATATAAATGAGTAATTTGAATATATTTTTAGGGGCTTCTCATATTGAAAGGATTACTAAAGGCCAAACTTTGAGGAGCACTTCTAAAGTAAAATGTTCCATTCATTTATTTCTTCCAGTGTAGGCAGTAGACATCTATATTTTGGTTAATGTAATGAATTCAGTGCCAACAGCTTATTGGCATTTTGCTTGCTGTTTTTAACCTGTTCAGTTTAGGAGCCCTTATAGTATATTTTCTTCTAGAAAAGGATCTATAAATAATTCGGGATTTTGATATTTAGAGAATCTATGGTCATTTATTCTGGGGAAAAATGTTATGTTATTGATATTTTGCACATCTATGCATAACATAAAGAGATGAAGACCTGTACTTTTCTGGGAAATTGGAGATTCGTAAGTATTTTGAACAGTGTGGAGCCTGTCCAAGCCTACCTATTGCCACCTGCATATATATCCATACCTTATCAAGAGGCACCAGATGTGGTATAAACGTGTTGTACTCCAAACTCTATATATGTAACTATATAAAAGTTTCTTTGGTTGGGCCAGGTCTTGGTTGCAGCATGTGTGATCTAGTTCGCTGACCAGGGATCAAACCCAGGCCCCCTGCGTTGAGAGCACCGAGTCTTAGTCACTGCACCAACAGGGAGGTCCCTCCATATAAATTTACAGTAGAATAATGGAACAAGTGCTGACTTGGAATATAGTGCAGCATCACCTTGGCTTTTCAAATTATCATTGAGTAAAAATTCAATAGGTGTACACAGAGAATTACAGAAAAACAAGATCAATTGCTGACATCTTGTCACTTTATCTCTTAAATTTTTTTCTGTAGTGACATAAATTGCAATGATAAGAAATGCATTTTAATAGTCTTTTTAATCTTTGCACATTTGATGTGCCTAAAGATTAATTCATTTACAGTGCCTTTTCTTCTTCTTAATTTCATTCTCTCTCTCTCATCAGTGTTAGACTTATTATATTTCCTTCTCTTTTCTGGGCAGTTATTTTTCTTTGTCATTTTTGTTTTGGAAACTATAACATGTAATCACAAGTTTCAATTGCTGAGGAAAAGAAGTTGATACTTTTAGTGATTTCTATTGTTTGAAGAAAATTAATTAACTAGATAAATTATAAATAGCAGTGTATGATTGTATGATCCTTTTTGAATTCATCAGAGAAATATATGTATGGTTCATAACAGGGATAGAAGCTGCAAAGATAATTCATCACACTTAAAGTGCAAAGTCACAATACTCACCGCCTTCCATTTTAAGTGAAGTGTGAAAGTCACTCAGTCGTGTCCTACTCTTTGTGACCTCATGGACTTTAGCCTGCCAGGCTCCTCTGTCCATAGAATTCTCCAGACAAGAATACTGGAATGAGTTGTCCTTCCCTTCTCCAGGGCATCTTACCAACCCAGGGATCAAACCCAGATCTCCCACATTGCAGGCGGATTCTTTACGATGTGAGCCACCGAGAAAGCTCTATATTAAGTGGCTTCTAAATGACCGGTGGCCATTTATTTGACAGAAGTGCATTGATTGGATACAGATGTCTACTGTCCTGTTAATGGGTAAGCATAGTGATGTTATTGATACCATCAAATGTCATCTGTGTCAGTGTACATGATTTGCAAAAGTATTCTTTCTTGATACAAACATACCTCAGATAAGTTAAGGAAATGGACATTGGCTTCAGACATTCAGGGTTTTCTTCACCATACACTTGATGTCCGTAATCTTGGGCAGTTTATTTGCCTGTGCTTTAGTATGCCAATCATTAACCTCAGAATAATTACTCCTTCTTCTTAAGGAAACTATGACTATGAATGTAAGATATATTTTAGTATAGGTATATGATGATTATATATTGAAGAATCATTTATTGAACAAATGCTAAGTTTCAAGTTTTGTCTCAATATTTTATAGTGTGTATGCATTTTCTAACATATATTCCAGTCTGTAAGATTTTTTAAAATAAGAACTGGATAATACCAAACTATATACTAAGTCTACAATTAAATTGCCTAATGTTTTTCCTCTACTTATTTATTTAAATGAGTAATTATCAGTGAATTTCAGCTTAAACAGCCTGATCAGTTAAACAAATTAATAATCAAAATGATAGAAAATGAACAAAAGCATGAACTTCATGAAAATGACAACCCTGAAAAACAAACAAACCCTGTTTCTCTAGAGAACCAAACAGAGAACACCAGAAAAAGCCACTGGCCCTTCCTCTTAAGACTGCACAGATTTGCTTAAGAGCTATGCCTACCCTTTAAGAGAGGTGACACTTGACATTTTCCCAGGTTATAAGTAATTTGGGTAATAAAGCTGTAGGGAAATTGAATTTGTCAGCATGTTAAATGAATTTGTCTCTCTGAATGTAATAAACTATGTTGGTGGAATGGATGATAATCTCAGGCATATTTTTCTAATTTATCAGAAAGTTATTAAAACACTTAAAAAAAAACTTTTATTTACTTCTTCTGTTTGTTACCAAGTGTCAAATTTAAAACTTTACATAAAATCAAACATATCTTTGAATCTTTTCCTAAGTCTCAGGGTTATGGAGTAAGAGTATGTCATAGCCATTTCCACTTAAATGTGTTGTTTTGCTATGGATGTATTCAAACTCTCCTGCCATTTGTGTTTTGATATATTTCTACTTGATATACTATGATATATCTTGTTAAATGATATGTTTTGTGTAAGTTGCAAGTTTAATTCACTTTTGGAGTTAAGATCCTTGGTCTGATTTTTGAAATGAGGTGCCTATTTGCAAACACTTCTATTTTTGCCTTAACACTAGTAGAAAATGCAAGTAACATAAGTTCCGTGGGAAGACTAGCAAGCATACTCATTGAGTGCCAGACATATTTAAAGTGTTTTACATCAATGAATTTGTTTAATCCTTACAACAATCCTAGGTAATAAGCAATTATTATCATTCCCCTTTTAATAATAGATGAGCAAATTGATGCCCAGAGGAGTTAAGTAACTTGCCTAAGGTTACACACTCAGAAGGTTTCAGAGTTAGAATTCAAATTCAAAACTTTGGCACCAGAATAGGACATTTTACCCCTAAGACATGTTCACCCTTAACTCACATATCCACCATATATGTAGCATGAAGGACTTGAGTTGTAGCTGTAGTGTATTATATTTATTTTTTTAAATTTTATTTTTTAGTTTAAGGCTGGGTCTTTGTTGCTGGGAGGGCTTTTCTGTAGCTGCAGAGTAGGGGCCACTCTCCCACTACAATGTGTGGTGTGTTATTAAAAATAAATAAGTGGAGGCAAATATTGTAAGCTGTTAGAATGTTAATCTGGCAGAGGATAAATGGGTCCTTGATATGTTATTTTTTGTTAAGATCTACCGTTGGAAATGTTTCATAATGAAGATGTTGACAAGCTAAATTTCATACAGATGGGGCGTCGTCTGTGATTAGTGAGGGCTTGAGCACAGTCAGTGTGGGGAGAGAGCAGTTTAGGCGAGGTGGCGTGTTCAGGCCTTCTCGGCCATGTTTTGTAAATATTAATGTAACTGCTGGGGTCACATGGCGCTGAGCATGTGCTCCCGAGGTCCCTGCGTGGCCAGGGGCTCCTTTGTGCGGTAGCCCTCCACGAGCTCCACCTGAAAGGCGGCAGCCTCCCCGCTGCGCCCGGGCGGGGTCCGTGGGGTCGGCCGGAGCGGAGAGGACGCGGCGAGGCTGCCGCCCCAGCCGGGAGGGGAGACAGCACACGGCTCCGGCGGCCCCTCCAGCCCCGAGCGCCGTGCCCGCCCCAGGTTCAGGGACAGTGCGGTCAGTGAGGACAGTGTGGCCAGCGAGATGGCGCCAGCAGGGAGAACGGTGGTGCGAGTGGCGCAGTCGGCGGGACGGGCCCCTCAGGCTCCACAGAGGAAGGGGCGGGAGCCAGTAGGACGAGGCCCCACAGAAGAGGCGGGAGCCCAACGGGACGAGGTGCCCGAGGCCCCTCAGAAGAGGCGGGAGCCCAGTGGGACGAGGCCCCCGAGGCCCCTCAGAAGAGGCGGGAGCCCAGTGGGACGAGGCCCCGAGGCCCCTCAGAAGAGGCGGGAGCCCAGCGGGACGAGGTGCCCGAGGCCCCTCAGAAGAGGCGGGAGCCCAGTGGGACGAGGCCCCCGAGGCCCCTCAGAAGAGGCGGGAGCCCAACGGGACGAGGTGCCCGAGGCCCCTCAGAAGAGGCGGGAGCCCAGTGGGACGAGGCCCCCGAGGCCCCTCAGAAGAGGCGGGAGCCCAGTGGGACGAGGCCCCGAGGCCCCTCAGAAGAGGCGGGAGCCCAGCGGGACGAGGCCCCGAGGCCCCTCAGAAGAGGCGGGAGCCCAGCGGGACGAGGCCCCCGAGGCCCCTCAGAAGAAGCCGGAGCCCAGCGGGACGAGGCCCCGAGGCCCCTCAGAAGAGGCGGGAGCCCAGCGGGACGAGGCCCCGAGGCCCCTCAGAAGAGGCGGGAGCCCAGCGGGACGAGGCCCCCGAGGCCCCTCAGAAGAAGCCGGAGCCCAGCGGGACGAGGCCCCGAGGCCCCTCAGAAGAGGCGGGAGCCCAGCAGGACGAGGCCCCGAGGCCCCACAGAAGAGGCGGGAGCCCAGCGGGACGAGGCCCCGAGGCCCCTCAGAAGAGGCGGGAGCCCAGCGGGACGAGGCCCCGAGGCCCCACAGAAGAGGCGGGAGCCCAGCGGGACGAGGCCCCGAGGCCCCTCAGAAGAGGCGGGAGCCCAGCAGGACGAGGCCCCGAGGCCCCACAGAAGAGGCGGGAGCCCAGCGGGACGAGGCCCCCGAGGCCCCTCAGAAGAGGCAGGAGCCCAGCAGGACGAGGCCCCGAGGCCCCACAGAAGAGGCGGGAGCCCAGCAGGACGAGGCCCCGAGGCCCCTCAGAAGAGGCGGGAGCCCAGTGGGACGAGGCCCCGAGGCCCCTCAGAAGAGGCGGGAGCCCAGCGGGACGAGGCCCCCGAGGCCCCTCAGAAGAGGCGGGAGCCCAGCGGGACGAGGCCCCGAGGCCCCACAGAAGAGGCGGGAGCCCAGCGGGACGAGGCCCCCGAGGCTCCACAGAAGACGCGGGAGCCCCACGGGACGAGGCCCCGAGGCCCCACAGAAGAGGCGGGAGCCCAGCGGGACGAGGCCCCGAGGCCCCTCAGAAGAGGCGGGAGCCCAGCAGGACGAGGCCCCGAGGCCCCTCAGAAGAGGCGGGAGCCCAGCGGGACGAGGCCCCGAGGCCCCTCAGAAGAGGCGAGAGCCCGGAAGGACGAGGCCCCGAGGCCCCTCAGAAGAGGCGGGAGCCCAGCGGGACGAGGCCCCGAGGCCCCTCAGAAGAGGCGGGAGCCCAGCGGGACGAGGCCCCGAGGCCCCTCAGAAGAGGCGGGAGCCCAGCGGGACGAGGCCCCGAGGCCCCTCAGAAGAGGCGGGAGCCCAGCGGGACGAGGCCCCGAGGCCCCTCAGAAGAGGCGGGAGCCCAGCGGGACGAGGCCCCGAGGCCCCACAGAAGAGGCGGGAGCCCAGCGGGACGAGGCCCCGAGGCCCCTCAGAAGAGGCGGGAGCCCAGCGGGACGAGGCCCCGAGGCCCTCTGGATGGAGGAAGCGGTGGCTCCAGAGAAGCCTTGGCGCCGCGGCTGCGATGCTGTCAGCGTGGCGGGTGGGCCCTCACCGCTGCCCTGAAAGGCGTTGGGGGGCCAGGACGGCCGCGGGCGTCCTGCTGCTCCCCGAGGCCAGTGACGGCCCAGGGTCTGGGCGCTGCCCTGTGGGTGCCGACACTCGGGTGCGGATACGCGGAGGAGCTCAACAGCGCCCGGCCTGAGGAGCGCCCGGCCTGAGGAGCGCCCGGCCTGAGGAGCGCCCGGCCTGAGGAGCGCCCGGCCTGAGGAGCCGCGTCTCCCAAGGCGACGTGCGCGTGGGGACGGCGCTTCCGCCCGGCGAAGGCCGCTTACAGCAGGGAGTGAGGGGGCCACCTTAGGGCCGGGTGTGGCGAGTCCACGGCGCGCCGAGCGTACACTCGGGCCGAGTGGGTCGCCGTGGGGTAGCAGTTTTGCAAGAGCAAGGGGAGATGCCTTTTGCAAGGACACGGGGCGGGCCCGGCGCCTGGGGGTTTGCGGGTCCTTTCTGAGAGAAGGAAAGGGGCAGCTTGCGAGGCAGCATTCGGAGGATGTAAGACCCCGAGGGGCGCCCCAGCTGGCAGGGTGCCGTCTGGGGTGAAAGTCACCCAGCCGCGTGCGGCTCTTTGTGACTCCACGGACTGTGGCCCGCCAGGCTCCTCTGCGTATGGGGGTTCTCCAGGTAAGGATACTGGAGTGGGCTGCCTTTCGCTTCTCCGGGGGATCTTCCGGAAAGGGATCGAACCCGCGTCTCCCGCGTCTCCCGCAGATCATTTACCGCTGAGCCACCAGGTAAGCCCCGAATTGAAGCTCCACTCTGCTGATGAGAAGGCACCGTTTGCAGATCTGCTCCTTCACACCGGGTCCACCCGCATCTCAGAAGAGAGAAATAATACTTCTCATGTTAATGCCCTAGGAAGAGGCAAATAACGCCCAGGAGGTTTTCTAGGAAAACCCTGACAAAAATAAGTTCTTTAGATGCTGTTTCCTCCCCCTTGAGTAGCTAAAATAAAAGTAGTTTTGAAAAATAAGTGAAGTTGACAGTAATATGAAAACATGAAAGTTTGTCTTTTGGCATGAAACAGACTGTTGAATCTGGTAGCTTTTTTCCTTTTTAATGTAAGATTATACTGTAAGAACATGAGTTACCTGCTCTAGAGATTTAGTTGTATGTGCTATTAAGCTGGATTTATTGTGACCTTAGCTGACAAAATAAACAGTTCTGTTGTGAATAAGCTTTAACAAAATGGAAACTGAAAATGCATTAAGTGAATAAGTTTTTTAAGAATTACAAATTCAAGCTTCTGAAGAGGACTTAATACTCGGAGTTTTAAAACAGCAACAACCATTTCAAATGTGTTCAACAAATACTTCAGGATCACACCGTCTTTATAACATCTCTCTTGTCTGTATTTACGTTTACTTCTGCTCTTTACAAACTAAGAAAATGTTAGACTTTTTCCCTTAATGCCCAAGCTTTACCACTTACTTATTGGATTGACTTTAACCAATTTTTAATATCTTTTAGTCTTTTCTTAATGTCTTAGATGATCGTATTGTGCTGTAAAATCTAAAGGCAGGTTTAGTGCTAAACTTCTATGATTCTGGATGTTTTTGGACAATGAAAGAAATTTTTTTTCCAGCTAGTCATGCTGCGCTGTTGTTCAGTGGCCAAGTCATGTCTGACTCTCTGCGACCCTATGGACTGTACCATGCCAGGCTTCCTTGTCCCTCACCATCTCCCAAAGTTTACCCAAGTTCATGTCTGTTGAATCGGTGATGCCATCCAACCGTCTCATCCCCTGTTGCCCTTTTTTGCCTTCTGCCTCCAGTCGTTCGCAGCATCCGGGTCTTTTCCATTGAGTTAGTTCTTCACATCAGGTCGTCAAAGTAGTAAAGCTTCAGCATCAGTCCTTCCAATGAGTATTTAGGGTTGATTTCCCTTAAGATTGACTGGTTGGATCTCCTTGCAGTGCAAGGGACTCTCAAGAGTCTTCTCTAACACCATAGTTTAAAAGCGTCAATTCTTCAGCGTTCTGCCTTCTTTATGGCCCAACTCTCACATCTGTACGTGACTACTAGAAAGACCATAGCCTTGACTAGACTGACCTTTGTCAGTGAAGTGATGTCTTTGTTTTTTAATACACTGCTATGTTGTAGTTATCACAGAATTAGCCAAAGCCACTTCTGTCTTTAAGGAGAAACCATTCTCCCTGTGGAGTGAATATCTATTGAGTTATTATTAAGTTTTATTTTTACCTGTTCAGCATCCACCCCCTACCCCAACTAATAACAAGATCCCAATTGATTTTCCATTGAGGAAGAATTATCTCTCACCTTTGATCTGTGTGACTTGATAAGTTGAATTGAGTACAGGAATTAGCTTTTGAATAGAAATTTATTTTTTCATTGTATTCCATTTGCCAGCCATGAGCCTCCTGTATTCGGTCAGTGGAACCTGTTTTGAGAATGTTGGTTGCAGCTGTCAGCAAGGCTTAAATACGTGTTCCACTGGCATTTAGGGGTTGTCTATGCTTGTGTTGTTAGAGCAGAGTTGAGAGCTGTTGCTGGTGTCAGATGTTTTCTTGCAAGCTTTAGTTATAAGAATCAAAGCATTCACTTTTGTTCACGCTACTTTGAGCTGTTTCTGTGACTCAAAACGGTGAGTTCAGACGCATTCACTTGTATACGCCTAAATGGTTGGAATCCGTGCAGACATAGGTGTTGTGGGAGGGCTACAGGTGACCGCCTCTCAGACCTCCAGTTGCTCAGCACAAGTCTCCTTGGGACGCACAGGTCTGCAGGGAAACTGGGAATCCTTCCTACTGACTCTGCTTCAAATCAGGCTTTCATCTTGTTCTGATTTCAGACTTAAAAGTCAAATATTTTGGGGGAAATGTGAATGTATTAGTTGGAGTTCTCCAGAGAAACAGGAAAAAAAGGGGGCTTCCCTGGTGGCTTAGTGGTGAAGAATTCACCTGCCAGTCTGGGAGGCGCAGGTTCGACCCCCGGGTGAAGAAGATCCCCTGGAGAAGGGAACGGCAGCCTCTCCATTTCCCTCTCTTGCTGGGAACTCCCGTGGACAGAGGAGTCTGGCGGGCTGCAGGCCATGGGGTTGCAAACGAGTTGGATGTGACTTAACAACTGAACAGCAACAACAACATACACGTGTACACATGATTGTGAAAGCTGCCCAAGTCCAGAGTCAGCAGGCTTGGCTGGAATGCTGGAGACCGAGGGAAGAGCTGATGCAGATAAAGTCAGAGGACAGTCTGTTGGCAGAATTTCCTCTTCCTTGTGAGAGTCAGTATTTTTCTTACGACCTTCAGCTGACTGGATGAGACCCACTCACATTATGGAGAGTAAGCTCCTTTACTCAAAGTCTGCTGATTGAAATGGTAATCTTATCCAAAAATACCTTCACAGAAATGTTTAAGGTAGTGTTTGACTGAATGTCTTGGTACTGTGACCTAGTCAAGTTGACACATAAAATTAACCATCACAGTAAATCAATTTTAAAATTTGGTATTTGATACAGGGAAGACAATATAAATAAATATGTATATAGATATAAATACTGTATGTACATATTGTGGTGGTGGTCAGTCACTCAGTTGTGTCCAACTCTTTGTGACCCCATGCACTGTAGCCCACCAGACTCCTCTGCCCATGGGATTTCCCAGTCATGGGTACTGGAGTAGGTCACCATTTCCTCCTCCAGGGGATCTTTCCAACCCAGGGGTTGAACCCACATCTCCTGCATTGGCAGGCAGGTTCTTTACCACTGAGTCACCAGGGAAGCCCATGTATATATATATATCGTGTGTATATGGAAGCCCATATATAGTGGATCTTTCTGGCCCAGGAATCAAACCAGGGTCTCCTGCATTGCTGGTGGATTCTTTACCAACTGAGCTTTCAGAGAAGCCCATATATATATGTATACATGCATACATACAGTTGACCCCCGAATAACACAATATACGGGTGACAACTGCCCGTCGAAAACCTACCTGTAACTTTATAGTCATCTCTTCACGCCTGTGGTTCCAAATCCATAGATTCAACCAAACTGAGGATCATGCAGTACTGCTGTAGTATTAATTTTTTATATAAGGAACCATGTATAAACTGCTGTTCAAGCCAGTGTTGTTCAGCTAGTGTACAGACACACAGACATACACATGTGTGTGCATGTATGTGTGCATTTTTATATAAATTAATACATATATAGTTTATTAATTGAAATGAATAATAATGAAACAATACCTGTGAATTCACTACTCAAACTAAGCACTATAATGCGATGGGTATTGGTCAGTCCACCTGTATTCTTCCCCACTCCTGTTCTCTTGCCTCGCTCCAAGTTTTGAATTTACTGCACTCTTATATTTAAAAAATATTTTCTGCTATTTCATGTAACTACTGCATATGCATATATCCTTAAATAACTCTTGTTTGTTTTTGAGCCTTCAAGAGTTGTGTTTGGTATGCAGTCATCTGTGACTTGCTTTTCTCTTCTTCATACTGTTTCTTAGATTCATCTCCATTGTCATGTGTAGCTGCAGTTCATTCATTTTCACTGGTGTATGAAATTTCACTGGGTTAATAGAACATAATACTATTTCTGCCAGTACGTTTTCAATGGACAGTGGAGTTGTTTATGCCTTTTTGTTTTATGGGAAATGCTGTTCAAAATGTGCTTATGCAGGTAAACTTCAGAGATTCTCTAGGGGAGGAGGTATCAAATCCCTGGATCAGAAACACTGACATTAGCATCACATGTGAGTTTGACTTAGAGTCTCTGGTGGTGGGTCTCAGCAGTCTAGGTTTTTAGATGATTCTGAAGCTCTGTCCAGTGTGAGGACCATGGACCTGGGTACACACTAGGAGTTAGTCTGATCACTCATGACTCAGTTTACTTTACTTGTTAAATATTTTTTCTCAGAATATCTCAGTTTTACCCCTCTTCACTTCCATGCTTTCATTTTTTATCTCCTTGGCTCAGAGCCTCTTGAAATAGTTTCTAAATAATTAATTTATTCCATCTTAATCTCTAAATCTTAATCACAAACTTGAGGGTTTCTATCTCTAGGATTAATTGATTTTCTTCTGTTTCTTTTCCCCTTTTACATCTGTTGGTTTAAATATTTCAGGTTTTATCTCATATTTATTTTAATTTCCAATTTTCATTCTGCTCTAATCTTCTTGAGCATCTATTATTTCTGTGTTTTTCATCTTCTTATATATTTTTCCCCCATATTCTTTTTTAATGTATTTCATTTTTACTCTTGGCAAGAAATGAGTCTAAAAATTTGTGAACTGAAGTGGTGACATTATAATGGCAAAATAATTTTGAGATTTTCTTAACCTAAGTTGCTTTAGCATCTACTTCTTCCTTCCCTCTTCTTACCTCCCCCAAATGAATTCCTATCCTAGTGAAGGAAATGCTTTAAAAAGTCATGGGTTAGGAGCTGTTGCAATATGAGAATTTCTCTCCTTTGAACCACATAGCTTACTGCCTAGTTAACTAATTAGCTCACGTTCATTCCCTTTGGATGAAATGCTCTGTTCAGCTCACATGACTTGGTTTGGAAAAAATGATAGAATGCCTACCGCCCACAATAGGCAGAGTAAGGGGGACTTTGGTCCTAGGAAGTTCACTCAGGTTATGTGTCAAATGCCTTGTGACATCAGAGACACTGCCCCCAGTGGGTAAAAAGATGCCTAGAGGGTTCAGCAGACAGTGCATTTTCAGAATCTGTGATAGCAGAAATCCTAGAATTTAGGATTCCAATGGGAAACATGAATTAAGGAACTGCTCAAACAAATTTTGTGGGCAAGAACTCTATTGGTATTTTTGATATAAGGGATAATAAATGACTGAGTTTGGTAATGATGGTTAGGAGTTCTACTTAAAATGAGTTTTGCTAAATACTAGAGCAGTACAGTATAGGGATTAAAAGCATGAACTCTGGAGGCAGGATCTCCTGACTGTCATGTTGGACAGGAGCAGCTAGCCATGAACCCTGCCAGGTGGGTGGCTTTGGGCAAATTGCTTAACATCTCTGTGTCTCAGTTTATTCATGAATGAAACTGAGATAATAGCATAATTGTTTAAAATGTAAAATGATTTAATGAATGTGAGATCCTTATGCTATGCATAATAAATATGCTATTATTGTTATAATTAGATAATTTACATTTCTGTAGATACATCATAAATAGCTCCTTGTAGTTCAGAAGCCATGACCTAGTCTTTGAAAAATCCTTATTTATAGCCAACACTTTATTTTAATATTATATATCTTACTTAATGGGAAAAGATATTGATTTCTCTGGGAAAAATGTTTTAAAATAATCCATTAAATATTAACTTAGATTTTTATTTATTTGAATACATTATGAAGAACTGCAGTTCTCCAGACATTATAGCTTAGACTTTACTAGTAAACAAAGAGCACGCACACACATACACACACTCAAATGTGCACAACTGCATTATGATTCAGTCTACTTGGTTTACAGTGTAAGCACTAACACAAAGAAACGTGTGAAGTCAGAGTCCAGACTTAATGTTTTAATGGATTTTCAGATAATGACCTTAAAATATTTTAATGAAGGATGTGTATCAAGCCAAGTCATACACATTTGTGTTAGGGAATAATTAGGTTCATGAATAAATAATTCAAAATAATGACTTATGAATTGATATGCATTGTAAACAAGCTGAAATTGTGGTCACCCTCCTAGAATTGACTTCCCTGGTTCAGGTGGTGAAACGTCTGCCTATAACGTGGGAGACCTGGGTTCAATCCCTGAGTTGGGAAGATCTCCTGGAGAAGGAAATGGCAACCCAGTCCAGTACTCTTGCCTGGAAAATCCCATGGACAGTGGAACCTGGTAGGCTATAGTCCATGGGGTTGCAAAGAGTTGGACACGACTGAGTGACTTCACTTTCACTTTCCTAGAATTGAAAATTAAGTGGTGGGCGCTTGCTCTAAGACCTGACTTTCTTGTGTTCAATAAAAACATGAAATTAAAATGCTTGTTACTTGAAAGAATAGCTATGACAAAGCTAGACAATGCATTAAAACACGGAGACATCATTTTGCTGACAAAGGTCTGTATAGTCAAAGCTATGGTTTTCCCAGTAGTCATGTACAGATGTGAGAGTTTGACCATAAAGAAAGCTGAGTGCCAAAGAATTGATGCTTTTGAACTGAGGTGCTAGAGAAGACTCTTGAGAGTCCCTTGGACTACAAGGTCAAACCAGTCAATCCTAAGGCAAATCAATCCTGAATATTCGTTGGAAGGACCGAAGCTGAAGCTCTAATACTTTAGCCACCTGATGCAAGAAGCTCATTAGAAAAGACCCTGATGCTGGGAAAGATTGAAGGTAGGAGAAGAAGGAGATAACAGAACATGAGATGGTTTGATGGCATCAGTGACTCAATGGACAAGAGTTTGAGCAAGCTCTGGGTGATAGTGAAGGACAGGGAAGGCTGGAGTGCTGCAGTCCATGGGGTCTCAAAGAGTCGACATGACTTAGCACCTCAGCAATAACAGCAACTTTTAAAAATAAATTTTTGGGAAAAATTTTGTCCATTTTTCTCAAAATTCTCTAGGTTCAACAAAAATTCTCAAGAAAAGTCAACAAATAGTTGGAGAAATAATCCATTTAAAGATAGTTATTTGAGCATGTGTAAGAATGGGGCAGAGATGGGATTAGAGTGACTTGACTGCAGTGAGCTACCATAAACAGTCCATTCTAGGGCCATGTGCCATCTGGATCTCAAAGACAAGAGGAAGATGCTTCACTTGAAGCAACTGTCATTTCTCACCACAGCTATTTTCCATGGGTTTCAAGGGCTAGAAAGGGAGATTGGAAAACTAGTCCATCTTTCATGCCAGCTGTGATCCGTTGGTGGTGCCTGCCTGGATGGTATTGAAAAGGAATCAGAAGTTTATTCTCAGGACAGAGTGCTACAGTCAATTAATTAATTCTGGCCTTGTGAATAGGGAGAGAGAAAAGGAGATTCAGCTCACTCATGTCAGCGTGGCCGTCTCAGGCTGGAGGCATTTATGGAAGAAAAATAATGATCCTTTGTTCAGCTCTGAAATAATCATGCCCATGGGCCTGGATAAATTTCCTCTGCTGTGTGTGTTGGTTCATATAATTGAAATACCAGACTTCTCAGTAGTTTTAAAAACTAGATAGCCTAAAACAAACAGCAATATGATCCTTGCTTCCCAGCTGTTGATAGGTAGATGGGCACAGCATGTGTCTGATTCATTTTTGTCTCTTTGCCAGCGCAGTGCCTGGCGCATAGTAAGTGCCCTTAATTTCTGGTGAATCATATATCCATCAACTATTTCTTACATGTATCAGATGCTGTATTTGGACTGGGAAGTGAACAGAGCAGAAATACTATGTACCTTAATAGAGCTTGTGCTTTTGTGAAAGGGCTGGATGTGAAATAAGTTAGTACCCAAATTTGATGAACGCTAGGTCAAGACATTGTGCTTTGAGAGAGACAATAATGGTGGGACCTGTGTCAGGATAAGGATTTGGGAAAAGCCCTTTGAGGGGAGAGATTTAAGTTGAGGAATGAGTAAGAGACTAATTTTGTTTGGAAGAGCATTTCAGGCTAATGTGACAGCATGTAAAAAATATGGAGGTGGAAAAAAGTTTGATGCAGGCTGAATGGCTGGCTTGGCTGAAGTATAGTGAGTGAGAGGAGTGTGCCTGAGGATGAAGTTAAAGAGATAGATAGGACCAGGCTCTGCTGAACTTGAAGGTCATACGAAAGAGCCTGAAATTGACTTCAGGAGCAATGGGAAGCCAGTAAGATCTGCAAGTGGGGTGAGTTGTGGAGTCTTTATTTGACTGATACTTTAAAAAGTCACACAGCTGCTGGATGAAGAATGGGCTGAAGAATGGCTTATCTTGTGCGGGGGAGCTTGCCCAAGATGCGAGAGGCAGAGTGGGGCGGGCCGTCTGGCCGCAGGAGCTGTGTGCTTGGCCGCTCTGCAGTGCTTGGCGGCAGACTCTGAGTGCTGCCCCTTGAAACAAGGCTGGGCTTGCCAGCTTGCCAGTCACCTCTGACCCCTCGGGTTTGGAGGGTGACAGAGGGAGCAGACAGAAGCAGATGAGTTCCTGTGCACTTGCCCAGTTCACTTACAGACGCTCCCACATCACTGGGGCACTGTCTTTATTTGAATAACTTCTGTGAAATGGGATTGGAGATTGAGAGGTACAAACCACTGTGCATAAAATAGATAGGCTACAGGGGTGTGTCATACAGCACACGGAAATACAGCCACCATATCAGGGCGACTTTTAATGAAGTATAGTCTGCAGAAGTGTTGAGTCTCTATGTTGTACACCTGAATTGAATATGATGATGTAAATAAATTATACTTCAGTTAAAAAAAGTTCAGCTTATGCAGTGGATAGTCTCCAGAGACGAGGAAAGGTTTGAGAGGGGGTCAAAGTGTGATTTCCACCGTGTCTTCAGCATGACTCTGCCACAGCTGGCTGGCTGCGCCATCTCCTCTTTCTGCAGGAGGTTCCCCAGTTAGTAAAACGGTGAACATTCTAGAACGGCCGTTTGAGCACCTCTAGTGCAAGAAACAGCCAGGTCCTTCAACAGTCTTTCGATGAGTGTTTGGCCTGCACCTCGCCAATGCAGCTTAACAACCTTGTTGCATTCTGTCAGGGGAGTGTTATGCTAATTAAATCAGCAAGAAGGTATTGGGAGGCTAAATTGCAACCATTTGGTCTTTGATCAAGACACAGGCTTTCTCAAGCAAGTTGGTTAGAGAATCAGACTTCTGCTGTTCACATTGCCAGCAGCAATAAAAATCCATTTCCCCCTCAACCCAGAGATGTTTAAATATATCTTAATTGTCCTGATTACTCTGAGAGGTTTTTTCTCATAAATTGGTTCCATTTAAAGAGCTGAGCACTTCTTGAGAGTGGTACGAAAATCAAGCCCAACTGAACAAAGCCAGCTAAGAGCAATGTTGTTTTTATCTTTTTTATTAACTAGTTGTTTTCTTTGATTTTTGAACTAAGAAATAATGTCTATATATTGTAAAATATTCCGACTACATAAAAGGTTATATTCTAAAGAGTAAGACTCCTGTTCTTGACATTTGAGTTCCCTAGTCTTCATTGTGACTTCTTATGTCTCATTTCAGAGTTAGTCTGTACATGTACATAGCAGCTTGTATGTAGACTGTGTATTCAGATGTATACAGACTGTGTTTAGACAGATGGATAGCACATCTGGCTTTTTTTTCTTTTTTCACTCAAGTAAGAGTTTCCTATTCTTCTCTTCTGCATGTTGCCTTTTCCACTCAACTAGCTTAGCCATTATTCCATGCTTTTTGGTAATTTCAATGCTCATGTAAATGGGCCATCCACCGGGGTGAGCTCTGATGCCATAGACTCTCCATCAGCGGTCTTCCTGGCCACATTCTAGAGTAGACACTCTCACTGCCAGTAACCAGGGCTCCACTTCACTTTGGGTTCCAGGAATCTCACTCTCCAATCTCCATCTTCCTATTCCTACAACTCTGCCCCTTTCTTCTCTGCTTCTGACAATTCTTGAGCCCCACCAGGGCCTGCTAACTGCTGGATCCACCACTGTAACCAGTCCTTTAACCCCTTGAATTTTACTTCCTTTTCTACCTGGAATTTAAAAATTTTAGTTGAAGTCGTTAAAATTTTCCTTCAAGTATGTCCTCAACTTTCTCAGCCTTCACTGTACTTATCAGAGAAAACCTTACGAGATGTTAAGTTCAAATTTTGCCTGTTTGATGCCCAAATGCAGTCCACTAACGGATCTGACCTAAAATACATACTTATCACTTCAAGCAGACCCTCTGTGTTGCAGACTCATTTACTCCACATTCTCTGAGGACTTTCTTTCTTCTCAAGCCTCAGGACCCTCCACACCAAACTTGGCTGATGATGTTGCTATTCATTTTATTGACAAAATAGTCCAATACTCAGAGCTTTCAAACATCAATACCAGTCATCTGCTAAGTGGTAGACTCCACAGTCTTGTACTCTGCTTTCCATCTGGGTACTGCACACCATCCATCTGATAATCCTGCTGCTGACATTGACAAGGCGTGGGGAACAAGGATACTGTAATCCAGGCTCAGGAAATCTGACTTGGGAAGAGGACCTTTACGGTGCCTGAAGCATATGCAACCCCTTTGAATAGAGAAATCCAAGATCTCAAGTTACATTTAATGCACTATGGAAGTGGGGTGCAGGTTCCTGGGGAGAGCATCTGTTGAGGGGCAGAGCCTGAGAAGGACCAGAGGGACCCTGTCTCAAACCATGGAATGCCAGCCAGTGTCTCCAGGTGCGCGGATAAGAGCAGCGCGCCTGCCTGATCTGTGGTCTAAGAACACCCCTCACTGCTGGTACAGTAGGAGTTACTCTGTTCCTAACTCAGTGGCCTCCGTCCAGGAGGCGTTCCCACTGTCTCCTGCGTTTGTGGTTTTCTTCCCTTCTCTGGACGGTTCTCAGCATGCACACATGCTAGAGTGTCTGCTGTCTAATAAAATGAAAACACATTGTTGTGTAGCAATAGGTACCTGAAGACTGCCTCATACAGGTTTTAAATTATTCATCAAACGAATGAAGGAACATGTTTACTACTGTCATGTCATTTTTTTACCCTATAAAATCCTTTAGTGTTCCCTCCCTCCCTCTCACCAACCCCCCACCCTGCACCCCACTTGGATTACACCTCCGGGGATGCTCTGTGGTTCGGAGAGAAGAATGAATCTTGGAAAAGGTGGCTCTGGACCTGAACTCAGACCCTCCGAGTATCCTTGTTCCCCACGCCTTGTCAATGTAGCCACTAAATTTGATACTTGAGATGGATTATGTTGTATCACTCCTTGCTCTATATGACAGAAACATTTTCACTAACTGTTGTGAAAAAAACAAGTAAAACAATGGCAGAAAAGAACTACAGATGGGAGGAATTTTCTTTTATTTCTTTTATTATGTTTCCTATATACAAACATGCCAGAGGAAAAAATAAGTAAATAAGTATAAACAAGTGAAATAGGTATGAAAAAGAAAACAGTGGCATAATTATAATTAACAGTTGTTAATTATATTAATACAAGTTTTAATGCATCAGTGCATTTTAAAAAATCTGTGCCTGCCTGTTTGCCTTTTGTTGTGACAAATAATACCATGATGACTTCTCTTTATTAAGCAACTTTTTAAAAATTTAAGCACAAAAACTCCAAGTGGTCACATTTAAAAGGACAGACTTGAAGTATGACGTGTTTTTTTGTTTTTTTCCCTTTATTATAGTCTCTGGGTGATCTGTGTTTATTTCACAGCTACTGTTTAAATGCAAGATTATATAGTTCTACAGGGCTTGAGGACACAAGCTATGCCTGAGGCAAGCTTGAAGGGTTCCAAATCTTCAAGAGTTTATTCTTGGAAGAGATGCATGTGACTGAGTCTGTCTGAGTCCAGGGCCAGCTTGTAACTGGAATTTCTCCAAATAAACTGCCATGTACAAAGCAGTGTAGTCAAAGTCAAAGACATGTGAGAATTGATCTGGCTTTTAGTCTACTATTGTGCAAACATTGTACAGAAGGTGGACCTCATGGACAAACTTTGAACAACCACTAAAATCAGAGCCCCTTTGTCTTCCAGTGAGTGGAGAACCAAGGACTTTCTCAGCTTTGGAATGGAGATCCTATTTCTTTTTATTAGTTTTCTAGCAGATAAGAACTTTGAAATAATTTAAACGAAAGCGAGAAGTCCTTGGCAGGGCTCCGAACTTTGGGGTGGCGGCCCCGTGCGGAGTAACAAAGCAGGTGCAAGATCCGGGTCAGGGACCAGGGACGCAGGCTCTGCCCCCGCTCTCCTGCGTCCCGCCATCCGGCCCGGGCTTTGCGCTCCAGCTGTCCCCGGACCCCAGTGCGGAGCGAAGAGGGGCCACAGCGGCCTCCCGCCTCCTTCCTCTGCGTCTCTTCTAATCAGGACACCATGCTCTAGTCCAGCATGGGACCTTGACCCCCAGGCCAGATTCTCAGAGGAATGGCTCTGATCCATCTGGCTTGGCTCAGGTGTGCCGGGGAGGGCTCCCGAGCTGTGGCCAGGAGCAGAGCTCTCAGTAGCAAAGGCGACAGAGCTGTGGGTTGGTGAGGAGAGGCTCGACAGGTGTGCCGGGGTGGGGTGGGGGAAGAGGGGTAGGAGTGCAGACAGGACTCTCAGGGCCGTGAAATACTCTCTATGATACTAGGTTTCTAAAGGGTTTGTTTGTTTGTTTGGCTGTGCTGGATCTTAGTTCCAACAGGTGGGATCTTTGTGGGGGCATGCGGGACCTATTTCCCTGGCCAAGGATTGAATCCAGGCACCCGCATCCAGGGCATGGAATCTTAACCATGGAACTACCAGGAAGTCCTTGTATGATGTTATAATAGTGGGTATGTAGGTATTCTATCCATTTCTACAGAATGTGCAACACCAAGAGTGAAACTGAACTGTAGACTTTGGGTGGTTATGAAGTGTCAGTGTGGGCTCACCCTGGGTAAGAAATGTGCCATTCTGGTGAGTGATGGTAATAAAAAAGTGGGGTAGCTTTACTTGTGTGAAGCCATGCTGTATGTGCAAAATTTATGTACTTCCCTTTCATTGTTGTTGTAAACTTAAAATTGCTCTGAAAAAAATGTCTTTACAATAATTTGAGAAGTTAAACCTGAGCCTTTAAAAAAACTAGAAAGGAGACTTCTTAAGAACTTAAATATATTTGCTGTTTTCATTTTGAAAATGAATCTTGTCAAAAAAATAAAATTTTCCAACTAAATCTGTTAATTCATGCCTAGGAAGTCTTAACATCCCTTGTCGTCTTTATTTTTTAAAATATTGTAGCACTTAGCTGGTGCTTTCCATCTTTTCTCATCCCATTCCTAGGACTCCTGTAAATGCCATCCCTATATGGAGATTACTGTAGAGAAGTTAAAATTCATCTCTCAGTTTTCTTTTTTTCTTTTTCCCTCTAAGTACACATTGCACATTTCTTTAAGATTTCATACTACTGCTGGGACTTAGGGTCTTCCATGGCTTTATATCAGGTTAAGAGCAATAGATAATGAGTAGTCATTTTAATATTACTCTTAATTCCAAAATGCTTAGCATTCTACTTACTCCTTTCTTTAAAAATGGGAAATAAAGTGGAGAAACATACTGTACACATAAAAAGAAATCTAGTCTATGACTCAGCAATTCCATTTCAGTGAATTTGTGATAACACAGTAAACAAGTAAATTCCCAATTATTATATATTAGTGTATTATTACATTATTTATAATAAAAAACAGAAGCAATTTTAATGTCCCATATATAAAGGCTTAGTTGGAATAATTATGGTATTCAATGAATTACTCTAAAAAAAACCAAAACAACATTGGCATCAGTGCTTACAAGAGTGTGTTTATGATTTTATGAATTGAATTTTATATTAGACACACATATATGACATATGTATATAATACATGCAAGTACAGTGTATATAAATATTACAGTGATTGATCATATAAATCAGGATTTCTTTTCTCTATAATGATTTTCTGCATTTCTCAAATTTTCTACAATAAGCATGTATTATTTCTGTAATCTGAAAGTCATATTAGTTAAAACCTAACAAAAAAGAAGCCTGGTATCCTTTTTTGATATGGTGGTCTTGAAATTTCCTTCTAATAATGCAAGGAAAAGACTGTGTGTCATTTTGTTCTTTAAAAACAAAGCAAACTGAACCACTGGAACAGACTGGGCACATATATATCACGACGTGTAGTCAGTTCATAAGGTCCATTATTCGTACATAGAGCTCAGAATGTACCCTGACATTCCTTAGCATCATCTGTAACTCATCATTCTTATGAATCTGTCATCACTTTTCTCAAAGGAATTTCCACTTCTGTAATGTTACTTTTTCCGTTATGCCTTATATCCACCAAAATAGTAAAAGGACATAAAGTCTATTTCCTTTGCTTTGTATTCTCTACTTGCCTGGAAGAAAAACTAATTAAATATGTTTTCCTTTATCTGATTTTTCCCCCCTAGCCATCCTGGAAAGTGGTCACAGAGACAGTTTTCTGGGACAGCAATTTCTGTATAGAAAGGACTTCCTCCAAACCACCTAAAATGATCAAAAGTTTATCCACATTTAAAAAGATCAAGAATGTGTTGGAACATTTATTTTTAGCTTTGGTATTTATTATTACCAGGATATGAAGGTAGTTGATACAATAAGAAAATAGAAGTGGATAGAGAAGAAGGGAAAGCAGACCTCCTTCTTTCATTAAATTTTCATTTAAGATTATGTATGACCTCAGTAGACTCTAATACTGGGAAATCACTCACTCTCTCTCTCTCTCTCTCTCTCTCCATAATTCTTGATAGAAATGTGTTCAATATTGAACTTTCCAACAAAAATGCAGGCTCCATGCAAGCAGGAACCGGGCCCATCTGGTTCATCTTTGGAATAGTGAGTGGCATAGGATATGGTCCATAAATATTTGCTAAGTGACAGGTTGATTTTTGAGGCAGAAGTAGAAAATGCTGGTCAATTAGGAAAGCACTTGTGACCGATGTCAGAATAATTGTTTTGTCCTACATTGTTTTGTCTTGACTTTTATTAACTAATATACTGGCTGAATTTTTCACAGAGTGTAGGGCAGTATCAATAGACTTTCTTTTCTATTTAGAAATTCTTTCTCACTTACAGAAAGCCTAGTACAAAGAATGTTTTTCCTGTATATCGTGTGAGAGTAAGTTGCCCCATCACCACCGAATACTGTAGTGTGTGTCCTACATTATTCTACATAACCACAGTACTGCCATCAAATTCAAGTCATTAACACTGACATATTACTACTGTCTAATTTACGCACCCTTTTCAGATTTCTTCAGTTGTTTCAATAACGTCATTTAGAGCAAAAGGATTCAATCCAAGAATCACGTATTGTATTGAATTTTTATGTCTCCTTCAATCTGGAATATTTCCCAAGTCTCTCCTTGACTTTCGTGACATTGGTTTGACAATTTGGAAACTTACAAATGAGTCATTTTTTAAAAAATGCCTTTCAAGTTTGGTTTGACAGATATTTCCTTATAATTTGCTGTTATGCATAGTTGGGCTTCCTTGGTTTGGTGGTTTAGGTGGTAGAGAATCTGCCTACAATGCAGAAGATGTGAGTTAGATCCTTGGGTCAGGAAGATCTCCTGGGGAGGGCATGGCAACCCACTGAAGTATTCTTGCCTGGATAATTTCATGGACAGAGGAACCTTGTGGGCTGCAGTCCATGGGCTCTCAAAGAGTTGGACACAACTGAGCAACTAACACATAATTGGCAAGAATGTCACAATAAGATGACACAGATGTTATGACTGTGTCCTTCTCACTATCCCCTGTCAAGTGGTACATGATTCCAACTTGCCCCAATCCTCCTTGTGTTCACTTTCATCACTTCCCAATTTTTCCAACCAAAAGATGCTCTTTTCCATTTGCAATTAATGTGTATTTTGTGAGGAGGTACATTAAGATTATATAGATACAAAATTCCTCATCAAAATTTGATGAGTAGTTCTATATCTGTTGATTTCCCTTGGCTCAATTTGGTGATGGTTGCCAAATGGTGATTGGCTGATTCCATCATTCTTTTTGCATTTATCAGTTGATGGAAAGCACCAATTAATTAATTTGTTTTTTACTTTTTGTCCCCTTCTCTTATTTCTCCCACCTCAAATACCCTGTCTCTGGTAGTCACCAATCTGTTCTCTGTATCTAGGAGCTTATTCCTATGTCTTTTAGATTCTGCAAATAAGAGAGGTCGTGGGGTATTTGTCATTTTCCATTCTGCTCTGTTGATCTGAGTGCTTGTTTTTACACCAATACTGTACTGTTTTAATTACTGTAGCTTTATAATATATAAGTTGTTTATGCCTTGTTTTTTACTAGTGGGCACAAAATTCACCAGATAGTCATACACCATAATGGAGCTAAAGACTAACTTCCCTAGAAGCATTATAAACAAATTCAAACTTAGGTTAATGTGAGTAAGCATTTTCTAAGAAGAAAGTTTTGTAAATAAGTTGAATGTAAAAAAGGTAAAAACATTCTGTCTGAATTTACCACATAGATGTCCCTGTACCTACTCTGGGGCTAAAAGGTTTGAGGGTGGAAAGATGCCAGAAATGACACTGGTTGAACTGCATTTGAAGGGAGGAAACTGAGCCAAAACTCACAGCATGTGGGGGACTGGTACACCTCCTGGAAAAGAGAGTTTAAGTGAGGCACACCGAGTAATGCATAATTATTATAGCATGCACTAAATATTTGTTCAACCAATGGGTTGAAATATGTGAAAATGACAGTGTCATCCCTTGTTAATCAAAGTGACCCAGCCTTTGTCTTGTTTGCATTTTGGGCTTTTGTGTAACTGAAACACTGTAAGTTCCTTAAGTTCTTTTTATCATACATCTTGGTAATGCCTTTCTTTTAACAACCAGAACACTCTGTGCTTCCAATTCTTTACTCTTGTTTGTATATATACGCAAAGTTTATGACTTGCTGACTCAGATTCCCTGAGTCTGTTAATACACACTGGGGGTAAGTTAGGGACTTTGAAATAATGCACTGACTTCTTAATGAATCCGGAATGCCTTGTCGGGATTGTTGGTTCTCTTACAGTGTAACAAATGGCATCCTGGCAGGGTGATCGAGGCATTCTCTCCACAATTCCAAAACAACAGTGGAAAGGCTGTAAAGAGACAGTCAATTGGTCCTTTCTGTTTAATTCCAGATGACTTCTGCTAACTACTTCCATTTAAAATCTACTTAAATAACCAAGTAATTTTAAATACAGTGTATCTGTCTGTATGGGTGTATGTATATATGTGAGTATTTGTGTATAAATATGTGTGTATATGTGCATAAAATCTCTCTCCTGTCTTTAGAAAATAATGCCAATTTAGAAGGATATATCTATATTAAGTAACAGGGTTATAAAAGAAATGTAAGAAGAAAGATGAAAAAGCAACATCCACCATCATCAATACAAAACAAATGGAGCTAGTAATGAGTTTTAATACAAAAATGTATGTTATCAAATCCCATGAATTTTCTAGGAAGATGAGGCCCCAATTGGGCTTCTCAGGTGGTACAGTGCTAAAGAATCCACCTGCCCATACAGGAGACACAGAGACACAGTTTAGGCACAGTTTAGATCCTCCAGGAACATCCCCTGGAGGAGGAAATGGCAACCCACTCCAGTATTCTTACCTGGAAAATTCCACAGACAGAGGAGCCTGGCAGGCTACAGGCTATGGGGTTGCAAAGAGTTGGACATGATGTATTGACTGAGCACACACAAGGCCCTGATTTTTCACAGGCATTCAATAGAAAAGGAGAAATGACCTAGTTAACAGTGCTAAGACAAAAACAGACTAATTACTGTGAAAGGTACTCACATTCTTGAGTTAAAGGGAAGACAGATATCTCGAGAGAGTCTTTATATGAGCTATGTGCAATACATATTGTTCAGAGATGCTATTGCTCCAAAAAAACTTAAAAACTACTTAGTAAATATAATGGAACTTACGGCGAAAATAAGATTAGGCAAAGCATTCAAACCATGTGGGTATATAATCAGAACAACAGTAAAAACAATACTAATTCTAGAAAAATCAAATATAAGTACAAACATGTTACATCTTAATAAAGAACTATTACAGTAAGTACAGAATTTTGTATCTTTGAAAAGAAGTGAAGAAATCTCATTAGAAAAGAATGTAAGGTGGACTGAAGCTGCAAAATCAAATTCATAGATAAACAAATGCATTAAGAGTGGAAAGATGCGTACAGAAATCATTTCCAAACAGACCCCGAAGCCCGTCAAGCGCAGAGGAGAGCCGCAGTGAACGGGCATCGCGAGTCCCTTTGCAGCTCACCCTGTGCGGTTGCGGTGGACGACTTCAGCTCTGCTCTGGCTCGGTGCTCACACCTTCCTCATTTCCCGTTTGCATAGGAGTTAGTTTACATTGCAGAAGCAGGCGTCATGGAACCACCGGCAGTCCCTTTTGTGTGACGTATGTGTGGGTGTTTTAGGGCACCAAGTTCACCACCTTCCCAAGACGTTTAAGAAATTTTAATAAACAAAGGTGTGTGTATACACACATAACTTGTAATTTAAATCACCTTTTTTGTGTGTCATGTGGTATTCAGTTTACAAATCTGTGTGACAGATATTCTACTAAATGACAGGTTCACTGAAGTTTGGCAATTAGCTAAGTGAGGCTGTTTTTCATAATGGCAAGTGGTGTGTTTTTTTTTTTTTAAAAAGCATTGATATGATTTTTTACACTGTTTTTACATTCAGCTGTTTTACATTGAATATGAACTGGTGAACTAGGTCGGGACTAGAATACTATTTTTCTTAAAAATGGCACTATTTACAGTGCTTCTGTATGTTTCACTCTGTCATATTTGTATCACAACATTAAGATAAATGAGAGGAAATAAAACAATTTCAACTTGTGTGGTTTACTGTGAGATCTTCGATAATACTTTAGAATGCAGTAGGTTTTGGCAAGGTTCTCCCTAACAAGTAAAGATGAATCTTCAGGAAAAATCAAAGTTACTATATTATATGGTCTGTTGTGTTAACAGCACTTGAAGGAGAATGAAAATGGGTGCCTAGTCTAAATGTAAATGGCATATCCAATTTGGAAATAAATGACCACAGGATTGAAGAACTATTGAAATATATGCCTGCCTTGAGTTTGGCCATTCAATCCAATCTTATGAAGTAAGTGCTAAGATTTAGTAGTAGTACTTATCATTTTAGGACTCTGTGGGAGCTCTGATATTATTTTTGTGTCCTTTCCTCTTAGAGGGAGAAAAAGCACAGCATCCACAGAAATACAAGTACAGAGGAGCTGGAAAAATTAAAAGGAGGTTATGATTACCAAGAACTTGCAAATAATTTGAAATTCTGGCATTTTCGTCTTGGAACTAAGTTCTGAGACGAGATGCTGCATAGGTTAAATTTATAAATCTATGTAAGTTTCAGGTTCAGGAAGTTTTTTCTCAACGTCATTGTTTTCTCTATCCCTCCAAGAAATTTCTTTCGAGAATGTATCTCCCAAATTGCAGAGAAATAGGAGTCTGATGATTACAGGCTGACTGTAAGTCTTCCCAGCTGGCTCAGTGGTGAAGAATCTGCCTGCCAGTGCAGGAGACGTAGGAGACAGGGGTTCGATCCCCGGGTCGGGAAGATCCTCTGCAGGAGGAAAGGGCATCCACTCCAGTACTCTTGCCTGGGAAATCCCATGGACCCAGGAGCCTCGGGGCTCCGGTCCAGGAGGGGCAAAGAGCCAGAATGACTGAGTGCATATGCATGCCTGCACGCATGGCCGACTTTATCGTCTAGAGAGAGGCGTCACTCAGGGAGTTTTTAATACTCTTCTTCTTGCACAATTGGGATTTTGGGAATTGGGGTTTCAAATTGGGCAAACCTCACTTAATATATTTTTGACACATGTCAATTAGGGAAATGATCCTGAGGTATGACTTTCTCCTGTGCATTGAGGAGTAGTGACAAAATTATCAAAATCCTTGATTCTAAAATCTGACTGCCTGACTTCCAATCTTAACTTCATCTCATTGTAGGCTTGTCATTTTCAGAAGGTTACTACACCTATACCAGTTGCAGTTCCCTCTGTAGAATTGGGAGGATTCTCATATGAACCTTAAATGATTGTAGTGAGGTTTGGATGAGACGAGGCACACGGTGTCCCTGATAAAGTACTTGGCACAGAGCAAACTCTGGATGCATGTTAGCTTTCATCTTCATCACTATTATTATTGCCCCAGCTGTAGGTCCAGGCTGCGGCAAGATGACTTTATTCTTCCAGGCAGGCACAGCTACCCTTTGGAATGTGATCACTAAAGAGAACAAGCTATCATCATGGATCTAAAACTTAGGATTGCTACACCACTTGTTTCTGGGTGTGTCTGACTGGATTTGCATTACCCTACAATCAGACTCTGAGGGGTAACAATTTGCATGTGTGTTTCTATTGCTGAAAACCATTTTATCAGCAAATTGTACATGAAATAGTCATCATCACAACAGGTGGACCGGCAGTAGAGTCACAGGATATTCACGAGCATCTTGGAGTTTGCTGAGGTGATGCCACTGTTGTGAGTGACATGGGTGAGAATATATGCCTGTTTGGATGGTTCTAAACAACTGATTGATTGAGTCAGTCAATACAGAATAGCACAATCAGGTGTTATTCTTTGTTTTTAAATTATATTTTAATCCCTGGTGTCTCAGCTGGTAAAGAACTTTACTGTTGAACAACTTTACTGTTACACAGCTTTACTGATATACAAAACTGCTACCTTCATCATAAAAACAATCCAAATCACCAAAAGGAAAGTGGCAATTTGAAGATAGATACATACCATGTTTCATTCTGACTAATTAAAACAAATCACAGGATGGTAACAAATATCTTAATATGAGTGCATTTAAAAATTAGCCTTCCTCAGAAATTGGCCAAATTGATCATTATTTTGCTTTAGATAAAGATATGTTCTAGGAGCTTTGAAAGTGAAAATGAAGTTGCTCAGTCATGTCCGACTCCTTGTGACCCTATGGACTGTAGCCCACCAGACTCCTCTGTCCATGGGATTTTCCAGGCAAGAGTACTGGAGTGGGTTGCCATTTCCTTCTCCAGGGGATCTTCCCAGCCCAGGGATCGAACCCAGGTCTCCTGCACTGCAGGCAGATGCTTTACCATCTGAGCCACCAGGGAGCTTTACTGTTTAAAAAAAAGTAAAATACTAGAAATACCAATTAAAATATATGTGCAAATCAGAATATTTTTGTCAAAAGTAGAGGCATTAGGTAAAAATTGTCTTTAAGTTTTTCTTTGCAAATTACTCTCAACACAATGTTTTGTTTTTATTTTCCTTTTCTGGTGGCCAGTTTTATTCTTTTAGCGCTAAAGATAACCTCTCTCTTACAGACATCATCAATCTCTTTTCTCTTTCTTCCTCTGTTAAATTAGCCTAGTATTCTCCAATGTGGTTGAACTCAAACATCTACTGTCTTCTGTGTGGCAGGCGTAAGTATTCATGTAGCATTTATACATTCTCCCATTCCTCCTAACAAAGCCATGGTTTCACTCAGGGCAACAGTGTGTGGCTGCATGCTCACTCTTCCTGGTTCCCTTGCAGCTAGGCTCCCTGGACCACATGCCGCAGGGCTAGCCACTGATAACGTGAGTAGAAGTCCAGTGGGCGTTCCTCGGAAGTCCTTTGTTTTCCTGAAAGAAAATTACTGAGACTGGTGAAGATCTTTTCTTCTTTTTACTGCTGTGATTGCTAATGCACTGAAGGTAAAAGCCCACATGCTAAGCATAGAAGTGAAGAAAGAAACAGCCTGCATCCATGATGACATGATTTAAGCAGCTGCTGAATCAATAGCAACAACTATGTTATTTCCAGACTTTTTATTATCTAAGAGAAAGAAAAAAGAGGCCCCTATTTGTTTAACCCTTCTTGCATCAGATTTCTGTAACTTGCAGCTAACCTAGCCATGTTCCTGCAGGCACATTAATCTCTGGACATTGCTGAAGAAAATCAGCCTTTATGACTGGTCTTTATTTTTTTTTGTGTGTGTGTTTTTTTTTTTTTGTTTTTTTTTTTTTGGTCTTTATTTTAAATCATGCTTATAGAATACATAGGATCACAGCTTTCAGTTCTATTGTACTTTCCTGGTAAGAGTAAGTTCTTTTCTTTCTTTTTTCATGGAACTTATAATCACTATCTCCTCTCTATCACCTGAAAAACTCACACTTTCTTTAGAAAATACAAGCCTCCAGGAACATAATCCTCTCTCATATCTACCTGAATTGCACATCAATTCTCATCATGTTTAATCAGCTACAGGAGAAGATATGCTCCTGCTTTTCTCAAAGGCAATCCTTCCATTTTTGCTCTGGACCTGTATCACCTCTGCCCTTCACTAGGACGTTGCTCCTTTTTTTCCCCTCCTTTTTCTTTGGCATCTTCCATTTGTCTGTCATTACTAGACTATTATTGGAGAAGGAAATGACAGCCCACTCCAGTATCCTTGCCTGGAAAATCCCACGGGCAGAGGAGCCTGGTGGGCTGCAGTCCATTGGGTTGCAAAGAGTCGGGCACGACTGAGTAACTAGCACACAGTAGACATTATAAGAATATAAAAATTCTAGTACTTTTCATCTTTGTAAAAACTTGCCTCACCCTTCTTCTTCCTTTAGCATCTGACCCATTTTCCTACTCCCCTTTCTATTCAGACAACTAGAAAACAATTTTTAGAGTGAGCCGCTTTCTGAAGTTTTTTTCAAGCAGGATTATAATTCTGCTTATCTTTCTACCAGGACACTAAGCCCGTCTCCCGGTCAGCAACCTCTGTGTGGACAAACCCACAGGACTGTCCTTTTTTTAACACATTGACAGCATTTGGTGCAGTTTATTAATCTCTCTCTGAAATTCTTCTTCTCAAAGCACTGCTTCTTGGTTTGCTTCCTTCCTTACTAGCTGCTGCCTTCTATCATCTCTGAAACAATAGAACTCTTAAGGCTAAGTTTTACACTGTCTTTTTTGCTTATCTATATTTTCTCTGCAAATAATATTACCCCATAAATAGTAAAAAAAATAGTAAAATTTTACATTAATTCCTAATGACCGCTGCTCTGAGCTCCAGGCCCGTATGCTGAAGTACCCACTTGACATCAAGTAGAAATCTAATGACCATCTCACATGTGACACATCCACATGAATGATACTTTCCTCCTCCATCTCTGCTTGGTTCCCAGTTTTCCAGCTTTCTCTCTCTGAAACTAGCACCATCATTAGCCAATTCTTAAAGCCAGAAGCATGAAATTCATACTTGACATTTCCCTTTTCTTAATTCTCTGTATTCTTTGTCTATCAGCAAATCTTGTTCCTTCCATCTTCAGAACCTGTCTTGTATACCTGCTTTACTTTTTTCTGTTACACAACATCCATAATAATCTTTTGAAAAGTGAAAACATTCACTGTAAAGGCTAAACTTGAAAAGGATAGCTGTACCAGTTGGTGGCAAGGCTGTGGAGCACTGAGATTGCACACTTGGTACAGGCTTTAATTGGTAAAATGACTTTAAAAAGAAGAAGCATGGTCTATTAAAGTTGAAGATATGCTGTAGTTCTCTTCCTAAAAGCATCAAGAATGAGTGTACATATGCAGTAGAGACAAGGATGATGGTATTCATATCAGCAATGTTCACAATACGCCCCCCCCAAAAAAAAGATAAACCCAAGGTGCATCCACAGTGGAATGGATTCAAACATTAAATGGAGGGCTAGACATGCAATGGAACACTATAGAACCATAAACAATGAATAAATTATTCAATTGCTTCATGCAACAACATGGATGGGAATTCATCCATGTTCTTGAACTTGCATCAATAATACTTATCAAAAGAAGCCAGACACAGCTTGATACAAAGGCAGTTCCACGTGTGTAAAGTTTACAAATATGGAAACCTGAGCTATTGTGTCTATCAGTTCATCCTCAGGTGGGACAAGTGTAAAGAAAACTAAGAAATGACTACTACGAAAGTCAAAGTAGAATTACCTATGAAGGGAAGGGAAGGTGGTTTTGAGTGACGGTGCGGGCAGGGGTGATCTGGGATGCTGGCAAGGTTTTTGCACGTTGCACTTGTTTTACAGTGGCATACCACATCTGCATGGATGCTTTGTGTACCTTTCAGCATATGTGTTATATTTTAGAAAAAACGCAGGTATGAAATATGCAGATAACTTGCCTGAATGAAGCCAGTGCATGTAGAATGAAGTCTGAACACCTTTTTGCGTCTGACAAGACCCTGCAGGAACTGGCTCCTTTGCAGAGTCATGTTGAAGTCCTTTGCTGCTTGTTAACCCCTCTGAATCTCACCTGCTGTCTACCAGTGCCTTGGACATATCAGGTGCTCTTTCCCCACTGTTCCCTCTTAGAAAAAAACTATCCTCTGACTTTTGTTTGATGAGCTTCATCTAATCCTAAGTCTCAGGCTAAAATATCATCGCTTCAGAGGAGAAATCGGGTGTAAAGCGTCTACCTTTCATCCTCTGGCCGACTGCCCTGTTTGTGTTCTTCTCTCTGCCTAGCACAATCTGTGGCTCTTCCGGTGCTACTTACTGATTTGCTGACGACATTCCCAGCTGTGCTGGAGGCCCTGGGGAGACAGAGAGGTTTTGCTTGTTTGTTTGTTTAGCATTGTGACCCTAGGGCTTGTCACACAGCATACTTGGCTAAATATCACTGCAGGAAGGAACTCATAGGTTGGCTTTTAGGAAGAGATCCTGTTTGATGACTTACTTGAGGAATATGAATGATTACATAATTAGACATTTACTTCTTTGGTTCATTAGTGATTCTGAGTAATTAGTTTTTTTCCATATCCTCTTTTCACACAAACACAAAATACCACATTGAAAATTGACCCCATTTTAAGAACAAAAGTGCTGTTTCCCAAAATGATTATACAAAATAGATAATGCTTCAATGATTATAAAGTCCTGTTGTTGTTTTTTTTTAATTTCTATTTTTTAAACTTTTTTAAGAGTTTGGCTGCACCGGGTCTTAATTGCAGCACGTGGCTTCAGTTCCCTGACCAGGGATCAGACCCCGCGGCAGGAGTGTAGGGTCTAAACCCCTGGACCACCAGGGAAGTCCCTATTGAGTCCTGTTTTGAACGAGAGGTGGTTAGAGCTAGAAAACGCATCAGCGATGACGTAGTAGGGAAGGAAGCTGAGGAGCAGAGAGGTGAGACAGTTTCTCTGCGGTGGGAGATGTGTTGGGAGAAGAGGAGGAGGGGAGGAGCAAAGGAGAGAAAAGGATAGAAGATGAGCTAGAATCCCATCTGCCGCATCTGCCAGGTGTGTGCGGGCCGAAGGCGAGGGCTGAAGGGGACTCAGCCGGCGTCAGACAGTGAGGGGCACAAGGACGCCCCCTGGCTGCCAGTGGACTGGTGTGTGTGTCTCCTTGGACAGCGTCTAATTGCACGTGGGATGGTCCAGTCATTCCTCTGTTTCTAAAGGCACGAAACAGAGCTCTGCCTTTTCACCACGAAGCACTGACCGTGGTGCTGTTTGCCTTAAGAAAGTGTGAGACAGTCAGTGGCCGGGAGCCACAGGGCCGCGGGCCCTGCAGTCCTCACCTTCAGACCTACCTGTGTGAGACAGTCAGTGGCCGGGAGCCACAGGGCCGCGGGCCCTGCAGTCCTCACCTTCAGACCCTGCCCCGGTGCTCTGCTCGGGCAGTCATCTAGTCCCCAGTCTTTCAGCAGGTTATGAAATCGCAGGAGCTTTGTCAATCTATTTAAAATATCTGAATGCTAATGAAATGGCCCAGCACGTTAATTAGCCAGTCACTAGATCATTCAGTCTTAAAAGCTCACTTTCTCTTCTCTTCATTTATTTTCAAACAATTGAGCCGCAGCACATTAGGAATGATATCAGAATACCAATTAATTCCAGTTCAGTAAATTTCCAGATAAGTTTTTCATATTCATATTTCGGAAATAGTTTAAAATGTTATTCATAATAATAAAATTTACCTCTTTTTCTATTAACCATAATGAAGGAAAAACATGTTGATGCTATTTTTACATATACTCTAGAAATTTCAATAGAAGTGTGTTAATAACACTAAGTCAATAAAATGCAGTTCTCAGAGAGAACAAACTCATGTCCTCATGTTAGTTTGCTTAGGCACTCAGTCCTGTCTGACTCTGTGACCCCACGGACCCTGGCCTTCCAGCCTTCCCCGTCCTGGGATTTCCCAGGCAGGAACACTGGAGTGGATGTTCCCTCCTGCAGGGGAGCTTCCCAAGCCAGAGATCAAAACCTGTCTCCTGAGGCTTCTGAACTGCAGGCAGATTCTTTGCCTCTGAGTCACCAGGGATGGCTGTCAGAATTGATATCTTGTATAAAATGCCTATAAATTTAAATGGATAGGATGTCTGTTTTGTTACAAAATAAGATTGTGAAATCCAACCATCAAATTTTATGGGACTTGTTTAAAGATGAATAATGTAATCCAAAATGTATTAAGAAAATGCCTTTATTTTTTGGCCAAAGACAGAAAATTTTATTTGAAAATTCAACATTTTATTTACCCATTCTAAAAATAACTGGGGAACTTTGGGTAGAAAAACATCATTGATATTATATCTTTCTATTTAAATCAGTTTGAAATCAACGAACTATCATTAAGAGAGGATTAAAAATGACTAAATCAAAAGCAATATGTATATCAAGATTTGGAGACGGTTTTGAGATTGCTACTTCATTTTGTGACTTTGCAACTGATGATGGTCAGGTAATATTTCCAGGGCTTAGCAAGCATTCCTAAAGAAGCTTATATACTGATATGCTTCAGATACAAAATTACTAAAAATTTTTGACCCTTTTCTCTTATAAAATACAGGTTTGATCACTTAATTCCCATTGAGGATCTGAATAGTACTACATACATTTTTATTCATGGTATTCTGATATTGTCTTATATTATTGGCAGGCAATTTTAATAATACAAAAAAGAAAAAGCACATAGAATAAAATGGGACCCATAAATCTGTCACCAAATATTA